>NC_041349.1:27561920-27905670 GCF_004354835.1 Perca flavescens
TTTGATTTAGAAATTATGAATTCAGGTATTTTTCTTTCCTCTAATGGAGGTATACATCCCTGTGGGGAAATGATGGGTTAGTAGCAGCTTGCATAATTTTATTACAGCAGGCAACACTATTCAGTAAATGATTATAGAGCAGCTAAGAGACTTCAGGTATGCTGTGAAGCATAGCGTCAGGGTGTTTGTTAACTGCATGTGCAGCAGCTTAGACATAACACTGGATTGATGGAAGTGAACAAATCAAATAAAAACGCTGTTCTCTGTTACTAAATAAACAATACCTGTGTAATGTGATTTAGGGTTATGACTTAAATTTTAATTAAAACATGATTCGGTGGCTGGACACATTACGGCCCTGGAAACCTACAACAGTGGTTCCCTAAGTAGGGTCTGGGGATCCCCCAAGGATCTTTGAGGGTTTTAAAGGGGGTCCCTAGCAAAAATGGAAATCATTTTTTTTTTTACACTAAGGTTTTAATATAATTCCATCCATAAGTAACACATGACACGACAGACTTCACTATTGTTGGTCATGGGTGTTATACACTTCCTGTAATAAAACATCGAAAAGCAAATCTCCTATCAAATGGGGGGTCTCTGGTCTTGTTTGGGTCGGTTTAGGGGTCCTTCACGTGAAAAAAGTTTGAGAACCACTGCCCTACAACACTAAATATCCACTTTTGCAGTCAATTTAATTCCATTGAAAAGAGTATGATATTGCTGTCAGTTTAGTGACACTGCATGACAAGACGCACTATTGGATGGATATTATTATGGATATTGGTTTTCCAGTGCATTTCAATAAAAATGTGCAAAGTAAAAAACTTTGCTCGCTGATTGAGAAGGATTATTAAACTATTGACTGGAGCTACAGTATGTTTTAGATGGCCTTATGTACCATTTTGACACAGACTAGCAAATCAGAAATTATTATATCCACTAATAACCTATTGTGAATCAAACTGCTCAGCACATGGTTGTGTAATTATAGCTTATGAACAGTTGTCAGACGGCTGCAGGAATATTTTCTATTAAAGTAACTAAGGTTAGACAGACTGTAATGACCTGATTTAAAATCATTTGCGAGTTAGGACTTGATTTCTTTCTCTCCATCTTGTTTTCTCTTGTTGTCATACAACATGCAGGAATGCAAAAAAAACGGTAATTAGTGCATGATCAACACAAACATTAGAAGCTCATGTTATAGCTGCTTAAGAGTTAAGATAATTATAGCCGCGCAAGATAATTTAACCTTTTGGAAACAATCCTCGTCGCAAGCAAACTAGGACTTAATTTGTGATATGAAAGAACCTTGATTGTGGTGACGGCATGTAAAATGTATGCAGACACAGTCAATTTTTTCTCATTGTAATCGTTAAATATTGCCTTCTCACTCATTGTTTTCCAATTATGCTGTTTACAGATTTGTCTCCGTCACTTCGCTGCCAACGCTGACGAATGTATCACACCACCTGTGGTTACAATAGAACTGAGAGCGAGCAAGCATGCACCTGTTAGTAAAAAAAAAAGTTGTCACTCCAGTATCAAATAATTACAGGTTTAGTTGCCTTCAGTCTTTTTTTTTTTCCCCCCTTGCAGGATTCAAAACATCTCTTGCTATACCATTTGCATGCGTAATTACACAACTCATGATTTAGCATCGGCAATTAAAACACAAGCAGCGTCAACATTTATTCACCCCACCAATCGTCTTGTTGTGACGTCTTTGCAGATCGGAGCGCCTCTGTAATTAGCAATCAGACAATCCCTGCATCTTCCTGCTGGCTGCCATTGTCCCAGCCCCTGCCTATAACAAACCACCACTGCCTACCAGCCATTCATTTGCAGAGCCCACAGCATGTGTGTACTTGTGCGTTTCCATGTGTTCTTGTTTCTCATCAGCAATCATTCAGTCTCTGTCAATTAGAGCCAGCATGAGAGCAAAACACAGAGCAACGGAGAGTAGAGAGAGTGAGGACTCGAGATTTAGGCAGGGGTTCTTAATAGAGCATTTAATGAAAGTTAATGGTCGGCTTTGTGTTCGCCAGGGAGTTGGCAGGAGGGAGCTGATTGTTGTTTAGGGATGAGACCAGGCTTTGTGGATTCATGGCCGATTCTCAGGATCAAACTTCTCCTAATGATGGAAATCAACAATGTACTGTATGTCACGGTAATGTATATCACTTCACTTGGGAGCCAATGACAGCCAAGGATGAAATACAGGTCTAGAGGTGTACTGATAGAATGAATAGCTGAACGCTGAACTTTTTCCATGATAGAAAAATCCTAAACTTTATTATTATTCATTCCACAGAAGCTGAAGCACTTTAAACACTCTGCGGATGCTGAGATGGGTGTTATGGGTCTTACACCCATGAAATTCATTCCCCTTGCAGATAACTCAAATATAATGAAAACAGTGAAATTGAAACTATGAGCTTTTTTCTTGTCTGGTAGTGGCTAGTTTTTCAGACCGAATAATATATCTAACAGCCACGGATTTGCAAATTGCACCTCTAAGAAAGTAAACGTAAGGTATTAAAAAATGTTTTTTTAAAGTTTGCTAGATATCACAGAAGAAGGTGCGATTGGTCGCTGTGGGTCCTAAGGTTATCCACTCATTTCCTCAATGACTCACAGGCAGGGACGGACTGGGGCTAAAAACCAGCCCTGGACTTTCTCCCAAATAGGCCCATCATCCGCCCGTTCGCCCCTAGCCATGTTCGACAGACACTAGCCAGGATGTCCTGATACTATGCCACAATACTGTAGCCTATTAGACAAGGTATTCACAGCAAGTAACATCTCAAAACCAATGATGACCATTTGCGGTTGGTACCATCTTTACAACTAAACACTCTCTGTAGAGACAGGTGTTTAGGCTTTTGCTGAGGGTGGTAAGCAAAAAATAGTTCCAGGCTGTGACTATCTGACTTGGGCCGTGTGAAATACTGTGATGTAGAGCATCCTGGGACATCCTGCACTCTCCCTGTCATCTTTTGTGCTGCAACTATCTTCAACCTGAATAAACAAATGATTTTAAAGATAGGTTATTAACTCTTATAATATGTGTTGCTTGGTGTTAAAGAATTAGCATTGAATAACCTATTTAATATTTTGTCAATGTCATATTACACTTTTGATTCATATTAAGGCTGTGAAATTATGAAAGTGACTAGGCCCTATCAGTTTTGTCTGTGAAGCTTTCACAAACAACCACCAGGTCTTTGCCAGTTCCACAATAGTAAACGCAAATATGAAAGACAAGGAAAAACTGCACTCTGATGGAAGACAGACAGAAAGTGCAAGCTAGGATTTTTTGGTTAAATGTGGTGAATTATATGGCCCCACTCCCTCTTTGTTAGCACATTTTCCCGTTTAATTTAATACCATAGTCTTCATCCTAGCAGCAAAACTGAGCTCACTACAACCTCTCATATACAACGAGTGAAATAGCGGTCAACCCGTGATTTATTTCTAACGCGTTTCAATTATTAAACACTTTAAGTTCAACAGCACTAAATGGCACGATCATTTTCATAATCATGATGCACACCCATGTTGATAGCTGACTATGCAATTCGCTAAGATAGGGTTAAAGCAGCCTACTATAATGTGCCCTGCTCCTGGCACTTACCAGTACCTCTTACTGATGTGAAATTAACTCTGCTGCCTGTCCCTCATCATGACCAGGCTGTGGATTGGTGATAGCCAGACTAGTAGGCCTACTCTTCTTCTTCAGTTTCTTTTACACGTAGCATATACAGTAAGTGATCGTATTAGCGCCCCCTGCTGTTGGCGGTTAATATCGCTTTATTAGACGTTTTTGTCGTCGGTTGGACGGCCGTTCTGGACTTTTCCAGAACTGGAATTGTCAGTCCGTCCCTGCTCACAGGTCAAATTGGCAGATCAGCAAAACTGGATATACGAGGTTTCACACACTGGCTACGTTCAGACTGCAGGCAAAAGTGACCCAAACCCATATGTGGTCCTGAATCAGACCCAAGTCAGATTTTTTTTTCAATGCGGCCGCAGTGTGAACAACCAAGGCGGATTTGATGCGACTTTTACGTCAATAACCCTTGCTGCACCCTTTCTCCCCGCGGGGAGGGACGGGGCCCCCTGCTACCGGTGCGGCTGTCAACCGGGGCGGACTGTCCTCAGTGCGCCCCAACCGTGTCACGTCGCCGGGGCGGGGGATCGTCTCACGTAAAAGGCGTCAGGGGTCTGACCAAGGACTCAGGGGTCTGACCAAGGACTCAGGGTCTGACCAAGGACTCAGGGGTTTGACCAAGGACTCAGGGGTCTGACCAAGGAGTCATAACGCGTGCGGAGACAGAGGGTTGCCCCGTGGCGCAATGAAAGTGTTGTATTTTATAAACCACATCTGCTTTGTGTTAAACAATCTTAATGTGTAAAGTAGTAACTAAAGCTGTCATATGAATGTAGTGGAGTAAAAAGTACAATATTTCTCTCTGAAGTGTAGCAGAGTGGAAAGTGGCATGAAAAGAAAAGACTCAAGTAAAGTACAAGTACCTCAGACTTGTACTTTAGTACATGTACATAGTTCCACCACTGTCAAGGAAAAAATAAATAAATATATATTTCACTTTAAAACCCTCTGAAAAATTGTCCAGTGCAAATGTTAAATCAGTGTGCTCCTCCAGATTTTGCTGTCAGTGGCACACCAGGGCCCCATATGATAGCATCCCAACTCCTCCCCTCGGCCCCTGAGAGGTCATTATGGTAACCATAGAGATGTGGAGGTGGTGGTCTCTGGCGATGCCTGGGAGGCTGTAATTGGTCCCGTCTTGTCCATCGCTCTGAGCTCTTAGGCATTCATCACTGCTGGGACAGCAGAGCCAGACCAGCTTACAGTTTCTGTCGGAGAGGAAAATGGTTACTCACCAATCGAACCTGGCCACTTTAGAACGGTTTCGGAAACTGTAAGCCGAAAAACATAGATGAAGTAGTATAAATGGCAAAAACACTTAGCAGTCAAATATCAGTCTTATCCATATCCCGGATCATTAAGTATGAGCACCAAGATACACTCAAAACGCTTGGTGTTATTTATTGGATACCTAAGTGGAAAAACAAACCTTGCAGGAGTATATTTCTTCAGCAAATATATAAAAACAAAACGGCCTTAAATTGTATATTCATATTATTTTCCACTTTTACTGAGTTATTAAATCTTTAGACAAACTTCAGTCCTGATTATCCCTACTAAATATTCAATCTTTTTCAGAATTGAAACCCTTTAATTGTTTGTTTACAAAATGCTACTGAACATAAAACTTTATTTTCAGTATACTAAATGCTGGGGGGATTTTTGTTCACAGTCTGGGATATGTCAATGATTACCAGCAACACGGATTTTGATGCATTGCATCAAACGCTGCATTGCTCCGTAATACAGCAGCAATGCCCTTAGTGGAAACCAGGAAAATAGCATGTATTTGCCCCACAGGGCAAACATGAGCGATTGGCTAAATCTGGTGGAAAACGGTCACAACTATGATTTTTGCTCTAAGTTGAAAGCCTGGTGTGAAAGAATACATGAGTGCATGCTGTAAGGATCGTGTAATCAAAAATTGTGGTTTTAATGGGCGTCAATGGGGACATTTTTTTGTCCTTAATAATCTGAGTGTCTGTATTTTTGGGCTACACAGTTTTAAACTTTTCTATAGGAGCTGAGGTTGAACTTTCAAAGTTAAAATAAAAAAAAATAAAATGTATGCCACATGCAGCCAAAATGATCAGAAAATGTAAAAGCCAAAAATGTCCCTGGTGATGCATAATAGTTAAGGCATGCATGTAGCACCACTTGGGTCACTGTTTTGTATGACATTGTGAATTTATCACATGCTAACTTGGCTGCTAGCAGGCTTTAAATATCAGGAGCTGGACTCTAGTGACACTGTTGCATTTAAAATCAAGGTGGATAAGCTGTAATGTATGCTGCGAGACAAACTGTTCATGGCTCAAATGAAGGAAATCAATACTTTTCCCAAAGAAATCTGTAATTCAAATGAAAGTATTCAGCTCCAAACATTGAACACAATGAGAGCCCAGTTGTCTGAGTGGGTGTGTGCGTGTATGCGTGCTGCATATTTATTCATCTTCTGCAGTTTTTACTTTGCTGAAGGAAAAAACAAAACTCGCATGACCAATTTGTACAGTACATCTGGTGCAGCCCTCACTCTACTTTTATCTACCCTGGTTATGCAGTGGAATCTCAAACATGCTGTTGACTCCTTGCAGGAAATGTGCAGTTTGTTCTTTTGGAGATTAGTCCAAACCGATAATTTCTTATTTGCTAAATGGTTCTCTACAGCCACGATTTCAGGACATCACTCATTCGGACAGCTAATGAATTCGTTGTATTGATTGTAATGCCCGGGAGCCCCAGCTGGGAAATATTAAGTGTCAAGTACTCATTAATTCCAGAGAGAAGTTGGCAAACATCATTGACTCATTCCATTACACAAAGTCCACATAAAATTGACCTTGTGGCTCATTGCCTCTCAGAGTGCTAAAGTTGAAAGGTCTGGTTTTCAGCTGGGAAAAAGTAATTTGTTTGTTGTTGTGATTGCCCTATCTTTGTAGCAGGATCTTCCCTCATGTGTGTAGACAACATTTTTGCCTGGATGTTTATTTTATGCCTACTTTTTATTTTAAAGATTATTTTTTGGGGCATTTTAGGCCTTTATTATGCAGGACAGCTGAAGATGTGAAAGGGGAGAGAGGGAGGGGATGACATGCAGGAAAGGGCTGCAGGTCAGAGTTGGACCTGTGGCTGCTGCGACAAGGATTGAGCCTTTGTACATGGGGGCGCACGCTCTAACAGCTAAGCCATCCAGGCGCCCCATTTAATGTGTATTTAAAGATGAACTGGGACTTTTTTTGAGATGAGAAATGCCTGAAGCATTTCAAACTGTGTTTATTCATATGCACCTACATCAAAGGCCTCTTTGTGTTTTTCATAATTTCACTTGGCGTTTTCTTTTACAACTCTGCAGAACAGAGAGCTGAGGGAAGAAGAGAGAGACAGAGACAGAGAGAGAGAGAGAGAGAGAGAAAGAGAGAATGAGAGAAAGTAATTTGCCTTAAGAGTGGATGGATATTTCCTTTTATGTTGTAATGTAAAGAGACCTTAATTGTGCTTGAGCCCTGAGATATTCCAGAACTCAGCTTTATCATCTGGCTGAGGTTTTACAAATTCTGCTTCCTTCATGAGAAAGTGCTGCTGTGTTTATTCTCATGTTATCCCAGAAGACTTCGTGGACAAGCTCACTGAATAGAGCTGTTTAAAGCAAAATTGTGTGGGGCCTTTAGTTGTATAAGACAGGGGAGAGATAAGGGGGATGACATGCAGCAAAGGGCCGCAGGTCAAAGTTGAACCCTGGGCCGCTGCGTCGAGGAATGAGCCTCCATATACGGGGGCGCGCTCTACCAGGAGAGCTACCCAGGCGCCTGGAATAAAGCTTCTTAAGCAGCAAACAGGAAGCATCCCATGTCATTTCCAATGTGTCAGGCTTGATGCCGTACTATTCATGTCAACTGTCTCTAAATGATCGTCAAAACATGTTGTTAGAGCCTCTGCAGTGACAACCATTTTGTCAGGGGACGTCAGAAGCATACCTCCCAACATTACACAGCTTGGCTTTAAAAAAAAAAAAGAATGGAAAAAAAAGTCAATTCTCTGTCTCTTGGTGATTGTAATGCTTACTGTCACCTACGTGCGCACACGCCTTCACAGTGGATCAGCGACACACAACACAATGTGTCTATACACCCACAGATGGGTCAAAGGCTTGCTTATTTAGCCTTTAACGACAGCAACACAAAGGAGGGATTTCATCTTTGAGCACACTAATCACAGACAGTATTGTGTCATGTACAGTATCAATAAGAGATGTTTGTCAGTGTGATCTCAGCCTTGTTCCCTGTTGATCACCACTCTCCTCCTCCATGTAGAGTAATTCAAAGTTGTTTTAAGTTCGTGTTAATTGATATGTGAAAACAGTGTTTCCACATGAATGTGCTACATAGTCAAACGGCAGATTATCACATTTGTACATCATATACCCAATTGTGCATTAGTCCGTAAATGAAACAACATGCTTCCCTGCAATGTGGAGTCTTTCTGAATTTTTAAACCCTGGGGCTCACGGAATAAAGCTTTTATGAAGACACTTTTTTGTGGGGCATTTTAGGCCTTTAGTTGTATATGACAGCTGAAGACAGGGGAAAGATTAGGGGGGATGACATGCAGCAAAGGGCTGCAGGTTCAGAGTCAAACCTTGGGCTGCTGCGTCGAGGAATGAGCCTCCATATACGGGGGCGCGCGCTCTACCAGGTGAGCTACCCAGGCGCCCGGAATAAAGCTTTCTGAAGCAGCAAATGTGAAGCATCCCATGTCATTTCCAATGTGTCAGGCTTGATGCCGTACTATTCATGTCAACTGTCTCTAAATGATCGTCAAAACATGTTGTTAGAGCCTCTGCAGTGACAACCATTTTGTCAGGGGACATCAGAAGCATACCTCCCAACATTACACAGCTTGGCTTTAAAAAAAAAACTGTAATGTAATGCTTACTGTCACCTACGTGCGCACACGCCTTCACAGTGGATCAGCGACACACAACACAATGTGTCTATACACCCACAGATGGGTCAAAGGCTTGCTTATTTAGCCTTTAACGACAGCAACACAAAGGAGGGATTTCATCTTTGAGCACACTAATCACAGACAGTATTGTGTCATGTACAGTATCAATAAGAGATGTTTGTCAGTGTGATCTCAGTCTTGTTCCCTTGTTGATCGCCACTCTCCTCCTCCCTGTAGTGTGTTTATAACTGGAGTTATTCCCACTCTAGATAGAATAGAATACACTTTATTGTCCCCGAGGGCAAATTTGTCTTGGGCATGGTGCTACAATCTGTTGCTTCACAAGACAAACATGTAACAGGAAAGCCATTCTAAAATCAACAAAAAAATTAAATAACATCAACATAAAATCATAAACGTAAGGTCAACAAAGCATCTTAGGACAGAAAAGAAGGACACATATGACTGTACAGACAATACGACATCTTAAGAAGTAACTGTAATAATAAAAGTGCAAAAAGTGCCGGTGTATTTATTGCACTTTTGCTCCAGTTGTGCTAAGAAAAAAATATTTTTGTGCATTGGAAGCTGGGGTGAATCAGCTAATCAATCAGGGAAAGTGCAAACAGGTGTGCCTCATCATCCTCTTGGCAGGGAGGGACTGGGCCATGTTAAGGTGTAGGAAGGTAGTAAAAATATTTCTGCAAGAAATTACATTATCTTACATTTGGTGGGCTTAATCGGTGTCCGTAAATAAATGATGATACCATTAGTAACTCAAAAATGTTACATTAATGTTTAGTTAATTATTTTGTATGATTGTGATGCTTGCTCTCAGTTTAGCTCCCCCCTATACTTCCCTGGGCAGGTGGTATGTTCCAGTTAGGCACGGCTGAGATAGTAAAATGCCATTCACTGGAGAAGAGCAACAGGAGGTGGCAGCTTGCTGTGAGCTTCAACTTTCATTAGTTTACATTAGCTAAATTTAGTTGTATTAAGTGTTCCTGGTTAAATTGTTTCTACCTTTTTTCCAGTTAAGTTTTTGTGAATAAATACCACAGTCTTTTCTGCACTACTTCTTTTTATCAACCTTTCGTCTTCAACATCCCTTTTCAAAGTTCTCTTGTGCTGAACAACGTTGTTTTTTAAGATTTCCATGTCATTGTGTGTCAATGGTACCTTGAGCATTTGTTAAGATGACATTGAGTGAAACACATTGAGTGAAACTGCAAATGCAGTTGTAAATTGGTGTCTCTATGTCCCATTTATTGTTGAAATATTTACTGACTTACCAAACTTGTGATTTACACTTTGTCACCTGCTTGCAGCAGCAGCAACAACAACAAAATGATGAATTATACTTTGCAGTGATCAGAGGTAGAATATATTAGGAAAAAAAAATATAATAAAAGATCTTGAATTGTTAATCCCCGTTTCTGCTTCCTTACCCTGACATTTAAATTAGTTTTTGATGTTGAATCATCTCACCACTGGGTTGTGTTATCTTAGCCTCCCTAGCACTGCTAATAATGTTGTGTGTCTCGATTTAAAGAACTCCTACATGAAAGTGGATATTGTCTCATTGTTTAATTCTCTGCATCTTCAGTTTATTTAAACATTTGAAGGATCTGAAATCTTTCTCACGTGCTGTGTGTGTGTGTGTGTGTGTGTGTGTGTGTGTGTGTGTGTGTGTGTGTGTGTGTGTGTGTGTGTGTGTGTGTTTTTTTTTTTCTTTTCTTGCAGGGGAGCTGTACATCGGTGGCGTGACAAAGAACATGTACAGCAATCTGCCCAAGCTGATTGCATCCCGGGACGGGTACCAGGGCTGCCTGGCCTCCATGGACCTGAACGGGAGACTCCCTGACCTGATCGCAGATGCCCTCCACAGGGTGGGCCAGGTGGAACGAGGCTGCGATGGTGAGTTGTAAAAAAAAAAGCGATGGCCGCGACCGACAGACTTTAACATACTGTACAGTAATAGTTCAAATAATGTGTAACCCTCCATATCAAAAGCTTTTAGCTAAATTCCCCTAATTACTATAAAAAAAAACATATTTGGATATGGATAACATAACAATCATCTCTCCTGCAAATCAACAGGGGAAAGTAAGTGGCAATTGCCTCAAGTGTTTGCATTATCATTTAGTGTATAACCCAGCATTCTTGCGGAATGTCTCCATTTTTTTTTTTTTTTTTTTTTTACAATTTGTCATTAAGGATAGCTCAGTGTGAGAAGATGACAGATAATTATAAGGAAAACAAATCTGTGGTGGGATTGGAATCTGTTTTTAATTTAACTAATCTGTCATTTAGAGACGGAGATAAAAAAACAAAACAACTTCTAGTATTTGATTTTCCAAATGTTTCAGACACTAATAATATGTTCCATTAATTGTTACTTAGAAAGGTAAACAGGTTCTTTTCAAGTCGGTCTCACAGTACAAAAGGACATTTTGAGACCTGCGCTGAGCTGTCAGAAGAGAGACACACCAGTGCAGTCATTTGGTGCGTGATTCTGTGGCTGTTTCCTGATTTACAACAGGAACCCCGCCCCAAATTCTCCCAGCTCTGGGAGGTCTTTACAATCTGAGCCCCTGTCCTCCGTATATCCTCTCTATTGCCCCTTAAGAGCTGCATGCGGGAGGTATCTCTCCTCTAATGTTATTGTCAGTGTGGCTAATCTCAGCAACCCCCCCGCCCTTATTGGCTTTTACCTCATCAATCTTGCATTTGTTTTAGTATTTTTTTTTTTTTTACTTCTGCTGTGCTGCTGTTCGCCACCATGTCTCAGCCTGCATGGCTCCTGTGCCGGGTAGTTAATCCTGGGTATAACAGTGGATTTTGGCTAAAGCATTTCCACTTCCACACACCCCAGCCTTTACCACCACCCCCACACCACCCACCCCCGCCACCACGTCTCAATGGCGTGCTGAGTGTCTGAGAGCACAGACTTGATTTCCCTGAGGGCCGCACTGGCCCACTCGATGCGGCACTGATCCAGCTCCTTTCCCCCCCCTCCCTCCTCCTCAATCCCTAACGCTACTGCTTCTGCCAGCCCGCCTTATTACCTGCCTACAGTTATACACCACAATTACGTTCCTCCAAACGCTGTTTAAAGCTGCATTAAGCTATAATATTGACTCCGCCAGGCACCCAAAATGGATGCTAATATTAGTTAATGATTGGAGGTGTAATGGTAATGTAATGGTGGAGCTGAGCAGGTGCAATTGACCAGTTTTGGGTGATCATTTTGACAAATAATAGTAAACATAGACCTGAGGCTGTTGCAAGTCCTTGTATTATATACATATACAGTATATTACAGGAACACATCAAAAACACTTGACTACTTAATATAATTCACTATAATCAAATTCTGGCTATTATACCTTAGCTTTTAGCAGCAAAGCCAAACACTGACATCAGATCAGTTAAATTACAACTTTACCATAAAACAGTATTGATCAATCTTCTCTAACAACAACGGCTCAGATCCAAGCTGTGATTCCTGGTTTTTGTAAAGCACTAGCAAAAGTAACGAAGATGACTTTTCCAAAGTGCAGCGTTGCCCTGGCAATGGATCACTGCCAGAGTCCTGACCCACCTGGTTCGGGGGGGTCATTGTTACCTTGTGCACCGGGGGAGGCTGAGTGGTCAGAGGTGGCTGCCGGTCCAGTCTCAGTAGACCTAAGGCCAAACAAAGGGCAGAACAGTGAGTGTGTTCTTGTAGCTCTTTACTGACTCAGCGGATCACAACAACAAAGAACAAGACGGTGGGGGGGGGCGGAGAGGAGACCGACACTGAGAGAGTTGAAGCGCAGGTACATAAACAGTGTTGCTGACTCACTGCGCAAGAGGAGAAGAACAAGGAAGCAAGGCCAGAAAGCAAGAAAAGAAATACATATATATATATATATATATATATATATATATATATATATATATATATATATATATAGCTAAATACTACATATTGCAAATGTGGATTAGCAGCAAAATTAATAACTTGAAGATTCTCTGACAACTTAAAAAATGTACAGCACTAGTAAAACAATTTTAAGCCTCCTTCGAAAATGCATTTCATTCTGAAGCGAGAGCCTGGCTGTATCTTAAGATGAGCTCCATGGCCTAATGTGTGAGCAGATGTTTCAGTCGTAGCCCAGCTGTCAGTTGTAGGTGCAGGTGACTGCAGTGCGGGAGTGGAGATGTGTGTTCACTTTAGGTTTTACAGTGACGCTAGGCTCCCTGGCTCCCTATGTTGTGCAGATTTCCCTCAACATTTGGAGGAAAGGCAGCAGATGGAGTTTTATGCTCCAAAAAACCCAAGGCACCTAATAACAGGTTCTCAGGCAGCCACACAGAGGAAGTGTTTGGCCAATCAATAGTTGATAGAAGAGTGAGGAAGTGATTACATGACTTGGTTATTATTTATGACAATGCTTAATTAGCTCCTAAAGGGACCCTTTTATTAGCAAGTAATTAATGGGGCATTTAGGAACTACTAACAGAACAAGCTGATGCATTTAAGTGGACAATTTTTGGAGCACAAAGTAGAAGCTCTCATACATCTGCGATTTTATGTATTTTATATTTTCTGATGGTGTGTGTGTATGTGCGTGTTTTTAATTGGGCCATTTGTAAATGGCACACTGGGCTGTCTGTTTATCTATGCAGAAACAAATTAGTCTGGCACTGAACCATGGTTCTTTGGAAATGTTTGTTTAATCAGTGAGAATCCCCACCACCACCAACATGACAACCACCACACGTACTTATTTTTAGGACTAAGCCTTGATCTACATCCTAATCTTTCATCTATCATTTAGCTCTTGGGTCTTTCACCGCAGGTATGAAAATGTTTGTTTTAGTTTAGGTCCTTCACGCTAATGAACAAGCCTTGAACTACATAGAGTTAAAGGACCAGTTCACACTTGTTTAGTAGTCAGTTGTCCAAATGAATATTGAAGCAGGTTTGTCTTGCTGTTATTCCTCCTGTGCATACTGGCCATTATGAGATCCCTTCCTAATCCCTTTCAATGTAAGTGACAACATCCCCCGGCATGGCTTCGGCTGTCTTGAGTTAGACAAATCAAGTGAATAGAAGGGGATCTTTTAATTGCCAGTATGAACAGGAGGGATGATTATAGCAAGAACACTTGTTTAAATGTTCTTATTGTAAAAAGTGAGATTCCCATGTCTTTTTTTATTATAAAGCAGGTCGAGGTGCTTTAGAAATACTGTGAAAGTATCAAAACGCTCAATCCACAGAGAAATGCACACAGCCTTTATTCAGAAACTGTGCCTTTAAACGAGCCGTCAGGACTTCCGTGCGGTTGTGATGTCACAACGATAATTTATATAGGTAGAAAGAGCCGCTACGGTGCTGTTACAGTCATTCCCCGGCTGCAATGAGAGACGCTGAGACCCGGAAACACTGACCAATCAGAGCAGACTGGGCTTTTTCTGGAGGGAGACTTAAAGAGACCGGCGCTAAAATGGAGCATTCCAGACAGAGGGTGAATACAGGTATATTCAGACAGTTCAGAAAAAAGTGTTGAGGGATGTCTAAAAGTTTAGGATATTTAGAATGTGCGAGGACAGGTATATAGTCCAAGATGTAGAGTGTTTAAACATGTTCTAGTAGAAACCCAAAATACAAGTATGAACCTGAAAGTTAGCATAATATGGGACCGTCAAGACAGGCTTGTAATGTTGTAAACCTCTCCTGTAACACGCATGGAGTGACTCTAGATACATCAGCTTATGGCGTTCATATGGCTAATTGGTTAACAAACAGTGTTGCCTAATCACACATCCAGCAGAAACGGAGCAGCACGAGCATCCCGTTGGCATCTCCATGCCTGACAAATGTAAATCCGTGTTTTACTTTCCAAGCCCTAGTTTGGCTCAGCAACTTTGCACCAACCACTCTTTGCCACCACAGTGAGCTGGAGGACGCAGAAGGTGTTGATTCTCTGTGGGATTCACAGTACTGGTAGTAGAAAACCAGCGGGGGCTTGAATGTAAATTTCTATTTCCAAACGCAGCATTCGAGGGGTTGTCAGTTCTCATTGACGAGAGAAGTGGACCGCCAGGAGTGCTGAAAATGCTACGACTGCTATACCATTTGCCTCATGTGTGATCCTCCATGTGAATGTCATATATCTCTAAATTGAAAACACTGTCTTTGTTATGCCCTCAGGACCCAGTACCACCTGTACGGAGGAGTCTTGCTACCATCAGGGGGTGTGTCTCCAGCAGTGGGAGGGCTTCACCTGCGACTGCACGATGACGTCCTATGGAGGTTCATTTTGCAACGATCGTGAGTGAAACTTTTATTTATTTTTTTAACGACTGTCATGGTTGTGAGTGTGTGTGGCTGGAGCGAGTGGCGCAGGTGGAGATATTGTTAGGCTGATAGCTGGCGATAGGACTTACACGGGCAACTTTGCATTTCTGCTGCTTAAGTGGCACTCAAAGGCTGCTGTTCCTTCTTCACAGGTTTAAGGAAAATGTGTTAACATATTACTGCCAACAATTTATGTCTTAAAATCAAAACATTAGTCAACAAGGCCGCATCACCTCACTTCAGCGGGCCCACACATATTGCGCTACGCTTAACTTTTCACTCCTAACGTTCTATCGCTAACACGTTATTCATAGTAACACCTCGGATTGCACAACTCTAGAGTTCACCGTGAGATTGGCTCCTCGGTTCCTGAGGCACCGCAAACACACACTGTGAGGAGAAACGGTGATTAAAGTCCTGTGTCCCTGCCATGTGGTCACCTGCTGGGTGGCTGCCAGCATGGGAGTTCAGGAAGGAGAGCATGGAGAAGAGAGCAAAGTAGATTTTATTTTTTATTTTTTATTTTAGAAGTATTTCTTTCCTGAGTTTGGCAGTCTGTGTTTATTGTAATATGATTGTGGCTGATGCTTTTGCTGAGTGCCCAGTGATGCTACATTGTACACATTTGCATAGATAGTCTCAGGTGTGAACTAGTTGCAATGAAAGACTTCAATTGTCCAGATGCAACAGGTGAAACTGCAATATGATAATGAAAGATTTGTTCAGATGGCTATGTTGTGCAGCGTTGTAAGATTTGCATATGTAGCAGAGCTTGATAATGTACAATTAGAATTCAGCACTCCTCACAGGCTTGATTTAAACAGGGGCAGAGGCAGGGTGACAGGCTAATAGACTTGTTTGCATACGTCTTTGTTTGCTTATTAAGTTGTGGGTGCTGAGTTAAGCTGTTTCACCCTCACATTCTTTTTTTTCTTTTTTTTAACCAGTCTGTTTCATTTGTGATGGAGTTTATCTGTGGTTGTTGTTATGCCGGTTGCCATGTTAGCTAGACAGAATATGATTGGGCGTGACAGTAAGGGAATGATTAGCAAGGCGCTTCTTTTGGCTCTCGGAAGACTCCAGCTAGGAGAAGGAAGGCAATAATAATTGCTCCGTCGGCATGACAGCCTTGCCGAGATAAGCAGAGAGATCCTCCGCTCCTTGAGAGGGGAGAGCAAATGATGAAGAGAGCGGAGGAGAGGGGTGCTGATTCCTGCATTCGATGTGTTGCCTGTGGGGAGTGTTCACAAGTTTTACTGTGCTGGCTGCAAAGATGACAGGTAGAGCTGTGTGCCACCAGGGAGCATACCAACGCGTGTTTTGTGGAGAAAACTAGGAGATGTGTGTCTGTTTTGTGAGAGTGTGTAGAGTGGAGGGAAGGACCAGCAGCCTGAACAAAGGTATTGTGCAACTGCAGACAGAAAAATGACAATCTGTCAGCACTAAATTACGTCAAACTTAATGAAAATCACACACATGTGAGAGTATCAACATGGTGAACATGCAGTACCAGTATAATGAGTTCATTAGCTGCTGTTTAAAGTTCACTGCCCTCCACTCGTTGTCTTAATGCAATGTTTTCTTGGTGAGGGATTGCCATACTACAGTGTAACACATTCACAGTATCTAAGCGACCATTGGATCAAAATAAGACTCCAAGGGCAAACTTCTGTCACACTTTAAGTGCACATTTGATTTGAATAAAGCTGGAAAATGCATAGTGACTTAACACATAAAACTGTCCAATTAACGAGTAAATACAAATATATATTTTCCAAATGTGTTATGCAACAGTGTGTCAGCCTCTTTTAGTGTGCATGCATTGCTCTAGCTGGTTTCTATTGCTGCTTTCCTTCCTCACAGCAGCTCCACATCTCTAGACCTATCCTCCAGTCTTTATTTCTGTCCGCTTGGAACTTTGAAAAACACATTTCATCCCTTGACCTTGTGAGCCTGCCCCCGGGTTAAACCTTTGGCTCCTTGTCTTCATTGTCTTCTCTTTCTTCTTGTTGCGTTTTCTCGTACTTCTCGCCACACAAGCGTCCCCTTGTATCCTTGAGCGTTTTTTCTGGACTTGCACAATAACCAGATCTACATTTCTCTTGAACGTGCCAACCTGCGGGGGATTTTTCTTGAACTTGCTCTGAAATCTAAGGTAGGAATTATCACGTCGGGTAGCGTGTTTAATTTGCGTGTGAAACCAATGCTCCAGGTGTGGATGATCTTGCATCATCTGCAGTGGACACGGACGACTTGCATTGTTGGCTCACAGCCCTATCGCCAGGGGTTGCGCTCTCCAGAGTAAATAAAGCTTTCACTTGTTTTTTTTTTTTACTGTAGCCACAGAAAAGAAAAAGGCTTTCTATTGTACCTTTCTGCGTCTGCATACATAATGAGAATGGGGCAGGGATAAACAGGTGTATGGGTTGCATCTCTTTGTAGCCTTACAAAGGCTATGGATGCATGTCATCAAAAGAAGGGACAGAAATAGGGCCGGTAAAATCACAAATCACAAAGAGCCACCCTGCCATATGATCCCGGTCTTTATCTCGCACTCAGCAGCTGTACTGTGAGAAATGCACTGCATGCGTACAGTACACATACATCCACACACACACACCTTCTACTGTATGTAACCTCCCAGTCACACACACTGTTTATATTATCTCTCACACATGCATGTACTTCACTTTGCATTTCACTTTCAAAGAAAAGTATACGTTTGAATGGAGTAATTGCCCCATGCTTTTCATTCTCTGAAGGGGATTTGAAATTACCATTATGGATTATCCTCCCTACACTGCTGTTTGTGGGTGGCATTGCCGATAGGCAAGAGGGGCCTTAGGTGTATAGTATATGTGTGTGGCTGCATGTGCAGTGGACTACACTGCTCTATTCAAACAGCAAAGTGCCTGCTAAAGAAATACTGTAACATAAAACAGTCACACACCTGCAGTGAACATACAGCCCTAATGGCACACTTAAGAGTCGAGTTTTACTTGGCAAACGTTGTTTGTTAGAAAGAAGCTTCCGTCAATTTTCCTCAGTTTAAGCCCAGTCATCTGTTTTACTCTGGGTGGAAAGGTTGTCAAAATTATTGACACTACAGTTATTATTTATGAATGCACATTCACGGTTGAATGGGGTAGATATTAAACAGAGCAAAGGTCCAATTGTGCAGAATTCTTTTCAACATTGATATTTCATCCCAGATAAACTGAAGTCATTTGTTTTTTCATTACTCGTTGGACATCAGCCAGTCATGTGTGCTGCTTGCGATATGGTGAAGGTTAACTCTGTCCCCAGCAACAGGCAACACTTTATTAAACCTGGAATGACCTGTAGAACTAATGTTCTCTTTGCACATATGGTTTCTGTTATTTAAAAAAAACATAAAAAAATTTAAAGCAGATATTTAAGTTATTAAATCCCAGGTCTGCATAACTGAATAGGAGGATGAGTCAGTCAGTTGGCCTTAAGTACTGTAGCTGCTTACCAAAGTGTTCCGTTAGCTCTGGTTTAAGTGTCACATAATTTTCCAAATGCTGATACAGAGTCCTCTCTACCCTGCCAAGAATAAAAGCCATTTAATAATCTAATTCCCTTAATCGTATTATTTATTGCATTTGAGTAGCCATGAATTTTTTCCAATGTCTCCAAGCATATTGTTGCGTGGGTCCCTTTTTAAAAAGTCACCCATTTCAGTGCCCAGAGGGGAGAAATAATGGGGACAAAATAAAGTGTGACACGTTGGGAAGCTGGTTCTAAAACAGGATTATCCCGGGGTTATCCGCTCTGCTTGATGGTGTTGATGACCACTGATGTGAATTTCTTCCAGGCGTTATTTAAAGCACTCTTCCATGTGCGTTATTTTCCCAGTCACATGAAAAATTCTGTGTAGTATTTTTTTTTAGTAGTATTCGTTATTGCTTTATTTATTTTACGAAAGGTTTTGCCTTCGTGGCACCCACTGCCTGTTAGGAATGGAGGTGCTCAGTAAAGTTGTTTCTTGTAAATGGTATATCGAAGACTTTTTAATCAATTTTCGTAGTTGGAAATTAAATGGACAATGTTAAAATGCATTTCATGTCATACTGGACTGCAGTCTTCGTTCTTTTTTTTTTTTTTTTTTTTTACTGGCATTGCTTATTTATGAGTGTCCACCTGACATGTCAGATAAGAGAAGACACCATTGAGGAAGCCCGGCAGTCTGATTGGCATAAGTTCATATTGGAAGTGATCACCACAGTCCTGGGTTAACGCTGTTGCCATTTACCTGTGGATAAAGGGAAGCTGCCCACCGCTCACTCTTGCTGAATAAATCTTTCAAGTTTCTGTGTAGCAATGTTGCAGAGTAGTGTGACAGTTCAAACTGTGGTGGGTGTGTGCGCTTGTGTATCCAAAGTAATTTAGAGGCACCAATCCCAGCCGTTCGGAGCCTCCCATTTCGTTGAATCGTACTGTTTGCACCTCTTCAGTGACCCCTTCGGTTGGTCAGTTTGCTCTGACAGGCCTGCCGTGCTGCACTCTGGGGAGGCTAATGCATGCTTGGAGGAAGGAGCAGGTACAAATGAAATGTGGCATTTCTTCTTTCTACACATAGTCCACTGGCCTTGGCAGCCACTTTTAAACACCAGTACTTTCAAACTGTATTTAGTATCAAATGTATCGCTTTTCTAAAACAGCCTCTTCTTTTCTGTTCTCATCAACAGCAGAAACATCTGTTGCTATTACACTGAAAAACACTTGCAATTGAAACTGGAGGTTGAGGCACATACTGTACCATTATGTTCATGCACACAGATGCATTTTAGGCACAACACATAGAAAAAAAGCTGTCATGTACCCATTCTTACACATGCACACACACACACACACACACACACACACACACACACACACACACACACACACACACACACACCAGAGAGAGCATTTGTTATTCAGCAGCAGCCTGCGGTGATTGACTGGTCTATTTGTCTCTGCGTAGCGTATAAGTGGGCCACTTGGTATTCTGCCTTATTCATCTGGAACCAACTCAGACAGAGATGCTGTGTAAGTGTGTGCGGTACGAGGGCTTTGTTTCTCACTCGCGCGCTCTCTCATTCTCTGTTCATGTGAGTGAGAGAGAAAACAAGAGGGAGAGGGACAGTGAGGGAGATGCTGGGAGGAGCAGGCTGTGTCTGTGCAAGCCTTTGTTTAACTGTAAGCATTTGCTGGGCGTTAGCACAACACGGGCATGTATACAATGAATCCAGCTGCTGGTGCATAGTGCTGCCAGGCATACTAATGGAGTGCAGAGTTCCAGTGTTTGCAGCACTGCTGATTTCAATCTGCCTCCCCCCTCAATCCCTCATCTTAATTTCTGTTTTTCTCCATAGAGTGCTGCCGAAATGATTCCTAAAACCCAGAAATGAGTTAGCATCCCCTGTTGTTGTTGTTTTTTTTAAATGAGTTTTTAGCGAGATGCCTGAAATAAGATCTGTGGTTAACACAAGCTTAAAAGATCTTCATGTTTTCTTCTACGTCATAAAATATGTTGGTAAGTCCCCCACTTGTGAATTTTGAAAGCGTTTACGCGTCTTTAAAAAAGGCGGTTGCTAACAGGTGGCTAAATGAGACTACAGAGGTTGTCAGGGACATTAAACGCCACCGCCAGCCAAGTGGTGGTTGAAGTCCTAAAACTGCGAGGTAGATCGTTTTTAGCCCAATGTTTGCGTTTTACATTTGGCGATTGCATTTGCGCTTCTAAAATCATGAAAGTGCTGTGCATTTGTGAGGACCGTCTTGCTGAACAATATTTCTGAAATGATTTAAAATCCAATGGAAAAAATCCCATTGGCTTTTTGTCGAGGGACCAAGGGCAATACAAGTCTTTGTTTGCTTTTGCAAAAATATGTCATCCCTGCAGCACCCTATTCCCACTCCCACAGAAAACATCAACCAGTTTCCCTACTACCATGCATATTGAAGAGACTTAATAGGTACAGTTGTGTGCCAAATGTAATATTATATACTTATTTGGAAAGTCTACGTTGGATCAAAAGGTACGCTTTTGGTCCATATTAGTAGAAAATAGACCTTATTGTTTGAGTGTGCATTTATTGTAGCTCTTTGTTTATTGAGTCCTTTATTTATGCCATTGGAGGACCATAACACAAAGTGAATTGACTTCAACCATTCTAAAGAACTAAGTGCAGCTCACTAAGTGTTGTACTCCTTGCTTTTGCTAGCCTACTGTTAATGCTTAATATGCTTGATAGGTTTCAACAGGCACTGGTCATGCCTAGCCCCATCTTGTATTTTCTCCTAACCAAATTTAAATGAAACCTGATAACTGAAATGCATTTGCTCTCATCCTGACCGGCAACTCTATAGGTAATCATTTGCTCAGTACATCGCTTGAAATGAAGAACAAAAAAGGGAGAAAGAAAAAAATCAAAGTCTCTAGAGCAAAATAGCCTGATGAATCCAGCCTTACTGTGAGTGTAATACGCTTGGTTTAGGCTTAACATTGATTGTCAGGCCGCTTGTTGTGATGAAGGTCAAACCAGCTTCAACACGGACTCGGTGCTCAACACAGTGTGGATCAGGACACACTTAAGGGTAGGCTTTAGCCCTCTCAGATTCTCATCACCAGCTGAAATCACTCAGGCCAAACTCAGGAGGAATGACTAAGTAGAGCTGCAAACCTCTGAGAAAAAGAAGAAAAACTACTCCCCTCCAACCCCCTGATCCAATAAGGGAAATCTGTTTTTGACCCAGAAGCCCGCGGAGAGAAAGACAAGCATGGTCGCGCATAAAAGTCAACTCATGGAAGATGTCTGCCTGGCGTATTTGGCCTCATATTCTCTTCAACTCATTGTTTTTTGTTGATTGTTGTTATCCACACCCTCCCACCTCTTCCATGGCTCCCATCCTCTCTCCGCACAGTTTGCCATTCAGCCCCAAAGAGCTGCTGTCCGTACCTAGCAATTAACCAGCACCTCATTAGGCCAGAAACCCAGTGTGAATCCTGAATAATCACTCTGCTTGCTTTTTTTCATGCCCATAAATACACACACACACACACACACACACACACACACACACACACACACACACACACACACACACACACACACACACAACCCCTTTCTACTTTTCAGTTGTGGGCTGAGATGGAGAGAGACTGGGGAAGTAGCAGCTATCTTTCCATTTGCAGACACTGCGGGTGAAAACATGGGCAGAGAGATGAGAGGATGGATGGAAAGCAGGGAAAAGAGAAGAGCGTGAGTAAGGAATGAAAGTGTTTGGGCTTGCAAAGGCAATTTTGGCTCTCCCAAAAGTGGGCAGTGCTAAGCCCAGTGGACTTTAGAAGTCACTATGTCAATAGCTTGAAGGGGATTGGTTGAAGATGGACGGCCATATTCTGTGCCCTGTGGTGCTGAGGGCTGTAGGTGAAAGTAACAATTTGGCTCGACATATGGCGTTGGTGTAATGGTTCTTTTCGCTGGTATTAATTGAAATTTCCAATCAGAGTGCCAATTTTCAAGATCCCCCAGTACATGTGCAGCAGAGGTGAATATATATATCTCACCCACAAAAACATTATTAGTGTTTATCATATTGTCAACACTGTCAGTGCTAAAGTCCTTTTTTAACTTTCAAAATAGATTCTGTGCCTGTTAGCTTTGGCAGGTAAGCCAGACATCTGCCTGTTCCTTTGGGTTAACGTACCAAAAAAACTTCTTTGATGATTTTTTTTATTTTGTGTTGAACTAGTGTAGATTTTCCACTCCTTGCTTGGTTTTAATTAAAGACCCAGTGAGCTTTTAAACCACAATGTGCCTGAAAGGACAATTAATGGGGCTTTGTAATTGCTTTGAGACCACTCCAGCCACTTGCAAACATTACCAAAAACCTTTCCCCGTATGCTGAAATAAGAACAAGAGAGGTGTGAGGGATATTGTGCGTATGTGTGTGGACTTGGGAAAGAGAATCAAAATATACAAAAGCGCGGGGGGGGGGGGGGGGGAAGCAATTATTTCTCACAGGTGCTCAGATCACACATTGCTCGGATCACATCAATTCCTTTGTTGACACTTTGTAAATAGCAGCATTGCACATCTGACTACTGTCAATATTCTGGACCTGATTGAATTCAGTGGAGCAAACGTACTTGTAAATACAATACACACCTTCTGCAATCCAACATGACTCAGATAGATGTACTTTGTGTGCATGTGAGTGTGACGATTTTGATTGCGACCACAGTGTTAGCATGGTACAGATGAAAGTCACTGTCAGGCTCTAAAAGGCTGTCCGCCATCTCATTGTTTATCCATTCCCAAGTCTTTTTTTTTTTTCTTACTTGCTCTGACTCGTGGTCAAATGGGATGGATATGTTAATCTATTAAAATATAATATATACAGTATATATGTATATATTTTGTTTCTCATACCATTTACACTCACCTAAAGGATTATTAGGAACACCATACCCTATCCTATCAATATGGGTCAACATTTCTAAAGAATGCTTCCAGCACCTTGTTGAATCAATGACACAAAGAATTAAGGCAGTTCTGAAGGCGAATGGGATCCCCCACACCATTACACCACCACCACCACCAGCCTGCCCAGTGGTAACAAGGCATGACGGATCAATGTCCTCATTCTGTTTACGCCAAATTCTGACTCTACCATCTTGAATGTCTCAACAGAAATCGAGACTCATCAGACCAGGCAACATTTTTCCAGTCTTCAACTGTCCAATTTTGGTGAGCATGTGCAAATTGTAGCCTCGTTTTCCTATTTTTAGTGGAGATGAGTGGTACCCGGTGGGGTGTTCTGCTGGTGTAGCCCATCCAACTTAAGGTTCCTTTTTCAGACCATTCTTTGTAAACCCTAGAAATGGTTGTGCGTGAAAATCCCAATAACTGAGCAGATTGGGAAATACTCAGACCAGCCCGTCTGGCACCAACATCCATCGCCAGACTCAAAGTTGCTTAGATCACCTTTCTTTCCCATTCTGACATTCAGTTTGGAGTTCAGGAGACCTGGACCACACCACTATTGAAGCAGCTGCCATGTGATTGGTGGATTAGGTAATTGCATTAATGAGAAATTTAGGTGTTCCTAATAATCCTTTAGGTGAGTGTATTGTCCTCAACTTTAGTTATATCAAAATGTTATAGTTATAAGAACATAGGATTTATTCTTTTTGCAGGTGCTCCAAAAAGAGGCAGTATGCATCAGGGACTTCCTGGATGTAGGATGAATAATGATCGATATTTAATTTATATGTAAGATAGGTGCAAAATTTGCAGTGAAATGAATTTGCAGTTATCACAGTAAGCCTTTAGCCATGCCCTATTGTTGTTGGAAGTATGGGACTGGAGAAGAGGCTCGTCTTTAGAAGAAGGTGTCATCGTTGCTGGCACGAATAACAGCTAATACAAGCAGAAGCAGAGTTTATCACTGTGAGTGCTGACCACCTGAAATAATAGACGGTGCTTTAGGAATGACTGAACTGCCAGAATGCATTACATATTGGATAGCACTGTCCACACATACTGTAGGATTTGTTGTGAGGAAATACTGCTATGTCAGACAGTCAAATTCCCTCATAATTTCTATCGCTCTCTACGTGCCTACAAACACACAGGAAACTCTGCTGAGAATGTCAGTGTTTCCTTAGGGCATTAGCGCGATGAAAGACCTTTACTCAAGTTGACGTGGTAGATCGCCAGGACTGACATATACACACACACACACACACACACACACACCTTCCCTGTATTTATCCCTGTGGGGTTTGAGCTGTCGATAAGTTGAGCTGACAGTCTCCTCTTCACCTGTCTTCCCTGTACATCCTGTCCTCTTCCTCAACTCTATCTCCCTGTCCTGTATTTCCTGTACACCTCCCATTACTCTCTGTCCCTTCCATAAAATAACTCTGATTTTGACAATTGGAAGCGTCTATCTCACATGGGTAATATTGCTTGTTGTGTCTCACCTCAAAGGTCACATTTCTTTAGTATAGATGAGGTCATGGTCATCAATTATTATTTTTTTTGGGAAAAACGTCTGTCAGCTTTTCACTCTTTCACCCGTTTGTGAATGGGAACAGCAAAACAAGACTTTGGAAGCTCTGTGGAGAGGTGGCCGAGTTATCTCTAGCTTTTTCTACACATGTTAAAATGGTTAACATAGCGGCATAACAGATGTCAGATTAGATCAGAGCTATGGATGAAATATTAGATCATTTCTAGCTGGTTAACTCGGAGCTACACGCTTCATTAAATCCTTTCCGCCATTGTTAGAGATGATGATAAAGCATTTGAAATCCCCAATTATAAACACAAACTCTTTAACTTTTCTTTTTGGAGTTGGACACAACAAAATCCATACACGAGCAAAGTACTCTGAGAAAACTAATATAGATTGAGGTTCTTGTTAAAAGATGTAATCAACAGGCACTGCATGGCCATGAATTCTTATAGCTTCCGTTATTCTCTGGAAATAACAATTGATCGTGTGTTAGCTAGAAACTTCAAAATGGGTTTTGAAAGCATGCACTTCATTTGAAGCTAGTATGTAACTCCTCAGACCTTTCTTCCTCCACACTACCTCAATACCTCTTTTCAATAGCATGAGGTATTGCTGTAAGATTGCAGTCAAGTTGCAGTAAAGCACACAAGTTTAACTGAAAGCACTCTTTGTGAACTGGATGGACCATACTGTATTTCTGGATGCAATGTGTCTCAAACAGCCAGTACATTTTCTCTGGCATGTCCATGAAATGTCTACTTAATCAGTCCCTCCAGATAAACGCGATTATGCGATCGCATAATTCAATGCATAATCAACCTAAGTCTGCATATTTTTTTCAAATACGCCGCACTTTCGCCGCATACATTGCTGATTTCCGCGCAAAATATGCGGGGCTTGCATGATTTCATAATCCCTGCATTGTCGTTGCAAAAAAGTCCCATATATCTTAGCAGAAAGTTGAAAAATGTTGCGTTTACTTCACACAAGAGTAGCCATTTTCCCGTTGCCATGGGAACGTTATGAAGTGACGTAATTATGCGACGTGAACATCATCGAAAAGCAAGATGTTGGGGGAATCACTTTTTTTCTCTCTTTTTCATCAAACCGCAGTTTTTGCAAGTTCCCGCAATTTTTGCAAGTTCCCGCAATTTCATCACATAAAATTGCATAAATATCCCGCATATTCATCGCAATTTTTAAGAAAACTTGCCGCATAATCAAGGATTTTTGTCCGCAATAATCACAAAAAAACTCTGCATTTTTCTGGAAGGACTGCTTAATGTCAAATGTTTACTAATTGAATGTGACGTTGGTCCATCCATGCAAGTGTCCAGGTGTCAAGGTCCATGTCACTTTTTTCTTGTGCAAGTATGTTGATGTGAGTGTAGGACATGTGTATATGTGCTTACAGTCAAATCGGGGGCATCAGTGTAGTGCAAACCGACTCCCTCCTTAACATTGGCTATGTTCTATGTTGTACTCTGTCTGACTTAAGCTACCCTCACATCCTCCCCTATGTCCCTAGACCAGTAATGGAATTCCCCAAGCGGAAACGCAGTGGCCATTTCCAAGCGGACCTGAATCAGCTGGCTAGTGAGGTGATAAATGATGGCGGCTGAACAGGGCGATAAATCAGGAGGATCCCTCTCCCCTTCCCTAAAGAATTAATATAGATAGAGGTGCATTTCACTCGCATAGACCGTGACATTTTAATAGATTTTCTTTTGCCTCTTGCTTATCCCCAAACCCGTTTTGCTAAAGCCCTGCGTGGAATTTTATATAATCTTGGGGTTATTACGACGTGTCCAGAGAGTGATCTTACTGATACTTAGGCTCACAAGAATTAAACTCTCTTTTTTTATTCACTGCTGTGACAAAACTGTATTATGAAACCTGGCCTTCAGTATATGCGCTCTGCTGTTTGCTTTTGATTAAGACCTTTTAGCTAATGAAGGGGCTATAGTGCCTCAGCATTACTGTACTAGAATGTGCCGTGTTGAGTCTCAGCATTATTGCTTCATTCCAATGTGTTTGTTTTTCTGTACTCCGACGGTTGACAAGGGGACAGGCCGAGTACAGATGAGAGCAACCGAGAGAAAGAGAGCAAAAGATGATGTAGACAGAGAGAGAGAATTTCAAAGCCCCCCCCTTCCTTAGCTGTCGATGTACTTTCACAGTTGGAGTGAATAAACAAGACCCATCACTATCCGACACAAGAGAAGCTGTTTACGTTTTCATTCTATTTTTATATTACTGAAGTTCAGTTGCTTATACTATAGGCAGTGACTATGACTTTGTAAGGCATCATTAATAATATTTATTGACGATACCTAGATCAATAATGTACCCATGCAGCACCCCTACAGCTGCATTATATCAAACATAGATCAATGTATTTATTTTCTGTTGCTGTATCTCTCTTTGGTTATTATTCTTAGTGCTCTTTTTTGCCACTATAAAAGTACAAATCTTCTTTTTTTTATTATAGTCCTGTGCCCAGTTATCAGCATCAATCTTCATTTTAATTGAGTGACACCTGCACCACAATATTCACAATTTTAACTCTTTATTCATATTATCTATAGCTACGTTTCCACATGGCCGGCTATTTTCATAAAACATTTCAACCTCTCCGTTTTCAAAAATAACATCGTGCACAGCTTTTCAGAAAAGTGCAAACAAAGTTTTCCAAAATCTCCACTCTCCACACCGTTTGCGTGTAAAGGAAGGGCACAAACGAAGGGAAATGTCTCAGTTTTTCAAAATAACCATGTACGTGTAAAAGGGTAGTATATCAACAATATCAAATTGTGTATATCAAATGTCAATTGTGTGATTACAGACTAGTTTTGTCAGTCATTGAAAACCTAAAGCAGCGCTGGTGTTCATTGTTTTTATGTCGTCTACACATGTGGCCCTGCTGTTCTGTCATTCCTCATCTTTTTCTCCATTCTTGTTGTTGCCATGACTTCCCTGTTTTGGGGCCAGTAGCTGTATCTGTATAGCCGCTACCAGCTCACTGCTGGCCATAAGCTGCTGCTCATACCATACAGTGCAGTACAGTTTTATTTCAATGCCTTCACACCGGCGACAGCTGTGGCCGGAGGCATTATGTTTTCGGGTTATCCTTCCATCCCATTCTCATGCACGCGGTATCTCAGGACCCCATTGAAAGAATTTGTTCAAATTTGACATTTGCCACTTGGACTCAAGTATGAACTAATTTGATGTTGGTGCATGCGTTTTTGGCCATAACTCAAGAATTCCTGGGCTAATTATCACATTTGTAAATGTCATATTTTTTATCCAAAAGGTCAAAGGACCCCATAATGTCCTGCAAAAATGCTTTACCAGCCAATATTCAACGCCATTGCTCAGGAACAAAAGGGGAGACATTGTGTCAGATACTGAATTGGTGACACTAATCTTGAAACTGTGGTGATAGTATTGATCTTCTGTACTGCCGGATTGAAGATGTTCGAAACATCCACGTTTCGCCACAAAATGCACTTCATACATTTTATTAAATTCCTTCAAAGTCTTGACTACATATATTATCAGTCTGGACAGAAATGGATGTGAAATACAACTTGAGTGGCTGGCGGAGGCATGCAACCGTAAGGCGGTAATTCTAGTTTTTTTTTTTTGTTCTTCTCAGTTTCCTGTTGATGATTTGTCAGTTACATTTTCCACCACAGGAAAAGTTTGTGTGCAGATATTATAAATGAGCTTCATTGTTACATTAGTCAAACAGAGTCACACAGAGGTGCAAGTAGCACACGGTTTTAGGGCTTTGCTATCTCATACAGATCCAATATTCCATTTGCTTGGTGTGTTTAAAATTTAAAAAAAAAACTTATTCCCACTTGTCCTGATTTCTCCTTCACTCTTATTAAAATTTGGAAATAGTTTGAAAAATAACCCAAGAATTGTGTATCCTCTGTACTGTATGTTTTTCTCTCTCACACACACACACACACACACACACACACACACACACACAAACACACATAAGTCTACCCCACAGTGCATCTGAGGAGGGCCAGGGATCTATCAAGGCCAGGCATATGAACATAACAAAGTAGACAAGTGTCCTTGAGCGGAGCAGAAACCACATGAATAACCACCAGAAAACGGCCTACTTCGTTCTGCATGAAGCCATTCTGACTGTAGCTGAAAATGCGGCTTTGTAGCATTGATAATACATGCACATTTGTTTTCTGGCACGCATCAGAGAATCAAGAAGAATTTTAATTGTGTTTGGGATGCTGAGGAAGATGCAGCTGGAGCATCGGGCCTGTCTCCATGAATCATCTTGTTGCTGAATACTCTCTACGCTCTGCTTTCTCTCTGACCGATCACTCGCTACGGATGCATCTATCTTGTGTTCTCCAACTTTGTTTTCTCACTTGACCTCCTTGAAATAAGCCGGGACATCTTCCCCACTCCCCAGTCTCCCACCATGTGCTTTGCACATCCTGTATTATTCATGGCGAGGCTGTTCTTTGTAAATAAGAGTAGCTTAGGCCGCCCAGTTAGCTGGCGTGTATCGGAGGCGACCGTGGGCTAGCCTGACAAAGCATTCCCACTGTAAAAGCTTTTAAAAGTAGAGGTCGGAGGTGCGGAAAATTAGCAGAGTGACAGAGTGAAACAAAATGCTGTATCATCATTAGGGCTACAGCCCCACCACATACAGAGCATACAAGAAGCCCTAGTCAACCTTGGTTAAACAATGTTTACCACCACCCCTAAAAATGGTAGAAAAAGTGCTTACAGCAGCAATGCTGTTGAATAATGCATTTGTGTTAGTCCATGTGAACGGTTCTTTGTTTTCTTAATTCATTCCATTCACTCAAGAGAACTTATCGGTGTTTTAAAATGCATGTGTGTTGGGAGACCATGCTACGAATAGAGTAGAATTGCTATTCTGTTGTGAGGATAGTACAAATACATATATATTTTATTTTACGTAATTCCTCACACTCACAATATTACTTTTGTAATTGTACATGGCAAATTGGAGATTTTATTCACACTTTCCCTCCAAAATCAGGAAGTTTTCACCACCTGTCATCTAAACAAGTTCTTTCCAAATTTTTTTAATAATACATTTATTTAATTTTTTTACAGCGCTTTTCTATACACTCAAAGACGCTTTACAGTTTAGGTTACATAGATACAACAGACAGACAAGGCACATAGACAAGGTTACATAACAGACGAAAGAAAAGAAGACACATAGGTGCATGGACAAGCAGCGGCAAGCAAGAGAGGTGGGCAATGAAAAGGAGGGAAAAACTGTGAAAGTCCGTCATCAGGAAAATGCAAATTTGAAGAGGTGAGTTTTGAGGGCCTGTTTGAAGGATGGTAGGGTGCTCGACTGTTTGATGTGGTCGGGGAGGTGTTGTCCAGAGGGTGGGCACAGCAGCTGAGAAGACTCTGTCACCCCAGGTCCGGAGCTTAGTCCTGATGGTCTTGAGTTAGCATCGACGGACCTGAAGAGGCGGGCGGGAGTGTGGCGGGTGAAGAGGTCGGAGAGGTATGGAATGGCAAGGTTATTAAGTGCTTTGTCTGTGAGGAAGTATTTTGAAGTTGATCCTGTGTTTGACCGTGAGTGCCATTCTTTCACATAGCGGTCTGTTGTGAAGCTGGACGACCATTTTATAGTATGCCATCAACACCTGTGGTTCTTTCCGTCATGGCCGCCACACTTGTTGTCGGAAGGTTCTCTGTCAGCGGCCCCCTCTGAGCTGGAAAACCATTGAGAGAGCCGTGTTTCCCCTAGATCAACTGTCATTGTCAGGAATTATTTTTTTGCCCTCACAATTAAGCAGGATTTTTTTTTATTGATAAGGGACACAGGTAAAATGTGTTATACCTCCTATGAATATAATGCAATTAATATTATTTCCATATAGGCTGTGTATTTAGTATATACTCTGAGTCTTTTAGTTTGACTCTGAGACACCTTATTTTATAAAGCGGACATAGCTACGTGTATCCTTGGCCGTTTCAATGCGTTTATCATAATTGTCAGAATACGGGTGCACTCCAACTTTAGTAATAATAATAATAAATTGAATTTATATAGCGCTTTTCATGCACTCAAAGTCGCTTTACATGGGAGGTATATCACAAAAACAGAACGAAACAAACAAAACACAACAAGATTCAGACACAGATGAAAAGGGAGGGGGTCGTGGGGCTAGGGATAGGCAGAGGTGAAGAGATGGGTCTTCTAGTGGCAGCTGGTTTGACCACGCAGATGCAAGAGACAGTGGGCTTGACCGCAGTCTTTTACTCGGTCAGCTCCGGTACATCATCAGGTTGATTGGCAGTGGTCTCTTTCGAAGAACATAAATATCTTTGACTGCTTTGGTTTTCTGTCAGTGTACGGTTTTTGTAAGTGTGTTATGCTGAAGTGAAAGAAAATGTGCCTTCTTTGAAAGCTAAACACCTGTGAAAAGATGAACAATCTAATGAAATAATATCACCGCAACATTCAGAAAAACGTATATATTCGTGAACTATACGTGATTGAGCGACATTATTTCAACCGTAAATGTCAAGTTTATATGTATTATGAAAAACGAATGAATGAAATCAATAACTCCTCATTGGTCAGGCAGGGCGGGGAGACCGATAGGCGTGGCGGGCCATCCCCCAATATAATGGTAGGGGAAACACTGACAGAGATTGCCCTTCCCCTTCCTGTTCATGAATGAACAGGCTGGAGAATAACTCTCCAGCTACCGAAAAGGGGTGATGAATTCAAAAACCACTTGCCGTGCTGGGATTAGCCTCAGGGCTGTTTAAAACCCATTGAACTGCTGTGAAAAAAGAGAGGAGTTTGATTTATTTTTTCTCTCTTTCTCCTATTGCATCCCCTACCCCTGTCCCCCAAAACACACACACACACACACACACACCACCACCACCACCACCCATGGTTCCTACAGTTAAATGTAGCTGTCCTAATTGCCACCCTCCGTCCTCTGCTAATAGCACTAGCTTTGTCTTCCTCCCCCCTCACCATGTCACTTGTGTTATTCATTTCAGTATGGTATTGGCGTACATGTAACAGTATCTATGTAGCCAGTGTAGTGTTAGTGTTTATGTAAGTTACTCTACCTCATTAATAAAGGACCTGGGTTGCTGCATATTAACCTCACATTCAACCGTTGTCATGTATCGGTAGATCATGCACTCTCTAAGGATGCTTGGATATGAATGTATTGGAAATGGTAATTGACTTTAAAGTTATTTAAAATGACATTAGATCATGAATGATGTAATGTTGGAATGTCATACCCCCTTGCTCTTAGTAACACTTTACGTTGCTTTAGGAACAAGAAAGTTTCATTTCTCTGTGTATTCTTTATGGAAAATCATAAAATACTGCAGTTAGTCAATAAGAAATACCCCTTTGCTTTCCCTCACTGATTTTCTGTTTTAAGGTTAGCTCTGCTTTCCGATAGTTGGCTCACAGACCCCTAAATTGGCCTATCTTTGGTACTTGCAACAGATGCAGCATGCATGAGTAGACTGCATACAGGCATTACGTGTGTTTCGATCTAAAATCCCATCAGAGTGACTGTCCTCGGTGTGCAAATGTGCACACAAGCTTATGGCCATACCCTCCCTTTGCACACACACAGACACAAACACACAGCCTGATAAATATTGCACCCCCCCTATTTTGTGTCACTCCACTCCCTGGAGAGAGGCCCTTATCGACAGGCAGCACAGCTTTGCTTGATCAATAGTTTCTCTCTCTCTCTCTCCACCTCTCTCTTTCTGTCTCTCGCTCGCCACACGTCTCGCGCATATCTGCTCTCCGTTCTCCCTCTGATCTTCTAGCTGAATTACTTCTCTCATCTTGAGCATATAGCCAGAATCCACAAAAGCTCTAATCAATCTCATTTGGTTTCATTTTCAATCAATTACCCAGTGGTCCCGCATGTTGGAAGGCAGGCGAGGGGGGTCCTCTGCATTTGATTGTATATCACAGAAAGTTCCATCGGCAAGGTGTGCAGTGCCTCAACCCTGATTTGCACAGGCAGTCACCATCAGCGGCACTATAATGTGCTGCTGGGAAAAGGCCAAAAAGTCATATGAAACCATTTAAGCACGGCTAGATTGAACACAGCTGCAGCGTTCTGTAGCTCACACTCCTATGAATATAAAACTGAAAAATACTGGGATTATGATATGCCTCTCCTATTTTATACATATTAAAAAAAACAATGTTTGTCTTATCTCGTGATTCATAATGCCCCCAGTACTGAAATGCCTTGACTCGATTAGAATCTATGATAGCAGCTGAATTGACATCATGTCACCCGTGCTGATAATATAATTACTGTTACTACAGCTGCTAATGAGTTGTTGCTCATTTGCGATTGGAAGTGCGTGTTTTCCACCTCTGTATTGGCTTTTAATGTGTTGAGGGCTTTCCACTGACAGCCAGTGTAGTTTGGATCAATTCTACAGTAAATACATAATGAATCAAGGGTTCATTTATTATATCAAAGAGGTGGGTGCAAGTGAGACTTTTAATTAAAGGCCAACATTGGCAAAACGATTTAGTGCTCTGATTTTGAATGTAGTACAAAAGAGCAGGGATGAGGCAGGTGGAGAAACAGGGAATATAGAGTTAGACGTGCAGGCCTACAGGTCCCCCCTGCGGGCCCAGACACAGCTTTGTGTAAATACATGGCAGCAGTGAACAGCAGAGAGAGGAGTCTCGCGCTCTGAAGCAAGAAAGCTGGTCGTTTTAAGAGCTAAAAGCAGCAGGAATGCTATGCCCTCCCATCCTTGTTGTCAGCACATTGAATTGTCTGGGCCGGTTTAAAACGAGTTAGTTGTCTGATTTGCAAGCTGGACTGCATTTGAATTAGCTTAGAGTCCAGATCTGCAGCCTGAAGACAGATTTATAACTCTCCCTGTGCTGTGTAATCGATGGAAAAAGAAAAGGGATGCAAAAGATTAAACAGAAAAAGAGAGATAAAACTGTAATTCTATGGCAGGGTTTTCCCTGCCATTAAATTTTGTGCTAAGGTGCATGAATGTAAAATCAATAGGGAGTGCATCTGGACAAGCCATTGCATAGGACAGGGTTCTGTAATTTATCCATATAATGACACGTCCTGCATAGGCAGTATAAATAATTTTGCCAGTGACAGCGAATCATCTACCAGTCATTCCGTTAGTGTGCTGTGTCAGAACTGGTTGTTTACTAATGTGCAATAATAAGCACTGATAAAACAATGTTCCTCACACTAATTGAGTGCCAAATAGCTAGGTAGTTAGCAAATAAGTACAAGAAGACACTGTGAATCCTTTGGTTTTTTGCGGTAGGCCATCTACCGCACGCACCGCTGTCATCGTCACCAGTTTATTGGCCCCAAGCAGTGGGGGGGGGAACCAAACAATAGCCGTTAAGCACACATACTCATTGCAATATGTTGTGAAAATCTTATGCACCTGATGCAACTCACCAGTTTGTGCTGTTGGATCAGGGCTGAGCATCAGCTGTTTCAGAATTGGGAAAATGGGCAAGTACGGCTGCCTGGAGGTGACAAGTTGGGGTCTAGGCTCCTATTCTTACCTCCGCCAAGGAGGCAAGAACTGACCGGATTTTCCTGAAACTTAGGGGGAAGGGTGTAGCATGGGCCAAGGAAAAACTCATTACATTTTGGAGCGGATCAGAATCACAGGGCAGATACACTAATTGCTTTTTCACTTTTTGTGGTGAACTTGTGGATAATGTGCTGCATTTGTGTGGTGAAGGATTAATCGAAAAATTAAGACGTTACCGTCTGAAAATGTTACACTGCATCACCATGCCTTGGCGCAGTTCTGCCAACTCTTGAGTGCCCTCGTAGTTTGGTCTTTAAGCTTTTTAGGCGTTATCTATTGTGATAATAATGGTCAAATGATGTCAAATTGCATAGTTTCAAGTCAAAAAGTCCTTCACACGTTCTTGAAGCCCCACCCGCACTCCACACTGGTGGCATTTGAGGCTGTCATGGACCAAAAAAAGGGAGAAAATCCAAACTTTTGATGCCCGGCCGAGCTGCAGTGATAAAATATTGATGCGGTTTTCAGCTCACAGTGCAGTCACCACTGTTCAGATATTCTGCTTCAAGATAAAAGGCTGACCCCCCTACTGCTGCTGTACGTCACCTCACCCCTTCTCATCAATTACTCTCCCTTTGTCTTACTTGTCTCTTGCTCACCTTGTCTCGTAGTTGTTCTTGCCCTAGCGCACATATGTTCTGTCTGTGAATGTGAGAGAGTGAAAAAGAGTGTATGACTGTATGAGTGACACCATCATAAGCAATGTGTGGTTTGCTGGTTTGTAAGCTTGTACACGTGTTCATTTACTGTGTGACACCATTCCCACTGAGCCCTTAATTGCTTCCTGGCTAAGCTGAACATTCAGATGAGCTCTTCTCTTTGTATGTGCGTCTTTTTTGGTTATAACGAGGTGTAGTGTCCCGGAAACTACGACAGCAGTAGCGGTTTCCCCTAGACAGAATGTGAGCAGGGAAAGCTAAATCCAATCACAAGTGGTCAACTGGAGACACATTGGTGACACGCTGATGCCAGGTGTGAACTGTAATCCACCTGAGAAGGTTGTGGTAACAGTCTGGGTATTTCCGGCTTGTTTGTCATATACTATGTTGTGTGTGCTTCCGTCTGTGGGCAAAAACCAGCATTCTGAATTTCCCTCTTGTCTATGCCCCTCTTTTCCCCTATCGGACTCTCAATCTCTCTGTCTTTCCCTCTCCCTCCTCATCTCACATGGAAGGGATTCATCACAGCAGTGGAACTGTGAACACAGGGAGATAAGCCAGTAAGAAGCGTATGGCACTTATTTAAAAAAGCCGTCAAAAGGAGCAGGTAGAGAATGGGGGGAGATGGGGTTGAGGAAAGGTTCTTACCAGGTTGATGCCTGGCTTGTGTTGGCCGACCAATACTGTATTTTTAAGGCCAATTCCAATGGTGATATTTTAGATTTAAAAAGAAATCACAGCCACATACCATGTACTAAGCGTGAAATTTTGCAGTTGAATAGTAAAGTTATCATTGCTCTCCAGTGGACAAATTCAAACCTTGCCATTTCAAATTTGTTATCGGTTGACTATCCACCAATACCATCATCAGTAAGCTAATATTGGCAGATATATCAGCCAGATTCATTCATATATATATATATATATATATATATATATATATATATATATATATATATATATATATATATATATATATATATATATATATATATATATATCTCAGCTTGATTTATTGGTGATTAATACATGGATCGGCGTTACATAATTAGTATACAAAAAAAGGTAAGCGTGTTTTGATAAAGTGACAAAATAAAAGCGTACTGAGATGACCGATATGACGAAAACATGAAAATGGAAATTATTAGCAGGAGTACAATTTTAAAATACATTTTAAAACGATACATCATACACATGTGCACACAGTACAACATTTCATGAGTCTCACATACAGACCACTCTGGTCTCGATTGAAAGCGGAGCTAACAGCTGCCAATTCATCATCATGGCCTCTAACAAGAAAAGAATGCTTTCACTGGGTGGACATTTTGCTATTATTGTGTATTTAAAGCAAACAAGGGGAACAACATCACAGTACAGTGCAAGTGATGCCCATATTTGGTATTGTGGTAATCCAAAAGTAATTGAAATTGATTAAGTTGCGTTACTTTGATATTTTAATACTTGGATTAGGTTACTGACTACATTTTTAACAGGAAATCCGTAATTGTATCGGACTACATTTTTAAAGTAGCCCTCCTGTTTGCCCATGATGAGAGGGAAAAGTGTTTACACTTAAAGCACGTGCTAAAGACTGAATGAAGAGTGAGAGAAGAGGTAGAAGACAGTCACACTGTGAGAGGAGGAGGAGATAATGTCCACTTCCCTCCTTCATTTACTCTTTTCATACCTCCTCTGCCCCCCCATAGGCCATGTTGTTTGTATCCTTCCTTCTTTCCATCTTCTTGTTGCGTCTCTTCTCCCCGAATTTCTCTCTCCATTGTTAGCTGTGTGTGTGTGTGTGTGTGTGTGTGTGTGTGTGTGTGTGTGTGTGTGTGTGTGTGTGTGTGTGTGTGTGTTGGGGGAAGTTAAAAGTCAGTGTGAGAAAAGATAAGAACGGAGAGCAGGTGATTTGAGCATAAGATGCAGCTCTGAGAAATCACTCAAGCTTTGAACCCTGTCTTTACCCTAGTTTAATTCATGAAGCTGCAGTGTGTGTGTGTCTGTGTGTCTGTGTGTGTCTCATAATTTCAGAGGGGGAGGAGAGAGCGAGGCTCTCAGCTCTAGTGGAATCCATCTTAGCTGGGCTCGAGTGGAATCCACTCCTCTGTCCTCATTTTCATATCACTTCTACTGTTTTATTTTAATTTTTTTTATATCTGGTAATCAGCGATCTTCCTTTTTGTCCTTTTTGTTTCTGTATTTTGTCTGTTTCTACATTCAAGGTGATAACCTTATATCTCCCTTGTCACCATTTTCCAGAAAGGAGATAGAAAGTCTCGCCTTTATCTTGACGTGCCTCCAGTTTTGAGATGATAAGATTGCTTTTAAGGAGATTTCATTCAAATAGAGAAACATTCAGTTGTACTGTAGCATTTGCTCACAAAGAAACAAATCGGCAAATGCTGATTGCTTTTTCAGCTTTGATTTGCTCCGCAAAACAAGAGTTATTGGCTTTCCTTCTTGACACATAATGTTATTTATCTGTCTTCCACTCTCATTTCGGCTAAGACGGAGTTAAGGTTTACATGGTAATTGCAGCAATCTAATAATGCTGCTCTTGAGAAAGTACCTGTTTTGTGGTGGTGCATTATTGTCAAACTAAACAAATGCCATTTTGATTTCAGAATGATGAGGTTTAAATGAAACTAACTGGAATGTCAAGCAGCTAATCGGTAATTTGTCAAGGTTCCTTTTAAAGAATGAATGGAAGTAAACCATTCCTCAAAATGACTAAATTATTATTATCATCAGACTGGGCCATGGGCGTAAATCTGATCTAACAGTAGGCGGGGGAACAATAAACATAACATTTCTGAAGAGCAATTTTTGAAGGGGACACAAATAATACAGCCACAATTATACTCGTAGAGGACATGTGTTCACAGAGGAAAGTCTTAATACTATCATTAGTGTAGTATGGAGACAGTACCATTATGCTTCTTTTTGGTGTTTCTCTTGATTCAATGAAAAAGCTGACTAAATTGACCAAAATATTCTTCTTTAAAACCATTTATTTATTTTTAAGTTGTTTATAATTAAGCCACAAAAATACCTTAAAACATAATGACTTATTTTGAAAAAGTGTCCCCATATAAAAGAAATACAATACTTCTATACACTGAATTAGCTGATCATAATGTAAATTAGTGAGCCACTGGTAAAGCTCATCTGCTGACCCTGACAGCCACACACCTCCAAAAATATGAACTAAGCTCAACACATTTACCTGAAACTCTTCACCTGACTGTCCCTGGTCTCCCTGAGACTCTCCACCTGACTGTCCCTGGTCTCCCTGAGACTCTCCACCTGACTGTCTCTGGTCTCCCTGAGACTCTCCACCTGACTGTCCCTGGTCTCCCTGAGACTCTCCACCTGACTGTCCCTGGGACTCTCCACCTGACTGTCCCTGGTCTCCCTGAGACTCTCCACCTGACTGTCCCTGGTCTCCCTGAGACTCTTCACCTGACTGTCCCTGGTCTCCCTGAAACTCTCCACCTGACTGTCCCTGGTCTCCCTGAGACTCTCCACCTGACTGTCCCTGGTATCCCTGTCCCTCAGTTCTTTCTGTCTCCTTTGCCTGTGACATAGTGACGTTAGTATTTCCATAAGCACCCATTCTTATAAAGATGTTACCAAATTGTCTTGATATGAGGACTTATTGTACTTACTTGGCGTTTTGGTGTAGGCCTACTGAAAAAGGATCTTATGCCTGTTTTTCTTTTCTCTGTCTTTTTCTCTGGACAACAACAACACACATCTTTAACAGTCATATTATAATTATAAAATGATCTTGCGTCCTCCACATAAATATTAGGTTTCCTCTGGGACAGAGGATATATATGTAACTGATCAGCCACTTAATTTCCTATTGAGCAAAACACAACTGTAGATCTTCAATATTAACCCTAATATCAGTATACCCACACATAACGTTAGGCTTATCGCCGTGGTAACGTTAGTTGTAGCGGGTGCATTTCTAGCTACGAGCTATAAGCTACGTTACATTATATTACACTAACATAGCAAACTTTTTTGTCATGACTAATTCATTAATTACTCAGCATCATTTCTATTTGAGAAAAGAAAAACTTCATCCGATGTTTAATGTGAATAAAACAGACTTGAACCGCCTACTTACTACATTCCTGTCACTACCCGATGTGACTGTGACTGTGAGTCTAGCGCAGATCCTACAGCAGGCAGTGGACCAAACCACTGTTAGGCAACGGAGGAGGGGACTCAAAATGTTTCTAAACTTAAAAAGCATTTTTTGGGGTTTGTATTGTTTTACTACTTACACAGATATTTGAAGTATACATCATTATGTTATTTACAATACACAGCATTGTTTTAATGATATTTCTAGGGGGGGGGGCAACCCTTAGATGGGGGACCCCCATGGGACCCTCCTGGGATTTACGCCCTTGGACTGGGCAGGGTGTCTCGTCTTACCCCAGTAGGAGTCGGACTTTATGAAGTTCACCTTTACACCTGACCAATATCACTGACCCTTTGACACACGCGCCTCCACCTGCACAAAAAAATCTATTTATCTGTTTTGGTAACTGATTTGGTCCCCTATTTGGAGCACATTTTACTGTTGTCCCTAAACCGCCATTGTAGTTCCTCGGAGGCTTTTATTTGTGCAGCAGGATGCCAAGGCAAACAGGTAGTAAATTATTAATAATAGGCCTAAATGAGACTGTTAGTCATTGGCTGAGAAGCAGACGTTTGTGTATGTGTGCTGGCTCGCTTTTGTGCATGCAGTCACTGTGGGGATACTTATTTAAAAGGGAAAGAAATTGGAGAAACAAAGAGAAAATGGCTGCAGAAATAGAGAGGGATGAGGCTAAGGGGGAGGAAATTGGGATATAGACGGCATTTGGCGAGGATAAATTGCATAATTAAAAAAAAGTAGACAGCGCATATTGATTGCGCAGATCCTGGGATAGGATTTGTGAAGCAATGGCCTGGGAGTGGAGCCGTCCCCAGGCCAGAGTGAGAGATAGGGCAGGGGGCAGGCATGATGAGCTCCTGCAAATGGAAACCGTCGCTCATTAGACACACAGTGCAAAAGCACGATGACACGTATATCCGCGCATTAACCCACAGAAATGCAGATGTTGACATGCTGTCACACAGACATACTGCAGATACACATGCTTGCAGACATGATCAGTATTCTCATGCTGTAAAAGAAGTATGGAATCCAACATGTTAAGCTATCCACACGCATAGACATTTACTTTGCACACAAAAAAAAGGTTGGGGGGGGGGAGTGAAAGTGGAGAGACAGCGGGGTCCTCTTCAGCGGAGTCAATTTGGCTGCTGGTCACCTCTCAGTGTGTTAGAAGTGTGTTTGTTGACCCGTAGACCCACAGCACTACATCCACCCATGAGTTTAGATTAAGCAATAGAGCACAAGGCAGATAAAGGGGTTTGGTGAGAGAGGTGCAGAGAGAAAGTTGAGATGTTTTATGTAAAAACTTTTTGTCCAACTGCTCCAACAAGATATTGTGACTCTATATAAAACCAGTTAATGAAATATTCAGCCTTTTAAAATATGTCTTCTTTTGTGGAATGCTTATGTTTGATTGTGTCCAGGCTCATTTTAAGAATTGGAATTACAGGTATCATTTTCGAATGACTGTGCATGGAGAACATATAGGCAAGATTTAATTTCGATATCCCCTAAATCAACACGTAAATCCAACCAAAAATATATATTGTGGGATAAGACAGTTTTTTTTGTGTGTGTAATATTCGTATTTTGCACTGTTGAAGTCTTCCAAAAATTGCTGTTTTCAGATGTCAGATTGGATTTGACCTCCCTCATACCTAAAATTGATAATGCATCAGGCTTTTAACTTCAAGTCCAGACCAGCAGTACCCCAACTTAACCAGAGGGATACCAAAGATCACAGTAGTCGATTGTAAAGGGTCAAATCAAATGCTACAGCTACACTGGTATGAATGGATATTTCCTCAATGAAAACTGATTAAGTAAAGCTTTAAATCAAAGGAAGTTAACAAGTTAGTATTCACTCAAGTGGAACTGGCATTTTCTTTTTACTGCATTACTATATCTGACTTTATACTTTAGTTTCTTTACAAATTAGGATCTTAAATGCAAAACATATGAAGAGAGATGAGAATAACTGAAACTTTTAGTCGATTAATTAATTCAATTTTACTTGATAGTCAATTTTTGGATAACTGATTGTCATTTTTCATACAAAATGAGATTTTGTGGACCCAGCTGATCAAATGGAAAGATGTGTTTTTTGTTTTTTTTTATAATTATTGTAATTATTTTTATTTACATTCATGAATTTGAGGTTTGCATTGTCGGTTGGATAAAACAAGCATTGTGAAGGTTTCACTTTGAGCTATGACAAGTTGTATCAGCATTCCTCACTCTTCTGAATTTGTATGAGCCAATTATTTCCACCCTAACCTAACCCACCAATTATTCATTAGCTTCAGTCCTATATCAAATAGTTAAAATTAGCCTAATCTTAACCAACTACAACAGTGAAATGCTGCCCATGCATCAGTAACAATAATCTAATGATATAATAGAATATCAGTCACATGGGTAATTTTTCTGGATTGAGTACTTATACTTTTGCTACTTTGAGTACATTTTCCTGAGTATATTTACATACTTTTACTAATGTAAAAGCTCTGAATACTTCCAACACTGGGTATTGGTATATGTATTCTTCCCATACATCTATTTCCATCCGCTTGTTCCCACCCTACCGTGCAGAGAGAGATTCCATGGATAGAGCTTTGTCTTACATCAAAATGTCTCCAGCTTGAGCAAGTTTTTTTTGGAGATTGTGCTTTGTCAGATAACACACTGCCTTCAGAGTCAGGATGATGGCATGTGGCGTGTTGTTGTTTTGTTTTTTTACAGCTTAAATCTTAAAGTTTAAGTCGGTCAAGTTTGCCGCCTTGGTCTCCCGCAGGTACCGCCGCTGTGGGAAATGTCGGGTGACAGCGGCAAAGACTTCAAAGCAGAGTTTGCATAAAAAAAAATGCGCTTGAATGCTGAGGGAGCGCAAAGCCCTGTAGAGAGGGACACATCCTCAAGAATGTATAAAGAAACACACCCCAAAAAAGACGCATAAGTGTAGACACATGCTCGCACGCCGTCTCACATGCGCGCACACACGCAGTCTCTCAAACACACAGGCATGCTCGTTCACTCCTGTGTCCTCTGACTCAGTCTTTCAGCTTCGTCTTTGTTGAATTTATCAGCATAATCCTTCTGTCTTTGCTTGTTCAATAGAGAAATGTGGAAAAAACTAAGCCGGGGGGGGGATGAGAGAGACACAACCGCAAAGTAGTGGAAACGAGACAAGCCATTAAAATGCATGGGTGCCCTTGCCAGTTCAGATAAAGCTCACAATACACCGGCATCAAATTTCATCAAATAGTCTTGTCTGCAGACTGTATATAGCAGACAGAGGTTCTTAGTACTGCATCCAAAAGCCCTGTCCATGGAGCTCCATGTACATATGTGAGAGAAAGTGTGTGTGTGTGGGGGGGGGACCTTCCTGCAGGCCACTCCATGCCCTTGTGGTCAGTGCTGCCACCTTTTGACCGGCACTAATGGCATTAAGCCGGACACACACCTGTCATCGCTCTAATGAAGAATTCCCACACACACACACCCTGTTGGTTCTCTCTCTCTCGCTCTCTCTCTCTCTCTTTCTCTCTCTTTCTTTCACATTCCACCTTTCTGTAAGCTTCATTGCCTGCCGTGCACTGTACCTGCCTGGAATCTTAAAGGGACATGACAAGAGTGTCTCCTCCTGGCAACACAACTGCACACCCACACAGAAGGACACATTTACTGATCAACTGTGGACAGCTTCCTCCGCAGCTTCCTCCAGCCCCTCAGGGGTGTACAGTATGTGTTTGTAGAGGAGGAAAAGAGTTAGCGGAGGGGGAGGAAATAGGCTGTCAATACATGCCTTGGGCTGAAACAAATGCCAAAGACCAACATAGCAAAATAAATGGGAGACATTGGCTGCTCTCTTCACAATATAGTGCCTATATTGTTGATTGAGAATAGACCTTTGCGATGTGGGGCTTAGAGTGTGTGTACATTATGTTTCCTGTACGGAAATGAGAAACGATTGACACACACAAACTTTCAATGTGAATCATCATGTTCTGCAGGTGCCAATACATGCCTGCCAGGCAACGATCAATATGAAGTCATCACGAGCAATGTAATAACTCAATCTCTCCAAGACTGGATCCGTTTTGACTGCGCAAGGATGAAAGAAACGTCAATGGCAAAATTGAAAATGACACCTCCGGTAATGCTGCATTTCCCTATCTCCATACCTTTGAAATGTGCCTCCTTCTTTTAAAGTGAGTTAGCAAGGCAGGTACGTAAGTAAGTAGGTAGAATTGTTCGTCGAGGCACACAATTTGGATTCTGGCATTTGGATCCTGACATTTTAACTTGGTAAATAAGACCAATAATTAGACGGCCTATCCGCAACAGGTTTTTGCTCTTTCACGGTGGCACCCAAGCAGCCATAAAGCCAGGGCCAGGTTCAGCTGAGCACAAATACCAGAGCAACAGGCAGGGGAAATAAGCGGGTAGAAATGTCTCTGTGCGCTCTGCCTTTTTCCTCTCAGATGATTGATGGTGGACATTGTTCCGTGGCTTTTAGTCACAGGCTTGTAATTGCCTTTTGATATTGTTACAAATGAGAAATTACTCTGTCCCATTACCAGCACAGGAGATAAACAAAAGGGAGGCTTCAGCAGAGTAGGACGATAAGGCAATGTTTACAAAAGGGAAAGCACCAACGCTCACATTCCACTTATTTGAGCGGAGTTCTAGCATTCACAGAGAAAGAGGTGAAGTTGCTAGCATTGAGATAGTTTGATACCTAAGGTTGTAAATTATAGGGACATGCATGTGCTCTATCTTTTCACAAAGCTGCACCGACAGACTAGAATATTAAATAAAACTGACTTCCGAGCAAGGATTATTTGTAAAAAGCCATATCATGATGAGAATACAAATACAGCATCCGTCAGCCATCTGAAAAAATCTAATCCTGTCCTTGCCGCAGAACACTATATGTTTTTATATTATAATAACAATCCCTGTGCAGCACCTCCAGCACCCTCAAGGAGTTATATTAATGGTCCCCGTGTCAGGGCTTGCGTAATTAATGTCCGGGAACGTCACTCGCTGCTCCCTGTGCCTCCTGTCCCCTAACGAAACACCTCCCACCCCCCAACAGCCACCACCCTTCTCAACCCATCTACTCCCCAAACCCCCCACCTCCCACCTCAGCCAACCAGCAATGCTAATCACCCATTACTTATCTGATCCATTGTTGATCGAGGTGTGCCATGGTGATGGGCGACAGATGAAATGGAGGGTGTGTGTGTGTGTGTGTGTGTGTGTGTGTGTGTGTGTGTGTGTGTGTGTGTGTGTGTGTGTGAGATCAGGTGTTGCGTGTTTGTAATGGAAATCTAATTCTCTGAGCCATAGAGATTGTTATCCCTATAATCACAAGCGTGGACACGATCCTGTCGACACTGGTGACGTGCCAAATTTCACCTTCACAGACAGCCAGGACCGGAGGTAAAACACGTCACATGTAATGAGAGCCCGTGTGACAATAATAGCCTGTTGGTTAGGATGTTGATCGCCTCAATTGAATTGGCTGTCATTACATCACAGCTCTTATTTGAGGCATGTGCCAATAGTCAAGTCAATCAAGACAAGTCCAAGTCAGGTCCCATAGGTCTTCATAATCAAACGACTAGCTTTTTTTTTTTTTTTTTTTTGCAAAGATATGTACAGTGTGTTTTACAATGTACTTTGAATGCCTGGGCGTAGTTAAACGTTGAAGGTGTGGTTATCTACTGTGTGCCAGGCCTGGGATTCTACCAGCTCAAAACCCGAGGCCCAGCTTTTGCTTTCAGGTCTCAAGTTGAGTCTTACGCAACGAAAGTCTTAAGACTCCCAGCAGTCAAGTTAAATCTTAAATCTCAGTTTTGTGGCTTAGGTCTGGCACCAGACCACATTTCAAGTCCACAGCTCTTGCTTACGTCCCCGAAGGAGAGACACTTACTCGGAGAATGTCCTATCAGGCGCTCCTCTGTTATTCCAAACCACTCTGCTCCCCAACCTCCTTCCTATGTTTCTCTTTATTCCCATCATTGCCATTTCTCCTCAAGATATAAATAGACAAATCATGTGTCTGACCTGCTGCTGTATGGATACAACAATGTAGAGCTGTAAACCTGCAATGCGCTGCAGAAGACTATGATCTGACTTAGATTTACCTCCAAAGACTAGAGACTTGACTTGGTAATTGCTTTCACAAGAGCTGCGTGATTTGAACTGATCTCAATTGACTTCAGACCAAGGTCGTCACAATACAAGAATTTTCAACTTCGATATATAATACTAGTATATAAAAACAATACACGACAATAAAAAAATAATTTCTTTATCAACAACTTGCACACAGTGCTGGTACAGACAAACTATAACAGTAATCATCATTATTATTACTGTTCTTCAATAGTACTTTGGTACGGATAATGACTACCCAGTGAGTTATTTTCTTTGCTTGCTTACTCCTCGATGATGGCACCACTGCATCCCCAGCATTTGTTTTGGCTCGAAATTATTTAGTAGCTCCCCATAAGCACAGCTGTTAGTTATTTCTCTGTGACTTTGCTTTGATTCATACAGCTGCAAGATGCTGAAAAACTTGTTTGCTAGTTGTAAAAAATAACAAAGCGGCTCTCAGAGGTAGCAAAGATCCCTGCAGAATACGTCCCAGCCTTAGTGACAGAGACAAGCTGGCGTGCGGTGAGTCTCTACACTCAAAACATGTTCCCTCTGTGCAGTGAGCTTCCCATCTGATTCCCACCCCTTGCCCCTGGACATGGAAAACAACTTCCCTAATTGATAGGAACATGTCATTTGATGCAGTCTGATGACTCAAAAGCAGTGTTCGGTGCCTGAAGGTGATGCTTTCCACAAGGGTTTTAAGGGTTTGCATGTTGGAGGCTAGGGTAAGCCACCGATTGCATGCCTATTACCCAGTCAGAGAGTAATTTAGCGGTCCACAGCAAGTATGTTTGTGAGTGGCTAAGGGAGGGAGACAGCAATAGAAGCAAACGCCACATCACAGTTTGTGGGAGCACTAGTTAGAGGAAGCCATTTTGCATCCTACAGCCATCCCTGCTCCTCTGAATACTAATAAAAAGCCCCAACCACACACAGCAACGCCAAGGGAGCTGAGGATGAGACTTGCAGGTAGAGTTTTTTTGTTTTTGGAGCATCAAAGCCAAGGTCATTTGTCATCTCATGAAGAGGGTTTCTCATTCTTAACGGATTCTGTCTGCCATGGGCTCATAAGAACAACGATCTGTTGAGGGCGAAGAAGCCACTACAACCATTCACCTTAATCTGGTAAAGCAATAAAACAGGTTTACGTGTTTTTCCTCAACATATATGCATTGTTTTTAAATAGATGTAGCTTCAAAGTTGTCTACCTAAACATAGAAAGAGCTTAAGGGTTTACACCTCTTTATTTATGTTATCGTCACAGATGAGAGGTGATAATGAAACAGCAATAAGTTAAGACACAAGGTAGCACCCATTAATAATGCAGGCTTATCTCCGAATGAAATTATCACCTAAATACGTCTCGTTCTATCTTATTTTTATGTTGTTCCCAGCCTGCTCTGCTTGTACTGACTTCCACTCACACACACAGGCACAGCTATACATACATAAGCGCGCACACACACACACACACACACACACCCACACATCTGTAACTTGTGTTTTGATCAATTTTGTGTGGAGCATGCTTTGTTATCTATTCTCCAGTGAATGCCACCTCTGAAGTGTTTAATCACTGATTATTCTGTCAGTCAGGAGCAGCTGGCTCATTGAGTTCGGTGTGTGTGGGTGTCTGTGTATGAGAGAGACCGAGAAAAAAGAGAGAGAGAGAGAGAGAGAGAGAGAGAGAGAGAGAGAGAGAGAGAGAGAGAGCGCGCTTGTGTGAGGGAATTTGTTGGGATAAGTACAAATAGGTTGATAAATCAGAGCAACAACGCTGTAAAAATCCCTGTATGTATGTTTCTTTCCGTTACTCAACCCCATGCATATATACATGCAGCGAGGTATCAGGCTCGCATGCAAAGTGAAATGGACTGAATGGAAAATGCAAGTCTCTTTAATGCCAAGTGAAACATATTCGTATGGCCTTTAACAAACATCAATGCTGTACAAATGATTTTTAGGCCACAAAATCAAGGCAAAGACATGCGTGTCAACATGTGGTGTCTAAAAGTAGATATAGAAGTAGATACATGATGTTGTGTAGATGTAAATTGTACTCTGAATATAATTGTTCCTAACTGCTCCACAGTGTTTTGCAGGTTAACACCATGGCTAACCCTTCCACCTCCAGTGAAGATACAATTATAGGCCTATTCATTATGAACTTCCTTTCGCAATTAACTGCAAATTAAATTATACACATCTTACTTAGAAATCTGTGCTATGAACTAACTCAGGGACCTGCACACATACCTCAGGTGGAGAGTTTTAACCGCATACGGAAAATCAGAACAACCTTTTTTAGGTGTGTATTATGTATTGTTAAACCCGTATGTATCCTGCTGTTATGAATTGCATCATATGAGAAAGTTGTCCCAGTTTGTTTTTTTTACCTCCCCTATAAGTGAGACATGCTGACTCTACCTTCAGTTGTGAAGCAAGGAACTGAAGAGTATTTGATGGAGCTCTCCCTGGTGCTGAATTCACTTCCAAACCTACTGACTCTTGTAATTTTCCAAAAAAGACTAAATTCAACATGGTTGGCAGTGTTGCATAATTTAGAGAGGAAGTTAGCGGGAGATTTGTTTGAAAAATGACAGACAGCAACAGCACTGACACACAAAGAGAAATATGAAGAAGAAGGGGGAGGGAGGGAGGGAGGAAAGAAGCGTGCATGTGTCAGAAGAGTGTGGTTTTCTAGTAACAGTTGAGCCAGCGAGTGTGTGACCTCTGCCACGGTGAAGGCAGTACCGAGGGAATCGAGCAGATGGATGACTAGCTGGTGTCTCAGCGCCTTTCTAGTACACTACTGGCATGCTCTCTCCATTTGTCAGCATTAGGAAAAGGAGGATGAGGAAGACCATGTGGGGAGGTGCAGAGGAAGCTTTATTGCGTGCGCCCTTGCTGCTCTTCCTCTCCGGATAGATCGCTAGATGGAAGATGAAGCAGTCAGACAGATGTTTTTTCTCTCTGTATTTTACGGGATCACATTCATGCCAATATTTGTAAAGATGTCAAATATATTTTTGGGATCAGCGTTACGTTTTTTTCTTCACTTGCTTGGTCGGGCAAGTGAAAGAAAATTCTACTTGCCCAAAGTCACTTTGCTTTTTTATTTTTTATTTTATTTTTTTTACTTACTTGCCCCTATACTTTATACCTACAATACAATAATGTGTAGGTGGCCTACCTACTCCTTTATACATACCTTTGTTTAAAATAATAAAAATTAAAATAATAATTGTTGGCATGATTTTATAAATCATGTTTTATTGTTAAACATACATGTGGCACAGTGAATCCTTAGGATTAACTGTATCTGTGGATGGCCGTATTGACTACCTATAGGCCAATAAGCCTATCATCAATGTGTGTTTGTTTTTTTTCACAAAAAGGCTGATTTATATTTGCTAATATGTTGGATTCATGGTAAGAATTTTTAGTTTTTTAAAGAAAACTTTCAAAAAATTACAATAATTTGGAATTGGTTGGCCAACGACACATTCAAATCAGATCCTTCAACAAGCATTCTCCAACGTGGGCAAGGGGTGGGCAAGAAAACAATGACGGTATTTATGAGAGGACGATCGGAAAAAGTGATTATATGTTATAAATATAACAAGCCGGACGTGGCATTTTGGTTGCCTCAGGCCATCGGGCATCCCTTATTCCTTACCCTGTATTTACAGTTCCTTTGCAACACTGATACCTCAAAAATGCTAGGATCGTATAGCTGTAATGGGATGATAGAGGCACAGAACTCAGAGCAGGGGAGCTACTGGAAAAGAAACTACAGTACATGGCAGAAATTGGAGTGCATTATTATAAATCCAGCTAGGAAAGTGCCTGAGCACAGCCGAGGGAAGTGTGCCTGCACTCAATTGCAAATTGAGCAATGTTGGGTCCTGTCCATTTAGAGTTCAGACCCATTTGCATGACCTGCAAGCCACAGTGCCTGACTCAACATTGAAGCTCTAAAAGCAACAAATGCCAGACGGCATGTCATTCTATTGCTATTTTAGCTTTCATACTGAAGTACTAATCCATCTTGGGACCATGAATAGGTTGGCTCTGCCATGTACCCAGGTTAATCAATGCAGCCAGCCATACGGGCTGTGTTGGAAGAAAACTTGACAGATTTGAACACCGACAGAGCTGTCATGAAATTCTTTATTCATGCATTGTTTCTATTTTTGTCAGACTGTGCAGCCATAGCTCTGCATTTCAAACTCACCCCTATAAATACTTAAATTTACTTCACCCACATGTCAGAAAATCATTCCAACAATCTAATGAGATATTTTTTCCGGAGCAAAAGCTATGCCAATCACACTTTTCTGACTCATATCTAGATGTCATCTTAGCAGTGAATAACTTGATGAACATACCGGCTGTGTTGTTGACCAAACTGCTGTAAGCTCTTTATAGACATAAAAGAGAGGCTCCTTGGTTCAATATCCAGAGGATCTCATGCCCACCTCAGCAGGTCAGAGGTACCTTAGGCTTCAGTGTGCCTTAGGCTGTGCTGGGCTCTTAGTGTGAATTTGTGTGTTGTGTCTTTGGGATCTGTGTGTATTCCCTGGTTAAAGATTTGCCTTGAGGCATAGCATTTGAGTGTCTTGCTGTTCTGTGCAGGCACTGTAATCACTGGGCTACAGTAGTTTTTTTTTATTTATTATTTAACTAACAAAATCTCACAGTTTTACATCAAAACAATGGTACATATTGTACAGGCAGGTGAGGTAGCATTGCCATGCCTTCAGGGTAATCAGCAACAAAAAGGCACAGTAGAGAGCAGCTCTTCATACATGACAAAAAAAACTTTAAAAACAGCTCTTCACAGTAGGGGCAACACATAAAGTAAGACAGTGACACTGCTGGCATTGTTTTTTGAATATCTTGATCTGGTGTATTCTGTGTGTGTCTGTGGGGCCCTAGTCTTTCAAAAAACCTGTTTATTTTGTTTGGAGGCATGCTCTTACGTTACAACCTCACAGAACAGTCTATTGTAGCCTATCTGAAAGTGGCATTCATGTTTACACTCAAGGAAAAAGGCTTTTTATTGTAGTTCTAAACCAGGCTGTGAAAGCAATGTGAATGTAGCTCTCCATGTGTTATTCCAAAGTATGCCATTGGGAACTGTAAAACTGTTATGCAGGAAACTGGGATGGGTTCCAGGCTAAACGTGGTGATGTTTGTGTGCATCTGTGAAAGATCTTCCATGTAGAGTAGAGCCATAAATAAAGAAATCTGTGTGTGTAAGTTGAATAGATATCCAAGAAGATGGCGGTCACACCAATACAGTAATCATGATATTACATAGACTGTAAGGTCTGCGTTATATGCAAAAATAAACCCAGTGGGAAATTTGTGCGAACCCCAGGCCCCAGGGTAATTTTGAGAAATGAAAGCCTGTTTCGAACCCATTTGGGTCAGGCCCATTTGGGTTCAGGCAGGGAACTAATGCTCTAATTAGAGGTGGAAGGAAAAACATGGCTCAGCTGTTTGGAATTGTTTTATGTTTAAAGATTCAAATGTTCACGTTTTTAAATAAGAAATAGCTTCAGTACATCAATATGCGATAGACTGTAATCAGTAATGCCTCTTATAGTGCATGTGTGTATTTTGAGCGTTTGTGTATGTGTGTGCATGCCAAATAACAATGCGGTGACAAAAATTGTGTTCGCCCCAAGTAAAGTAATTCTTCTCCTTCATATTGTAATGTAGTAAAAAACCCTCTAGCTTTCACGCTGTGACAACTCATGCTTGAATTTCCACATATGGTCACCTCCTTGGGTCTCACCTATTGTCTCCTTTCAGTGGTGGCATGTAACTAAGTACATTTACTCAAGTACTGTACTTAAGTACAAATGTTGAGCTCCTTGTACTTTACTTGAGTCTTTTCATGCTACTTTTATACTTCTACTCCGCTACATTTCAGAGAGAAATATTGTACTTTTTACTCCACTACATTCATCTGACAGCTTTAGTTACTAGTTACTTGCCACATTCAGATTTTTGCACAGAAAACACATGCAGTTTATAAAATACAATGTTTTATTATAAAGTAAACTACCCAACAATGTAACGGCCTACAAGTCCAGTGGAAATGATTAGCTGATTAACACAGAACTGTTTGGATTGTTTCCAGTTTCTAAAATGTGAGGGTTTTTCTGCATTGAGTATTTTTACTTTTCATACTTTCATGGTGCCCTGCCACACAAAACCGATTTTACTTGTATTTTTTGAAATATGTTAGGTCCATATGTGTTATGTGATGAATGTGAAAATGAACTGCTACCTCCTCTGTCAGCTCTAGGCACTAAAAAGAAATAAGCAGAGAAATCAGAATCAGAAAAGCTTTATTGCCAAGTACGTTTACACACACAAGGAATGTGTCTTGGTATCGTAGGTGCATGTCACATTAAGCAACATGCACACCGAGTTGCCATATGCGGCGCCATCTCAACTCTCTCCTAACTCTCGCAGGGACAGATACAGCATGACATCAAGGAGAGGAGAGGGAATAAAAAAGCAACTCTGACTATCCTCATAAAGATAAGAACAGTGTGGGAACAGGAAAAAAAACACCTCAGCACGTAAGCACACAAACAGTACATTTGCACTGCTGAACATAACACAATACAACATAACATAACATAACATAAATGTACATTTGCACATTTAATCAGGCCAATTACAACAGCTGGTCAGTCTGACGTGGTGTTGCCTGAGCTCATTTCTAGTCATGAGCTTGCCCAGTTGCGCTGGGATGCTGATAGCCAGGCTCTCATTGGCTAGTTGTTAGCCAATCAGAGTCAAGCAGATTAGCTCGTTGAATATTAATGAGAACTGTCACAAATCGAGTGGAGTCTTCCTGCATGCTTTCTATACCACACTAGAATGGCTTGAAACAAGGTAACCAAGGCATTTTGTTCCACAAAAAATGTTAGAGTCCATGGTAGAACTTCAGACATTACCACAAAGTAATGAAATACTGTACGTGTGGCAGGGCACCTTAAAGTACATTTTCCTGATGGTACTTACAGACTTTTACTTAAGTAACATTTTCAATGTAGGACTTTAGTTGTAACAGAGTATTTGCTACAGTGTGGTATTAGTGTATAATATATAGTTTAAGTAAAGGATCTGAATACTTCTTCCACCACTGTCCTCTTTCAAACTGGGACTGGCAGTTTTTCCCTACCGTTGCCTCTGTGTTGTTACAGCATGTGTTACTATGTTTTCAGTTTTCTTGGCTTTATCACAATCGTCTTCACACGTGGGGCACAATGCCCTGTTAAAAAGAGGCAATAGGAAATAGACAGGTCTTTGTACTCGAAAAAACTCAACTGAGCACACGTGGGAAGAATGTGCAAACGATTTTGTTTCAGTATTGTAGTTTATATCCAAATACTTTCATCTCCCTCCTTGAATCATGAGCATTAATGTTAGTCCAAAAGTGGGATGGCAGATATGTTTTTAAAAGTTCTAATCTGTTTTATTCATTGATTTATTTTTATCACGTCCTGAAAGCACAGAGTTTTGCTCCTGCTATGATTCACAGTTGCCACCTCACCTACATTAATTAGAGGGTGAGTCAGTAAGTTTAGGGGCAGCTGGGTTAAGTTATATTAATCACACATGGAGCAAGGCGGCACTACACATTTAGTCATGTTACTCTGAGGGAGGCTGGTGATGGCAGTTTAAGGATTGTATAAATGGGTAGCAGCAGAGCCCCGAAGAAATGCTGAGTCACAACAGGACTCGTGATCACTCACTGTGCAAAAAACACAAATGCACCACCAAGCTCATCCTGCTTTGTAAGGGGCCCTTCAACCTGAACTAAAATACTTTTGCAGCAAATTAAAAGGAGAAAGTGGGCCGTGTGAGTATGCCTCTCTTGCTTTGTTCATAGTGTGTGTTTGATCATTGTCTGGCTTTTGTTTCTTTAGGGAGAACAATAGGTTGAATTGGTTGGTGAAACACATGCACATAGATTCCTTAGCTGGACATTTATTTATTTGTTTATTTAAAAGGATCCCCATTAACTGCCGCCGAGACGACAGCTAGTCTTCCTGGGGTCCAAACAATACATACAAAACGTGTATGTGAGTAATTACAATCACAATTACTCACAAAAATATCATATATTAATACACATAAAAGAACAAGAAAAAACAACAATACAAAAAGAACTGATTAGAATAATAGTAAAATAATACAAAACAACATAGCACATGACACAACCACTCTCAGCCAATCCAGACGATATTATGATGTTGAAAACAAATACAGTCTTAGTCTTTTTTTAAAACCAGTTTTTCCCTTGATTTCCCGAACCCCAACTGGAAGATTGTTCCAAAACACAATTGACCTATAAAACACGGTCCTCTTCATAGAGTCAGATTTAGGTAGGGGTAAAGAAATCTGTCGACTATTCGCCCCTCTTGTATAATGTGAATGCATATCTGAATAGTAAATTATATTGTCATAAAGAAATTTTGGAATCCGAGTGTTAATAATTCTGTGAAAATATCCTAACATATTAGCAGATAGTCTGTGCTTGACCACCAGCCAAGCAAGACGTTCATGCATCTCTGCAACACTAGTTCTCGAAGAACAACCAAGGACCAGTCTTGCAGCCTTATTTTGAGCCACTTGTAATTTTTTTAAATGATTGCATGATGCAGCAGACCATACAACAGAACAGTAATCCAAATGACACAAAACCAATGTACAAACAACATGACTAAACAACCGTGAATTTAAAAATTGTGCACATTTACGCATTACTGCAACAGCTCTGCCCATTTTAGCAACAACTTTGTTGATGTGATCAGACCATGACAATGTAGAATTGAGCCAAAGTCCAAGAAGCTTCACCTTTTTTACTTGCTGTACATTTTGACCATTAATTTGTATATTAATTTTAGGATTGTCAGATAATCTATACTTAGAACCAAATATTATACTCATAGTTTTTGAAATATTTAGTACAAGCTTATTTGTTTTGATCCAAGTATACAATTTGCTAATCTCACAAGACAGAACCTGATTAAGCTCTGAACATGTAGGGGCTGCATAAAAAGAGTAGAATCATCAGCAAACACAGTCAATGTAGCCTTATTGAGTATATACGGCATATCATTTGTGAAAATTGAAAATAACAAAGATCCGAGGCAACTTCCTTGAGGAACACCACAATCCAGGGACTTGCTACAAGATAATGCACCATTAAAATAAACTCTTTGCGACCTCTCCGACAAATAGCTCTTAAACCACTTGATTGCTGAGGAAGTAAAACCATAACTAATAAGTTTAGAAATCAAAATGTCATGGTCAATCACATCGAAGGCAGCACTAAAGTCCAGTAGTAGTATACCCACCAGCATTGAGTTATCAATTGATGTAAGCCAGCTATCCGACATTTGTGTCATTGCAGTGCAGGTGGAATGACCATACCTATAAGCATGCTGAAACATAGTGGTCAAATCATTGTTAGTAAAGTAATCTTGCACTTGCTCAAATACAATCTTTTCCAATAATTTACTTAGAATAGGCAAAATGCTAATAGGCCTACTATTTGGGCCACAAAAAGTTGATTTTGTGTCTTTGGGTAAAGGGATTATTTTACCCTCCTTCCAAAGTTTTGGACACACACCACTAACCAGACATCTGTTAAAAATGTGACAGATTGGTTTAGAGATATGTCCAGCTGCTAACTTCAACAGCCGACTATCCAAGTTGTCTGTACCAACAGACCCACCAACAGTCAAAGATCTCAACAACATTTCCACCTGCACAACATTAACCTGATGAAATTCAAAACTACACAGTTTATCTTTCATAATACACCTTTCAATTAGCTCATTTGAGTTGGAATCAACAGTGTATTTCATTGTCTCTCTAAAATTAGAAACCTTGTTAATAAAATAATCATTAAAATAATTTGCAATCTGTATTGGCTTAGTCAAATAAACTCCAGTAGTAGATTTTTTCCCCATGATTTCATTAAGTACATTCCACATTCTCTTACTATCTGTACCACTGTCTTCAATTCTCTTCTGAAAATATTTTTTCTTTTTCACTCTGTTCTCCTTGGTCACCTGATTCCTTAAAATACAATAAAGTTTTCTGTCCTCCAGAGAGTTAGAAAGAACCGCAACCTTTTTAGCCTCTTCCCTTTGAGCCATTATGCTCTTTAACTCAGTATCAACCCAAGGAGCACTTTTGGCTTTAACTGTAAATTTCTTTAATGGGGCATGATTGTTAACAACTCTCATAAAACAATCCATAAATAAATTAAGGGATATATCCACATCATCAATATCACTTATCAAATTCCATTTAATATTATCCAATTCATTTAAAAAACACTCATCATTAACTACCCTATAAGATCTTTTCATAATAATTTTAGGACAGGCTCTAGGTAGCTTAGTTCTCCTGGAGACAGCAATACAGTTGTGATCACTAAAGCCTGTCACAGAAATAGGTGTTGAGCACATATCAGGATTATTAGTGTAAATATGATCAATACATTTTGATATTAAAGATCCTGTATTGTTACTAGAAACTCTTGTTGCTTGATCCATTAATTGAGATAAACCACAGGTGTCTGTCATGGTTTCAAGCTTATTCTTCAGAGGACAAATCTCAGATAGCCAATCAATATTTAGATCACCCAGCCAGTATAGCTCTTTGTTTTCCTCAGTCACCTTGTCTAGCATATTACATAAACCATTTACATACTCTATCCTGGCACTAGGTGGCCTATAACAACAACCAAGAATAATCGTTTTTAAATTTGGAATATGTACCTGTAACCATAACACTTCAACTTCATCAACCATTAAGTCATGTCTCAGTTTAACAGGGAAATGATCCCGTATATAAATGGCCACACCACCTCCAAACCTGTTTCGATCATTTCTATAAATTGAAAACCCCCCTATATCAACATCTGAATTATCTATGAAGTGATCCAAATGAGTTTCAGAAATCATGAGTATGTCTATTTTGTTTAGTTGCAAAAATAAAGACAGGTCTTGAATTTTGTTCCTTAGACTACATATATTAATATGCGCAAGTATTAAACCTTTAGGTAGTTTATTTATGCTGGTCATCTTAGTTAAAAGTAAATAAGTCTTATATTATAATCTAATTGAATATCTTGTACCCTAAGTTATTTTATCTTCATCAAGTAGGCTACATACATATAAGTCCTGAACACAGACTCACATACATTGGGCTGCTGGACTACTTGAGTGGGCCATGGCATTACGATGACACTGCCTAATTGAGCCAGTGGGGCCAGCCAATGTACACTAGGTTACGCCCACGCAGACACAATGTAAAGTAGATATAAGGCTGGTTCAATCCACCAAGTATCTGCTCTTTGCTTGAGTGAGAATAGGATTTAAAGGTGCTTTAAGGTAGGTCAGTGCCAGAGAATGGTGTCGCCTGTCAGAGGGCTCAGTAGATTTATGAGGGCACAGCCTGATGCCAACTGCAGGGCCTCATGACGGGTCAAAACATCATTTAACATCAGTACTGGGCTTCCATAGAAATGCTCACCCAACCTTTAGCAACTTATTGTTCTACACATTTCTGTTGTCCAACTTGCTGCTGAAACAATTAGTGGAATACTCAGTTCACAGAAAATGTAATGTATAAAGCAAGCTTCTTAAAGGTGAGGATTGCATGCTTTTTTCTGTTCCATACATTATTATCACCGTTTATTAATACCACCTTAGGTTCTGGGGAATTATAATGCACAACTTTTACCGTTCCGACATTGTATACATGGTTTTGTTGTTAGTTTCCAACCTAGTCCAAATTACCTAGTTCTAATGTTTATATAATACAATCATTGGAAAGTTATTGATACTTTTTCTACACATATGATTTTGATCTCATTGTTTTATATGAGTTTGTATACAGTTACTGTATAGTGATTTATAGATATTGGAAAAATGTCCTTAAAGCTGCATTGTGTAAGAATTTCTCCCATCCAGAGGTGAAATTGTATATGACAACCAACTGAATATTACTTTCTAGTAATAGCTCCGCCTACCCTATCTGATGGACCAACCACTGCTGGGTGATGGGAAACGCGTCACTAACTGTGCACCGCTTGTGTTTTTTTTTTTTTTTTTTTCGGGAATGTCGCCGCAGACACTCAGTTCTTAATACTGCAAATGCAAGGGCTTTTATCAGCGTGCAATAGGCTCAGTCACCAGCGTGTTATCTCATTCCGCGATAGATACTGACTGAACAGACTTTATTTAAATGAAAAATCTTTGAGATCATTACATTAATGTTGTGATATTGGTTTCATTTCCAAGCCTGTACTTTATCATCAACATCACCTTATTGTCATTAAAATGTATATTTGTAACAATTGACTACATTTAACATTGCAGCATGCCATAAATCACGCAAATTCTGAACCAGAGCGAGAGAGGGTTTATGATTTCTACCTCAGACAGTCCCTATCTCTCACTTTTTTGGCTGGTGTTTACCAGTTGTTGTCTGTCTCTATGTCTCTCTCCTCCCCCCACTCCCCCTCTGTTTCTGTGTCTTTCTCTGGTTTCCACCCCTCTGCTTTGGATCAATGCTTCCAGCAGCCAAACCCATCTTATTGACATTTGTGTGCGCTCAGAGTAACAGAACACTGGTCAGAAAATAGTCATCCTTCCAACTCAAGCCTGCGATATGAATAGAGTTGTCAGTTTGAGACTTCACATAGCTATTACAGTTACAGTGTCGTGTTTCACACTTGCATTAATATGATCAGTAAATTGCCTGTCACAGTTACTTGAGTTCTTCCAGCTTATTTAAAGATAAGCACTTTTTCACTTCTCCAGGGCTATTTGGACTAATGGATATTGAGCGTGTTAATATTTTTCTGCTCATTCCAGTGCGTTTACATGTTGCCGCGTCAGCCCTTTATGGTAATGAGAATGAGGGAGGTCCGATAGGCTTGGGGACTTTTAAAACTAAAAACCTCTCAGCTGACAGGATGAAGTCTACCTCTGTTACAGCTGCTCAGTGATCAGGAAAGCCAACCTGATCACAGAGGACCCCTGTCACCCCCTCCATCACTCCTTCCAGCTATTACCATCAGGCAGGCGTTTTAGGGTACCATTGGCCCGAAAAAACATCTACAAGAAATCCTTCATCCCATCTGCAATATCCATATTGAATAGCACAAAATGAACACCACAGTCAGCTGATACCTCACCACCCCATGTCTTGTTTTTATATGTCCGTATGAATGTCTCTTTGTAACTGGAGCCTTGTCAAAGACAATTTTCTGGAACCCTTGTGTAACAGACAAAGTATTATCTTATCTTTTTTTGTCTTTCCTTTATATATAATTTTATTTATTTTTTACCTGGCACCTTCTGGCACCGTTGTGTTGATGTCCTTCTCAAAGCAGGTTGGCACAAATACATTTGGGCCTGTCACTCAATCCCCCACCTTTTTCTTGTGCGTCGACAGATGTAAAAATGCAGTCCATTATGGCTTTTTGTCAGATGTTGGAGCCTGTAACGTTGGGAATGCAGGTCGGGAAAAGTGACAGGGAAAGTGTCAGTAAACAAACAGCGCGAGGTGACATTGACATGGTGACTATCAGCCACACACATAAGACTGAGAACGGTGCTTCACTTACAAAGTCCAATGACACACTGAGGAAACTCAGAAATGGAGGAGAGGATGTGAGAGTTATGGAAGAGACTGCAAACTCACTCCAGCTCAATGGCCTTGTAGGTATATTGCTTTTGTTAAACTTTGTTGCATGTATTTGCGTGGATACGGACCCAACCACAATGTTGGTTTACAATAACTTCCGGGTAGAAAACCTCTGAATGCAGCGATACGTTCTAACATAACGTTAGGTTTGAGACCTTATTTACTTGTTGGGCCACAGACTAAAGTAAATGACACCACCCAAACTAGCCGCCAGTCGGGCCGACGGTGACATGTTGCTGTTCCTAACACTATATTTGGTTTATCAAAGATGCTAGCAATGCATCACAGGACAGAAAATAAACAATAAGCAGAAACGTCAGATAGGTTGGACCACCGTGTTTGACTATTTATCTTTTAAACCTTCATTATGTCTGAAAATGACAACAGAAATAAACATGTTTGCCGATTTTAACAATCTCCGCAATTCAAATTAACTTGTGTGTCTACCCGGAATGGATTTTTGTGTTAGCGTGACGTCACTGTGATTTGGTCTTTTGTTGTAAATAGAATTAGAATAATGTATGCTTTTAGTAGTGGTGGAATGTAACTAATTACATCTACTAAAGTACTTTGCAATTTTGATGTACATGTACTTGAGTATTTTCATTTCATGCTTCTTTATACTTCTGCTCCACTACATATGTTAAAGCTTTAGTTACTTTACAGATCTAGAGTAGAAATACAAAATATAGTTAAGCATATTAAGTAGTTAAAATTTGCTCTGCCTTAACCAGCTGCAACATTAAAGCGGACAACTCATAAATAATTATAATTCAGAAATATAATATACATTATTCTGAAATGGGTCATTCTGCATGAGTACTTTTACTTTTGGTACTTTAAAGGTGCTCTAAGTGATTTGACGCGTTTTTTAGGCTACACCATTTTTCGTCACATACAGCAAACATCTCCTCACTCTCCGCTAGCTGCCTCCACCACCTGTGGGCTTTAGTCGTTGAACATTGGTGAAGTTAAGAGAAGTGTTATCAGTGTTATGCAAAATCTGTAATTTAGTTGGTTTTGGTCTTCATTGTCAAAAGAACAAATTATCATTATCCAACCATCAAAGCTTATTTATGTTGATAGAGAGCCACCATTTCAGTGTTTCGAATACTGTGTTCAAGAAATTAAGTAATGTCATCTTAAGCTTCAGAAATCCACGGTGTCAATTTTGTAGCAGACCGCTAAAAAGAGACACACTCCCTCTCTCTCTTCCCAGGGTTTTCTTCTTTTTTTTTTTTACTTATCTTATTTTTCCTTTCACAGTCCCATTCGTCAAGTGCTCATTTTAGAGCACAGAAATGGTTCCCAATTGATTTGGCTCTTTGTCCCTCCCTGCTTGCTTTGATGCACTCCTCTCCGCCTCGGCGATTATGCCTTTCGGTGGTGAGCTGAGGCCGTTTATTTTGGATGGTGAGAGAACCGCAGCCTGCCAAAATACGATTGGTTAGGGCAAGTTTTCGATTGGCCAGTTACCTTTTGAAAGGCCCTGTAAAATAGGACACAGACCATAAGTCACACTTCTTGAGTTAACCTTCAGTAAATCTTCTTTGTCTGTAATTAGTCATTTCAGTGGTGTTTAACAGCAGGCAGGAAGACACTGAAGTGGTTGTCCTTTTTTTTTGTGACAGTAATAACTACATCATCACAACGCTTGCAGGGGCCAGTTTGCCCAAAATCTAGCTAAATACGTTTTTGTATCCTTTGATGATGAAAGAAATCTTATTTCAGTATTTTATTGAAGAATAGTCATAGTCATTTAGTGTAGTTTCACAAGTGGTGGTGAAGCAGTATTTCATCCTGTCAAGGTAGGAGGGGAAAACTCTTTGTGTTACCAGGGGAAAAACTCACTGCTGCTTCTACCCTGGCTGTACATTGAAAAAATATGCTCTAGCAAATTATACACTATTTCCATTTTGGCTTACGATAAAGCACTTTCAGGTAGCCATAGTAAAGCACTGCCTGGGAACTCCATTAAGCAGTCAGTGGCCTGTCATAGCAGAACAGGCTTATGGGTTTCAACCTTACCCTTGTTCCCTTGTCACTGAAATGCACATATACAAATTACAAGGCCTGTGCTGCGCTCACAGGGGCCCACCTCAATCTCCTCCTTTCCCACGGCTTCATTTAATGACTTCATCACTCATCGGCAAGCTTCTTTTTCAATCATTGGGATGGCTCTGGCGCCCAATATGCCTAGTATTGGTTTGACTTGCCTGGGCAGACGGTGAATCATGCAAAGGGTTTTGAGAGTACTGGAGATCCAAAGCTCCATGATTATCCCTTTCACTCAGGCTGGCTGTAGGCTGAGCTGGTTGGACTATAAAAGCCCAGATCAGTGGCTCTACAAATGGGACCCTAAACCCCAGGGCTGCTAACCCTTCTTTATTCAAGCTGGCTTACTGGCAAGACTTGGTATGTGGTGGTGCGGACACATGAGGTCAGTTGGTCTTTTTCAGCCTGACCCCATTTTCAATTCCCAGTAATAGAATACCCAAGGTTATATTTTCTTTTCATTAATTCTGAAACTGTTTTTTGCAGGATACAATGTGCAGTAAAGATCGAACATCTCATTGAAATGTAAAACCACAATTTAGTACTTGACCATACACGGTGCAGCCATACACTAGGTTTCCACCTAGTCTTGTTTTAATGGGACTAATCCCCATGTACGACAGCTCTCGTCACTGCTAACTCACTCTGTTGATGTATGTGTTTCTACTACAAAATCCCGATCTAATAGGATATTTAATGACCATCTTTGGCACTACAGCCTCTGATTATCTCTGTGAAGTATTTGTGGGTAGACTAGAAGGGATGATTTCCAATATGGTTATTGAGAGTTAAGCTTAAATCCCCCAACTGTACTGTACTACCTCCCCACAGACTCAAACTAGGAGAGTCTACCGTTTTCATGACAGCTTCTCAACACCATAAATCTCTGATGTAAGCCCAGTAGAGCCAACCGAGTCTCCGATGGCAGTAGGGCATTGGTTGAGGGCCATTTGCAGCCTTTAAAAGCTGCAGCTTTTCACCTGGTGCACAATAGTTTACACTGATGGCACTAAAGTAAAACGCTGAATGAGCGTTTATCTCTTTGAGCTTTAGGCGTTCTTCTCACAAGCCTCCTGCCGCATCACTCCTCTTTTTTTTTTCCCCCTCTCATGTGATTTTTAGGTCCCTGTGTATGCTGCAACACCTTTTTTTCACCTTGAGATTCATAGCTCTCTTCGGTCCTTGCCTCAGTCTCAGAGAAGTCGAAATAATTCAGAGCAGTACATTGGAAATTGTGTCTTTCAGGGCTGTGTCCTAAGTTGTCCTACCTTGTGGCAATGATGGCTGCAGGCTACATTTACTGCCACAGTTTATATTATTGAAGTTGTGATTCGCTCTAATAAGGTATATCTCTGGAACATGTACAAGTTGGTATCTTATGTGTTTGCCTCCTTTATGTGTGCAAACATACGCACATGGTAATGAACACCCACCAACCGTGTATTGGTGCAAGCTGTGAGCTCTGTATTCTTAGCATCATCTAATTACTCTGCATTTCTTCCTTCTAATACCCTTTCAGCACTATTTGCTTTCCAGTGATTCCTGTCCCCTACTGTGAACTCTCCCCCCCACCCCCCCCCCTTCTCGTAGCCATTCTCGACTAAATAATGAATTTGTTTGAAGCTAGTGTTTCTCACCCCTGGCAAATCGCAAGGTTCAACTGTCATGATGTGGTTCACTTTAATGTTTTCTTGCTCTTCTCAGCAATACGTGACCCTTGGAGATAATTGTAAAGCCATTATGTGGAATCATTTTCATTATGCAGGCTGTCATGGCATGATTGTTGTACCTTGCAATATTGGTCAGGGTCATTGCTTAGGTTATTGATGTTGTAATATTTAGTTGAATGTGCCACAAATCAAAGTTAAATGTTAAAATCATATCTTATTATGCTAGGTCACCAAAACCTTGTATAGTTAGCATTAGAGTCTAACATAACTTGAACCTGGATAGTTTGAGAGTTTTAGCATAGCATATTGTCACATTTTTCATAAAAAAAATATACTATATGCTTTCAGCTATACTGCCATTTATTCAGTTTTTAGTGGTTTGGTCCAACATGTAAACACAATTTTCTGTGCTGAATGTCATCCACTGAACAGTTAGTATTCTATTGAAAAATCTAAAGTTTTTTTTTGACAAGTGACATTACCATACATGTTGAGCTTTTTTCTTCAATATCTGTTTACTGATATCTGTTTAAAAGGCACTCAATTCTGCTGTTCTGATTGATGTTATGAATAGCTAATTTTACCTACATATATGTTGTCATAGTGGTTATCATTTTCATCGTCATATTTTATAAAGATAATGATGTCCAGTATGAACCAAATTCCTATCTGGGTTGGATTTCCTTACAAACAAGACATGTCATTTTCCAGCGGAACTCTTTACATGTATTGTGAATGCTCACTGGATTTGGCAACATAACCAAATTCATCAAAATCACCAAAACAGAAAATATATATAATATACAATTTGTTTTTTTAACGTTGTCCCTACAGCAATGCTATGTATATTAGCTACCCCTCTCCCCAAAAAGCTCTGTCATCCCCAGTAATACACTTGCTCACACCAATCCGCATACATACAGTGTAGTCACAGCAGACACTGTCTCCCACAGTAAGAGGGTCTGTGTCACAGGCCCAGAGGCAAACTTAGACAGAGTCTCTGCCAGTCTCAGACACAGCTACAGTAATTTGGCATTCTTTGGATTCAAAAGGCACATGCAAGACTAGCCTGAGTAAAGATACACAGGGTGATGCAGTGTATACTCACTCTTTGTACACAGATAACCATGAGAGCAGAGTAAGCTCCTTCCCCCAAGACTTGGGTGATTGACTTTATGCATTTCTAAAAGCCTTTCAAATTACTTAATTGGTCAGTATTGGCAATTTGAGATGATGTGTTGTTTTTTTTACGATGTAAAATCAAAGCAGGACGGTTCTCTCCCATCCCAGAATGCTGTGTGGACTAGCCAGACCCTTTTTTACACCGCTGTGGAGGAAGGTCTGGCAATGTGAGACTAGTGTTACAGTAGCACAGGTTAAAAGAAGAGGCAACACAGATACAAATCTAGACGAGACAATTATAAAATGTGTTATAAAAAGATACAGATAGGGATGATTCAAAATGTAAATGCACCGTAGCTCTAATTTTCAACCAAAAATAAACATTAATTTGTATTTATGTTTCTGTTTCTGCAAGTTTGATAGAGCCTCATTGCTATTTCAACCTGCTTTATCTGCACTACATTAGTCTTTGCAAAATATGCAAACTCCTTATTGTACCCCAAACTCAGAACCTCCCGCTTTTACTACTTCACAGTAAAAGCCCTTCACTGGTTCCTCCTTGCTTCACGTCTGTAGTCTAATTTCATCTATGTGGTATTTTCAAACTGTGATTATGCTGATTAACAGTAAAACTGTTATTCAATATCATGCACTCAATTTATACAACCCGAAGAGTGTTTTGGTTAGAGAATTGATTTTGCTCCCTTAACCGTTGGAAGGCTTTTTACTGTCAATCTCTCTCTCAATCTCTGTGTTAGTTCTTTGGGTACCAGCAGAGCTTATGAAGGCACAAATTAAACAAATGTCATCCATACATTATGATATATTTAGCGGAGGAGGAATACACTGGATTTTATTGGACAGCAGGTTTTAGACATTGGTTCAGCGTGTGATGTCACCATCTATTTATTGAATAGATGTTTACCGGTTTGTGTTCATCCTGACATAATCAGAGAGGCATTTTTAGTTTGCAGACACAGAGCTAGTTTAGAGAATGAAAGCCGTGATATTTATCTGCTCTAAAAAGCTTCTTGTACTCTCGCCTCTCATCGTCTGTAGTTTCTTCCTTGGCACCCATAGCCCACACACGATAATGAACCTGGAGAAATGGCGGTGAGACAGAAAGATGGACATACGCTGAGGCTAAAGTAACAAACGGGGAAAGGTCAGGGAGAGGAACGAGCAAAGCTGTCACTCCACAGAAATGTCAGAAGCACAGTTCACCAGGTGTTATGAGGCAATGGTGGGCCAATTAATCCTGATTAGACAGCAAAGGTTTTCCGGAGATAGAGGGCCAGGGTTGGACTTGTTTTATCTTCTCATGAGAGAAGGAGGAGAGAGAAGGAAGAATTGTTAGAAGCAAAGTTGTACATATTTTACTTTACTTGAAGGTATCTACATAAGAGTGACGTGACACTGTCATGAACAAGTCAATCGTTTATGACTTCTTTTAGTAAGTGTCATTTGGTTTTTGTCATGACAAGTTAGGGTTAGGGTTCATGTGTCATGACAGTGACAACACCCCCCCCCCTTGGTTGGTTGTGATTGTAAGAGGGTGCCGGAGGTCTCCTGCTGTCACCTGAATCCAGAATGTACGTCTTTAGGTAACTAAGACATGTATCCACCTGGATCTAAACAGGATTTACGGCACCGAAATTTCCCAAGCCAACAGCTCAATATCTCAAAAGTAAATTCACCTGTGTCTCAACAACACAGGATTCACAGCACAGGTACACTCAACTAAAGCCATCAACACATTAACGAAAAAAATAAATCAATCAAACCAATCAATGTAGGTTATCTGGCATGCACAGGCAGCACTCTCAGCACCTCAAATATCCTGCCCTGCCTTGCAAAACAAATCTACTGTATGGCCTTCACGCAGAAGCCCTGGCTTGTGTTTACTTACTTTACAAATTGTCTAAGATGGGTTAGTGTACATTTTAGTGGTTTAATTCAATCAGCATCTGCAATTTTTTATCAAAAACAAAACATACAAACAACCAACCTGGAATTGGTTTTCTATTTCTAGGTTTACATACGTTTATTTTTTCTTGATTTCACTCAGAACGCCATACTTAAAGACACAATGAATACTTTTTTATTAAATGTATAGACACGTACAAAAATATATATTCCCTCTCAGTCATTACTTATTACTCTCTAAAATTGTGTGTCGTGTCAGTATCTGCACAGACATTTTGTTTTGCTGTGTTTGGGATGTTTCTGGGCATCAACCTCTATGTAAAACGTAGCGACCAGGTTCCAGATTGTAAGCACGCATCCAAGAGAAAACTACTAATATGGATGGACACTGTCATTACCCGATCCATACCGGAACACCCAATCCGTTCAGGTCATATCCTCTGACCAACGGGCTGTCCTGACTGTTCCAGGTCAATGCCTAACCTCAACCATATATGCACATGTGTAGAACAGATTGGTAATTCACCGCCACAGCGCTTAAAAAAAAGTTGTTCCAAAATGAATCTGGGAGTGGTTTACATCTGCCGGCGAGCACCATCACCCTTATTGAGCCAGGGTAGAGGGGCCAACTCTGAACCTTGTCTTTACAAACCGCGGCCGCCAAATCCTACTCATTCTGCCTTCAACTCAACCAAATGTGACAGTTACAAAAATGGTTTGTGCTGGCATTTGATTTTTTTTTTATTCACTTGTATGATTTGTATCCACATATTCCCATCTCTCTCTAACCGGCTTTTAGTGCTTCACTGCTTCCTGTTTTGTTCACTTGACATCATGTGAACTGGCCCATTCCTTTTGTTTTGATTTACAGATGTATAGAATTGGAACTGTTGTGCAAATGAACAAAATAAATTGATAGATTGTCCCCACCCTCAGCGCACATTCATTCTGCTTCCTGGAGAGGTCTCTAAATGCCATTATACCAGTGGGCCCGCGCCTCAGATATAAATATTAACAGCGCAGTGCCTGCCACGCCAGCTGCTATAATCTGTTATATGTAATTGTATATTCTTTTTATTTTTCCGTCCATCCCTTTATATTCCCAGCCTCTCTTTGGCTCATATTTGGCTCATACCCTCCCTCTGTCATCTACATCCTCCCGTCTGTCCCACTTTGTGGTGCGTGGCTTTCATGATGATTTCGCAGGTGCACTGTAATCTGTTCCAAAGCATGAATTATCACAAATCAAATAGTGTAGGAACTGAATACACTACCCTCACTGCTAGGAATAGAGCATCCTGGTTGCTCCCCAAGTGTGGAGAAGCATGTCCTGATCAGTCCTTGCTTTGTGCCACACCAACGGGGACATGGATGGCTTATCATATCGTGTTTTTGCCAATAGTGGATTGATGTGTAAGATGGGTAATGTGATATAAGTTTACACTGTAACAGCCCCCTCAATCAATGTCATCGCCCTTCCTGTCATTGGAGAGTGGCACTGCAATCAGCACCGCTGCTAGCACTCTCAACCAAGAGTGATTACAGTGGATGAGAGGGGACGAGCAGTGGAGCTTTTTCACTCTTCTTCTCTAGTCTCTGTCTTTTTTCTCAGCCCAGCATCTCATAATCATCAGAGCAATGTAGCAAATGAAATGACCATGGTGTGCAAATAATGTGCTATAGACAAGAAAGAACATGTTATATACACAGACAACAAAATACTTATAAGAAGGGAAATAATATCACTTAAAGAAAGTGGTTTCTTTTGTAACCTTTAGGAACCTTTAGAAAAGGAGAAATGGCAGAGTGGACAGGTAAAGGGAAGCTGTCGATGATTTGTAAGAATTTGGTGGGATGTGTAGCTCTTCCTCCATGTTAATCTCTAATGTGACAGGGCTGGACACACATCGGCCTCGGCATAGCACAATTGGCAACAGCAGAGGAGATTATCCAATACCCACTTTTTTTAATCGCACTCGCATTGTGCACTTTTATGTCCGTGCACCGATGCAAATTGGTGAATCTTCCCATCACTATACTATGCACAACACAAAGTGCTTAGTAGTTTTTCATTTAAAGCAATTTAAAGGAATACGCCACCGTTTGTTGAAATAGTGCTTATCATGGTCTCCCCTGGCTGTAGATAGGTGGGCCAAAGCATTTTTTGTCTCAGTGCAAGTAATTAGGTTGTTTTTTTTGTCTTTTGTTGGCTCACTTTTACTCACAACATGCTAACCGGCAACATAGGATTCCATTCGCTATGCTAAGCTAACTAGCGGCGGCGCTGCCGGTGTTGCACCGGACTAAAACAATGTATGCACAAAAAATGCGTTGGCCCACCTATCTACAGCTAGGAGAGACCGTGATAAGCCCTATTTCAACAAACGGTGGTATATCCCTTTAAAGAATTGTATGTGATAATACATTGCCTTTGAAATCCCTCCCTTTCTAGTGCCCTCCCTGCTTCCATATATCATCTATTCTAATCTACACCCTGTGCTTTGCTTTGTAGTTGTCATGTTTCTTAGCCACACTCTCGTGGTCCTGCGATAGTGTTAAATCACTTTAACGGCCTTTGTGTGCGCCACGAACGCTCTTCTAATACAGCAGGACAGCTCAGCGTGCCCTGGGTGGGGCGCGGTTTGGCGGTATGAATCTTTCCGCCTCACTGACTGACGGATCTCATAACAGCAAAGAGTGAGGTCAAAAACAAGTTGATCTGATGAGACCATCTGCAGAAGCTGGAGAGGCATCTGTTAGGCCAAGGGGTAGTCATCAAAATGAATCTGTGTCAATCCACGAGAACTGCAGATGTGTTCTTTCACTGTTGCCGTCTTGCGGTTTTCTAACAGTTGCTGCTGTATTTTAAACGATAATTCAAACGATTCTGATAAATTTGGTTCTGACGTCTAAGATTGGTTGGACTACGAACGGACTGTCTTAAGTACTATGCATTTTAAATGGGGCTTTCATTTAGAATTTTCCAAATCACTGTATAATATTAAGCTGGAGAGGATTGTAAGTGAACTTTTTTGGCAGGGGAATTAGTGGGTCTTGTGAGGCCAGAAGGCTCCATCTACATCTTTAGGCCTGTTAGACATAATTTGATACCTGATAGATTCAGCCATGGTGACTTTGACTTTTCAACAACAGTGTAAAGGTCTCCATCCTCTTTCCACTAGCCTGCTGTCTCTCTTTCTCTGTTGGCCTCATGCCTGGTGTATCCCGGGCCTCACCCTAAACCTCCCCTCCTTCTGCCTATCTACTACCCCCTCCTTGCCTCTCCCCATCCTTCAACTCTCTCCCCGAGGGCGTCAGGAAGCTAATGGCTTTGAGCTGAGTCCTCGCCATTAATCAGGCCCACATTAGCCAAGCCCATACACAGCTTTGGACTAATGTATACACAGGAATGAGAGGACCCGTTGAGGACAAGAGTTTACAGATGGAGAGACAGCACAGGGTAGTGAGGGGAATTACAAAGTAGGCCAGGGACATGGTGAGGTTGCAGTGTCACAGTTAATTTATACTGTCTCCTCTAGAGGTTACGTCTGTGGCACCTGCCTGTAACATCCGCAGCCATGGGTTTTATTGGTTTCTAGGATTTCAAGTGAAAACATCACTCCATGATGGTTCAATACAAACAGCCAAAAAGAGTGTTACCAAGCACATTTAGCAAGTGATTTGTCTTTGTTCCGATTCCATAACCAATCTTCTACGTTCAAGCCCTTTAGCGATACTATTCCAATTTATTTACTAGGCAGACAAGACTTTAAACTTTTATTAGCAAGACAGAAAGTATTAAGTATTTTGCAATGCATGACAAAGAAAACAATGTAGCCAACAATGTAATTTCTTGGCAAATGTTATGCAATTTAATTTGAAATTCAAAATGAATTTTCATGTTTTTGCTATTTGGTAATAGGCTTAATGACATTTTTTTTTATTTACATTAACTATGTAGACAATAATGGTAGCTAGGTAGCTATTCTTGGCCTCCACATCAGACTGAGTGACGCTAAATTAGCGTTTAACCCCACTGTTTGCTTGCTGTGTATGGAGAGTGTTAAAGCAGTATCTTTAAATTCCCTTTATATTGCAAGGTTATGAACTCTCCACCTCAGTTGAAATCCACCTGGTTAACCATGGCACCTTTGCTCCTGCTGTGTTGCAGATATTCAGTTCAATGCCACTAATCCATTAATTACTTGAAACCTGACAGCATGGTCTCTCGCGTGATCTTGTGATATTGCGACAATCCAGCAGCTGTGCAAAGTTAACGAGTCCACAGGGATCCTTTGATTAGCTTTGGCCCTCTGCGCTACTGTTTTTGTCTCTCCACTCATGCCCACTGTACACCCAACATCATTATGACTTGGAGGAATGTGCTGAGCTGGGAGGATGCAGACAGCAATTACCCAAGCCAGAGAGTCAGCAAGCAGCAGTACGCCATTGGCTCCGTTGTTAGACAGAGACAACACCGTGTTCTCCGGGTCGGATAGTCCTCATCAGAGCCCGAATCGCTCTGTGACTGACTATTCTGTCTTTGGTCGCAATGAGAGAGAAGAGGGAAAACACAAAAAGGGCCATTTTAATAGGCTGCAAAACGAGACTATTGGAGTGTGGGTGGAAAAAGACGGGGAGATACCCAAAGGCACTGTGATGTGATGTATCACTCTGCCAATAGTAATGGCAAGTTGGAAGCTGGAATGATGGTGCACGGTCACATCTTTAAAAGTATCTGAGTGACTGCCTTTTTTCTTCCCTAATGGAATCCACACACAAAAAATTACCATCGCTTGTTTTTTCAGGTCACATATGTTATAACCCAGGAAGTGGTGACATGTCTCATCTAATGACAGCAGATGGGGGGAAAAAGGCCCCCACCCACCCGACCCCACAAACCCTTCAATCTTGTGTTACTCTGTGATGCTCACTATTGCAGCAGACCTTGCTTCTGGCCTTCTTCTAAGTAGGATTATTTTCATTTTGTGTGTATGTTGTGTTTTGACACTGTTAGTTGATATAAGTGAACATGCTGAGTGGCAAAGATCAACAGTGAGTTGACTTTCCAGCATGGGAGGTTCCTTTGCCGGTACTTAAAATGAGTGAATTTCCATTCCTACAGGTTTTCCCCACAGTTGCAGGCTTTCTGCATCTTGCATGACAGAGGCTCTGCCAAGGTCTGAAATATAGATGAGGGGGTGCGGAACGGCGTGCCATTTCAGGACCTCCATTATGACTGTGAATCAGAGCATTCTCCTCAGCGCTGAATAATTCATGCAGAGAAAGTATCTGCTTAGTCAGATTTTTATTTTCTTCTACCTAATGTTGGGAATGGATAGAAAACAGTCAGCCGGCCCTCGTCCTAGAGTAGCTTAGAGTTTGAGATCAAGTTCGAGTCAAAGGGGCTTATGAAGAGAAAATAAAAACTTTAATCTTTGCAAATGGCAGGTGGATCTTGAAAGAGAGCTTGTCCATGGGAAAAAAAAAAAAAATCTGTTTTCCATGAAGTCTTTTTGCAACCTACAGAACTGCAATGAGAGGAGAAAGGAGCAGGTGAGGTGGAGGATGAGTTGTGGGGGGAAGGGGGAGAGAAAGGCTGTTCCGGTCGCCCTCTTTATTTATTCCAGCTCTCAGTGTCCCATTACTCACGCAGCATCCTAAGAGATCTTACTCATTGAAACCCTGTTAAAGCCCTGCGTCAGCAACATAGACAGACAGACAGAGAGAGAGAGAGAGAGAGAGAGAGAGAGAGGAAGAGAGGGCAATAGACAAAACAGAGGTGAGACAAAACACTCGTCCTGCTCTCAGGCCCATTTTTCCTGAGTGTCTCTGCCGGTGGTTGCTATCCAAACCTCCATTAGCCTCCATGAATGATTAACAGGAACAATGACTGCGTTAGCATTGAGCTATTGCTCCTTACACTGCTGGGACCCACACCCCTGTGAGCAAGTGAGTGGGTATGTAGACAGACAAGGTTGAGAAATTAGAAAAAACTGTGCCAAGAATGCCCAGACTGAGCTAAAGGAGCAAATTAAAGTTCTTTTTGGAACTACTCACCCGATCCATCTTGCTGCCGGATGGGTTTGTGTCAGGGGAATCAGCGTGTGTGGACTTCTTATCTGTTTAAGGTGAAATGGCTTGGGCTAGAAAACTTAGTTTTGATTGGTTTAGAAAGTTTGAGATTGAGTTTATCATTTATATATTTTTTTTATATATATATTTATAACTGAGGAACAGGAAAACGCCTTAGAACAAAAACCTTTTCCCCCAATTACAACTGTATACATATTAATACATAATATAGAAGGGGGGCAAAAGAGAGGGAGGGCAGTAGTGATAGTATGAAGAGGAAATAGACAATACGCGCTTTTTTTAAACGCCATGCTCGGTTATGTCACTTTAAAGATATGCCAATTGCTCGTGACATGTGGCGCAGCACCATCACCTGTCTCTGGGCTTGTGATGGATTGTGTCACATGTTGATGTTGTCTCACTTTCATGTTGTTTTCCATAACGTGACAGGAATAGGATGTGAAACATTATTTTCTTACGAAATTCAACGATTTGTTTTGGTCTCCCAGACTTCTGCACATGCACAGAAAACTACGTTTTAGTAAAGATTGTGTGAATGAAGACAAACTTAAATGGTCATAATGTGTTAAGGCAGTTTTCTATTTCACGTGTTTTCTATTTAAAATAGGCACCTCAGTGCATTAAGCATGTCACCAGACACTTTTTTTGTTTTTGTTTCAGCCATCATATATATATTTGCATATGCTGCAGCTTAAAAGAGGTTGTTCACTTTTCATTAACCTAAGACCTATGTGAGTCAACATACAATTGATTGCAAAAAGATACTATACTTTTAATTTACATTTTTACATTTTTCTATTTGCTGCTTAGTATCCGCAGTTTTTTGTTTTTTACCACTTCAAAGAAGCCCTAATCGATATGCTCACCTCAGCTATAAGGAGCCTTGTTTTCCGAGTTTCTCATGACGTCTTTTTTTGCACTCGAAAAGCAGCTGGATTCAGTGAAAAAGCTCTAAAAAGCAACTTTACACAACCTGACACATGACAATGTCCATGCTAAAGTCTTGGAATACATTGGCCATGTTTGAGCTGTATTTGCATGCAGCAGCAGCCGTGCTCTTCAGCTCACCCTGCTCTCTAATCTCGGTGCTCTGTGGTGATGGTGATGGTTAGGATCCATTGCTGGATGTCAAACCCCACACTCAATTGCTCCTCTCTTATGTCGGCCAGTGGAGGGCTGCGCTCCTGTAATTTCATGTTCAGCCTGTGTGTTTTCTCTCAATCAATCCTCCCTTCTTTCTTAAACTTAAGGCGCCAACCTAGTCTACATCGACGGAAAATTTCGCCGGATGTCCCTCATTTTTGCCGGATGTTCGTCACCTTCCTCTTTCTTTGTGTTGGCGTTCTAACCTCCGGTGGATTTGTGAGGACTATGGTTAACTGCCCCTCAGATCTCTGCAGGGTAAATCCAGACAGCTAGCTAGACTATCTGTCCAATCTGAGTTTACTGTTGCATGACTAAAACTACTTGTGAACAGACACATGTTCCACCAAAACAAGTTCCTTCCCGAGACTATTTTGCAGAGGCACCGTGGCTCCGTCCGGTGCTTTTCACCGCCCAAAATGATTGTGATTGGTTTAAAGAAATGCTGTGTGGGCAAGCCAGACCTTCCTCCGCAGCGCTGGCAATGTGAGACTAGGGACAACTTTAACCAATCATGGTTGGGATATCTGTCTGTTGTCGTCCTCTTGCTCGCTCTCTCTCTCTCTTTCCACCAGTCCAGACAGAGACACGCTGGAAAGAACACCCCATGTTTGATTTCAAATGGGTCAGTGATGATTGCTGCAAATTTTAGTTCCTTAGAGAAATAAACAGAAGACAGGCACAGTGTCATGTGTCTCCACATGTGGGCACGTTGAGATTCTGTGAAGCCAGTGTGCAAGTGTCTGCGAGTGTAGCTGGATGCTGGTTGCATGTGCTCAACTGTTAATCCTCCTGCATTATTATTTGCCGATATGTTGTGCGTGAGCGCTGCGGCCAGTTATTATCACCTACAGTCTTTTGCTTGCGGCCCATTTGACCGAGGTCTCCCACAGCCCGACCCAGACAGACAGAGGTGGCAGGGCAACAGAGAAGGGCGTGTGACCTGTGGCTAATGATTAGCCTTTTTTTTGTAGCTTTGAACCTAATGTGAACTTTTGAATGTGAAAATTAAAAAAAAATGAGTATTCACACATAGACAGAAGGGCTGTTTCTTTAACTTAAAAGGGCTGATGATGAAAAAAGATGGATTCAAGTTCTGCCATTGATTCCCAGAGGTCAAGGGGGGGGGCTCGATAGGTATACTGTGCTGATGGAGTCAAATGATGGATAGCAGTGTAAACAACTCACAAACATGCTCCGATTCCTTAAAGGAATCATTGTGTGTGTCCAGCCTTGTGATGAAGTGCAGTTTTCATCTTCATATGTCAGCGCCGTCCCCGCTCCTAACCCCTGTCACCGCAGAATGACCCTCATCTCCAAATTCAGGGGAACCGAGCCACTTAAAGCCACCGCCGTTCAGAGCTGCCCATGTTAAAAATTCTCCAGGCTGCCTTTTTAACCCATCTGTCTACCTCCCAACAATAATGATCAAGGCAAATTTAAAGGAGATGGCTGGGGGGAGGTAAAAGTTATAGAGGAGGGGGAGAACAAGACAAGGAGGGCGAGAGAAGTGATTAACGGTGTAATGGATGGGCGAAGGAGCTCGGGGCTTGGTTCCTGGGACACCGTGAGGCGATGAAAGATGAAGCCCAGAAAGCAAAGTGACAGAGAAAAATCTCTCCCTTTTCCATTCACTCCCCCTCCCCCCGCTTATCACTGCAAATCAGCCCTGTGTCGTCAAGAACTCCTCAGGTGCGCACCACACCTTGTGAACACTACTGAACAGGCCCGGTGGACAGGGGCAGAGAAAGAACAAAGTGATTACTTCTGGCTGGCCATGTTTAATCAGTCGCCCACTATGCTTTAGATAACTTCTGACCCACACTCGATAGGAAATTAAAACGATTTCTTTTGCTGGAGAATTCAAAGAGTAGTTTCCTGAAGGACATTCATGTTCTTAATTGCATTCTGGGCAATTCTCCAGTATGGGGTCAACACAGCGGGCCTTCTTCAGTCCAAAAGCAGGAAGTGAATTACTAGCATTCATCTCGTTATGGGTTCCCCCTCCTCCAATTCCCTGTCCCCTCACTGTCCCAGGGAGACAGTGTCCCTGTCAAAGCACACACACATATATATACACACACACACACGACAGGCACTATCACAACACTAGACATGCCTTTATGGGGACGCTTCATACTACCTTTACCTAAAACTAAGGCCATAAAGAAAACTGTAATGTAAAGGGCGATGTCAAATTGGGACATATAACCACTGCATTTAACACAGATTACAAGTGAGATCAGTTTTGCAATCGGAGTAAAATTAGTAATTAGTCAAAAAGAAATCATGATTGATGTTCTATTGTACACTGGTCCAACGTGTCCATTGTTTACTTGTGTCAAACGTTTGTTGAGAATGAAATGCAAAGGTATCGGTAGAATTATATTTTATTGATATTGTTTAATTATTAATGATATAGTATTTATTTATTGTATTGACAATACTGAAGTATTAATGTAACGTTGAATGTCTTTTGTTTTATCTTTTATGTGGCCCCCTGGAAGATACTACGGTAACAATTATTTAGGGCATCCTAAATAAATCAAATAAATAAAGCCCCATCATGTTTAAAAGCATGGTGTGAAATAGATGCTGCTAACATAGATGGGACTCATAAAATGGGACTTTCCAAAGTTTTTAACACTTAGAATAGCCCAATGACCTCCCCCAGGATTCCTGTTTGTCTTTGGTGCTTGAGAGGTGCAATGTTCTTACACTTCACACACATGTGAGGGACAACCATGTACACAAGGCATAGATCACAAAACGATACAATCAGTCATCTTTTGAAAATGAACTATTGTTAAGCAGGAAATATCCTGTTTCTGAGAGCAGGTTTTGTGTTCACAAGGTTTCTTATCCACACTGTGGATAAACACGGCTTTGCACTGACACACACGTGGCCCCGGTTAGCATTCAGCCATTGCAGTTGCTTCCTTGGGTCCAATGTCTAGACAGTAATGTCATGAATAAATACAATAGATATCACATCCATTTGGCCCTTCTGATGCATCTGTAAGCCCTGTATTGATATGAGTACCATGGAAAGAAGTGCTGCGTTGCATACTGTGTATCTCACTTGACTAAAAAAACAATGCAGGAGATGACTGTGTGTGTGTGTGTGTGTGTGTGTGTGTGTGTGTGTGTGTGTGTGTGTGTGTGTGTGTGTGTGTGTGTGTGTGTGTGTGTGTGTGTGTGTGTGTGTGTGTGTGTGAAGTCAATTTATTTATAGAGCACATTTAAAACCAACCTAGGCTGAACAAAGTTATATTATGTTATTAAAAAAACAAAGGAAGACAATAAAAATATAGACAATGAACACCATACAAACAACACACTTCTATACAAATGTCCCTAAACTAAATCATTTTCCAAAGCATAAAAATGTGTTTTAAGACGAGACTTAAAGGTCCAGTGTGTAACGTGTTTACTTGTTCATTATCAAAATCTGTGTTGCCCGTTCACAAACTTTGAAAAAAAAACAAATTCATGAATTTTTACCTCCACCATCAATTCCAAGTATTCCTTTTGGCTTGAAATTTTACATTTGCGTTTGCATGAACTGGGGTAGATGCTCCATATTCATGCTCCATCTTGAAATACGTTAGCCGGTAAGGGACATACAGGACATACTGCTCCGCCTTTCGCGTTTTCGCTATCTCATGATAAACTCACAAGTGCTGCTAATGCTGCTAATGGGTATCGTAGCTTCCCGGCCCCGGCAAGTTTGAAGAAGGAAACATGGAGGACCACACGTATTCAAAATCCAAATTTCAGGAACAGGAGTCTTCTTCTTTGCCCAGCAAAAGAAAAAGGATATTGAAAAGAGCAAGAGACTTTTTGAAGCGTGAAGGCTACCGTAGCTGTAATACATACTTTGAACTGCGTGAGAGTTGATTGCGATATATGATCTCAACACTAGATGGGAGAAATTCCCACACATTGGACCTTTAAAGATCTCGGCAGTAGAGGAGGACCTGATATGAATGGGAAGTTTATTCCAGAGTCTCAAGGCCACAACGGAGAAGTCACAATCACCCTTTGTTTTCATCTGTGACCGTGGAATACCTAAAAGGAACTGATTAGACTATCTTAGGTTCCTGGAGTGATGTAGGGTAAGGAGATCAGCAATATATAAAGGGACCAAAACCCTGTGTGTGTGCGTGGTGCGTCATCGCTGTCTGCATTATGCAGAGCAGATGCACACACAGGCGTAGAAAGACATGAGGGAATATTATGAACATACACAAACCGCGCACACAATCACGAACGGAGTCGGTTATAGAAGTAGGTCAGACCACCCCGACTAACTACCTCTTCACTCATTGTATCGCAGCCTAGCGACTGCAGACACATTGATTTTGAGTTTGGTGCATGAAAATTTCCCAACAACCGCATTTAATTTTGATGATACTTAACTACTTTCCATTGCTATAAAGTCAACATGAATTTAGAGGTATGATATGATGAGAAGTAGGGTTCTAGGCGGCTTGAGCGAGCTGGGAAATATCGTACGTTGTCTGTGGTGGAGACGATGAAGATGAGGAGGACGGGGGCGGTGGAAAGAGAGGACCAGTATCTTCTTCTATGTTGGCCACAGAGTTTACTTACAGTATGGATTGTATGCGTGTGTCTGTAGGTGTTCAGGACAGCATGGAACATGGCCTAAGAGAAAATGTGCTATATGTATGAATATGTGTCTTTTCATATTTATACACCATAAAACATTACTAGTTTCAACATGAAAACGTTACCAGGCTGTCCTCAAATGTTGTATAACCTTAACTAGTACTGTATAGTTTGTTCAACTAGTTTACTTAACTGAACTGAAAAAAATAAGACCAACTTCAGGTACTTAAAGGTCCAATGTGTAGGAATTTCTCCCATCTAGCGTTGAGATCATATATCTCAATCAACTCTCTCGTGCCACGTAGTTCAAAGGATGTATTACAGCTACGGTAGCCTTCACGCTTCAAAATGCCGGTCTCTTGCTCTTTTCAATATCCTTTTTCTTTTTCTGGGCGAAGAAGAAGACTCCGGTTCCTGAAATTTGGATTTTGAATACGTGTGGTCCTCCATGTTTCCTTCTTCAAAGTTGCCGGGGCCGGAAGCTACCATACCCATTAGCAGCATTAGCAGCACCTGTGAGTTCATCATGTGACAGCGAAAACGTGAAATGTGGAGCAGTATGTCCTGTATGTCCCTTACCGGCTAACGTATTTCAAGATGAAGCATGAATATGGAGCGTCTACCCCAGTTCATGTGAATGCAAATGTAAAATTTCAAGCCAAAAGGAATACTTGGAATTGATGGTGGAGGTAAATGTTCATGAAAAAGGACAAGTTTGTGAACGGGCAACAGATTTTCATAATGAACAACTGAACACGTTACACACTGGGCCTTTTAAGGATGAAGTTGCCATTATTGTTTAGGGTTGGGCTTAGTTATTTTATTACTTAAAATAGCAAAGTATCTGTTTCTCAACACTCTGACTTCCCTATCTCGCCTGTGACTCTCAGCCCCAATACTATTGGTTCATACTGAAGACATACTGTACATCGTAAAACAATTATTTCAAAAAGAAGAATTAAAAAAAAGCTCCTTAAACAGCTAGGCACTGTAGTTTAAAGCTATATACAGTATTTTTTCTAACTTACTGGCAGCCCCATTTAAACCATGGTCAGTGCTAATAAATGAGAAACTCCTTACATAGGGGTTTAGGGATTTGGTTAAAGTGGGTCACTGTCTTCATCAGCCTTTGTATTTAATGATTGCATTGCATTAAGTAAAACCTCATTTGGACAATCAGTCCTCTCTGTTAAAGGAGCAACATTATGGAACAGTCTACCAACTGAACTGAAAATGCAACATAATTTGAATGTTTTTCATGAAGGTATTAAATCATGGCTAAAAGAGAAACAACATTGCTCTAATACCCCAATCGAGCCACACCTCAACTTTCTATTTTTGTGGCTGTTCTTTCTTTTCTTTTATTTTAAAATAAATCCTCTTGTGGACAGGTGTTGTAAATTAGCATTTCACTACAAACACTAAACAGTGCATCTGGTCCTTGTGCATGTAATGCTACAAGGATGATCAGAGATGGGAAAAAGCATGGCCTTTCTTTGTCATTTGAACTTAAATACAATGTATATCAAGCTAATAAGCTAACAATCTCTGCAGCTAAACCTATAGTATTTTATTATTTAAAGTTACATGACTCAAACCCATGATTCTAAATGATAATTAAGTTGACCTGATTTAAAGGTCCCATAATATTTTACTATTTTCAGGTTCATACTTGTGTTTTGGGTTTCTACTAGAACATGTTTACATGCTTTAAATTTCAACAAACACATAATTTTCTCATACTGTCTGAATATACCTTTATATACTGCATACTCTGTCTGAAACGCTCCGTTTTAGCGCCTGTCTCTTTAAGCCCCCATCCAAAAAAACAGCCCAGTCTGCTCTGATTGGTCACTGTTTTCGGGTCTTCCACATCTGCCCTCTCAGCGTTTCTGCACCGTCATTGCAGCTGGGGAATGACTGTAACGGCACAGTCAGCACTTTCTACTCATATATATTGTATAGTATAGTTGTGACATCACAACCGTACAGAAGTCTTGACAGCTTTTTTAAAGGCACAGTTTCTGAATACGGGCTGTGTGCATTTCTCTCTGGATGTGGTGTTTTGATACGTCGACCTGCTTTATAATAAAAATAACATTGAAATCTCCCTTTTTACAATATAGGACATTCAAAAATGAATAATCTATGCACCATTACATTAATTGCACAATTGCAAAATTAGTTGATTTATTTGAAATTCACAATGGGATTTTCTACTATATATGTCTGTGATTAGATTCAGTGGCAAAACATGATACCGTCTTATAAATGTCAGTGTAGCCGAATACATTGTGTTAAATTCAAACTATAGTACATGCGCTGTGCATATGTCAATTTAGGACCCTATCACTTAGAGAGATGCTCCGCCTGTTTGTGCATTAAGTGGCTTTGTGGGCGTAGGCGCTCAATAATTTCTCTGCTCCATTGATTAATGTTTTATCAGTGTTAAGCTGAGTTTGATTGATGCCATGTGGTGATGAGAACACACAGGCCCCGGTGAAAGTGTCTGATTGATATCACAGACAAATACTCCACAATTACTAATTGAAATGTGGCCGGCTGGCCCAGAATGACTTTGTCATTAGTGTGACACTGAGCTCGATGGCTACGTGCATTTTTTGAGAGGAAAAATAATGGCAGGGAGAACGGAATGAAGAAGATTAACAGCTTTGAATTAGACCACTAATAAAAATGGTGCAAAAGAATCATGTTAAAAAAATATTAGGAAGCCATCATCCTCCTTGATTCCATTATGATTCATTAATACATTAATACATGATCATAGTCTGCATACCATTTGGATATTGGAAACTCGCATGATTGGGTTCACACATTACAGGAATGGATGCTCTTCTCATCTGTAACCACGTCCTAATATGAAATAGTGTGTAGTAAACTCATCTAGAACCACAGTACAGATGAGTTTACTACACACTATTTTTTGCGGTTTGGGTTTGTATGCCACCCACCGAATCTTTACTCCTGCTGTGATAGATCACGCAGAGAATGAGGGGTTGGGGTGGGGGGGTAGTCTACAAGCACAGAGAGATAAGAGTGGCAAGGTGAGGAAATGAGGTGGAAAATTCAGAATAGTGTCATACTACGATGATGATCATTTTCTGTAAAACAAGATGGAGTGTGTGGCAGCCCTGGAATAAAGGAATAGGAGAGTGGAATTGTCTTTAGACTGATGGGGGAGTTGCACTAATGGTCACAGAGGCAGTGCAAAAGAACAGAGGTAGCAAGTAAAACAGCTTAGACACAGTGTAATACAATGGGGGAAGGAAGGATCTTTGAAGTTGTTCTCATTTTCAGGAGTCTTGACAGACTAAACAAAGTGGCCTGAAACCAAATCTTAAATCCAATTTAAATTTCAAGTAAGCTTTTAAAGTACAGAATTATTTGAGATATCTGATCATTTTGCGTTTTCGTTAGTGTCATGCACGTCAATTTTAAAGTATTTATAAAAGACACTGTTAAAATAACTGTGAGGCCCAGATTAACCCATGGACATCCACAAATAGACTGACGTTAATCATTCAACCCTTGCCGTACAATGAATTTGGACAGTTTCTAACTCTTGGATTACTAGACTGCTTCGTCGTGCTTTGTGCCTTGATCATTTTGTTTTTTAAATGCCCACAAAGACACCAAGGGGCTTTTAATCTGTTGAAACATTACATGCATTACATGTTCACATTAATGTAGCTTATTTTAGCTGTAGCAGCCCACGAAAGTTCTATATCTAAAGAAAAAAGCTGTAACTGTGTGATTTTGCTGAGACTTGCCCACCATAAAGGCAATAACTACATTGTATTCATTCTCACTGATCATGTATTCAACACAGGTAACTTGGGCCTCAAGTCATCTTTAGATGATAGCGCCTGATACTGAAATCAAATTAAACCAAATTAAAATGAGCCTATTATAGACCTAATGAATGGAGAATGCAATGGCTGCTCTTTGCTGCAGGGCGCCAGGAACTCATAAAGAAAAGGAAAGGCTTTCATGTTCTAAGATCACAGATTATATCAGAAAACAGTCCAATCATAAAGGGCACTTGGGGACACATGAGTAAATGACCACAGAAAAATGTTCCGCACAAAGTTCAGCGCTCCTGGATAATCGACCAGGCTTCTTTTTTTTTTTTCAGGGCCAGATAGTTTGACTGGAAAGGAACTGCATAGTGGTTTCCTGCATTTTGAAAGATGCAGTGTTTTATATAAAGATAATGTAGTATACATTTAAAAAAAACAACTCACCAGTGCCTGCCCTTTCCCACACTCTACTCACCAGAAAGCCCTTCACCGCCACTGCAGGCAGGTGTTAAAACGTCATAAGACGAGTCACGATGAGAGCGGTGTGTTTGTGTGTGAGGATGGGTGTACGCGTGAAGTGCCTGGCTCGCTCCAACATGTCTTAATCAGTGCCAGTAGCTCGAGCTCTGGTGGCCGGTTGTCTGGGAAGGAGCAAGCACACGCTAACATACAAACACTGCGAATGCCATCTGGCTTTCGCAGGCCCCTGCGGAGGGACCGGGTCCTTCGAAAGATGTGCAAAGGGAGTGGGTGTTAGGAGAAGGACAAGGAAAAAAAGGGAAGGCAGAAGAGGGAAGAGTTTGAGTGTGTGAAATTGCAGACTGATAGGTCTCCACCCGCCCGCTACTTATTGCTAATTGGCCATCAGGCTGTTGATGCTGTGCCAACACAATAGCACGATGCCAGCGTGCAATCTGACGGCCGTGTTTTCCATCTCTCTGTTTACTTGCTTGTACGTTGCTGTCCTCCCTCATCCTATCACTGTTTTTGAGTCCAAAATCCATGGAGACTGCTTTTGTTTTTTAGCTGTAATGTGATCTGAAAGGCCAAATCCTGGAGGACGTGAGGCTGCAGTGAATATGAATGGCCTCACCATGGGCATGAGAAATGCTCAAGTACTACATCGATGTTGCTATGACTTAGCACCTGGTGTCCTTTCACAAGGTTAAGTGAAGTTACTCATGTAAAAACAGCGCCGTCTGCTTTGCATGCTAACCAGGTCTGTGAGTGCATAATGTTCAGACCGATCTACAGACAGCTGCTGACTTTTCCTTCTAGGAAATATATGTCCGAGGTCCTGTTTGAACTGGAATTGCAAAAGGTGGTAAACCCAGTCCTCAAAGCCTTTTGCTGTTTTGGTATTCACAAAGGTTTGCTGATCCTGTGTGGGTTTTCCTGAGCATACTACAGTATGTGCGTTTGTGTCTGTATGTGTAGGTTAAGTTTTTTTTAAGGTCGAGTTTATATTTTCTGTTTCTTCAGTTCTAAAGATCGACAATGTATTCTAGGTCTCAAAGGAAATGCCAGTCTTTGAGTTGAATTGAGTTTTGGTAGCAATTAGTTTCCTTGTTTGTGATAACAACACCATTGTTGAGAGACAGCGCATTGCCACATTGTTAATGCACAGCTTGAGTCCATTGCAAGCGACATGAGCAGTCAGACAATAAAACTTGTTTATAAGGAATCCCCAGTGCGAAAATGTAAGTGGAGACACCATCATTTCTTTCATAACTAGCCATTGCTTGGCTCTGTAAAATCTACTGGATGTTTGCAATGGACAGTATACACAATAGCATTGTCATTAATCCTCATTTTCACTTAAAAACTGGGGAGCATGTGTTGCAATACCTGTGGTCTTCTCACACTTTGACTTTGGTTTAGCTGGTGTGGAGGGTCTAATTATTTATGTGTGTATGTAACAGCCGTGTTTACTTTAAAGTTGGCCATTGGCCTCTAAGGTTGATTTGACTCATCAATTTGGAACGGAAAGGCTAATAGTAAGCTTTTTTTTAACCAACAAAGAATAGAAGGTCCATTATGGCTAAGTAAAAATGACTGTGTTAAGCAATGAGCATGGACACTTGACTGAGAATTGGTCACAAGTGGGTTGGGGTAATTAATAGCCCCTCATAGAGCAGTTAGGGGATGAGCAGTTAGTCTTCAGTTTGCATTGGTTAATAGAAACCAGGAGAAAGACAAGAGGATCATTGCCACTGAATCAAAGTTGTGTGCCTTTAACACCAATTTTTTTTTTGTTAACTGAAGGAGAGAGACAGAGGAGACAATTTGCCCCCCGGGTAGTTGAAGCGTCAGTGAAAAATAGCAGAAGGCAGAGGAGGAAGAATATGATTATGTAGCTGTGCATTACAAATTGAATAATTTAAATGTACGCGCTGTAATCATGGCCAAGGGAGTGAAAATAAAACGACCAGAGCCAACAAGTGAACCAGAATAAAGTATAGAGTATAAAATGGAGGCTAGTGTGTATCTTGATTCATATTTTTGTACACATTGTTTTAACCATGCATGTGCCAAAGCCCTCTGTTCCATAGGAATCAGTAGTTGTTGTTTTTTAAATGCAAGGTTTGCATGCTCCTTGGACCATGAGCTGGAAAAGCTGTTTGCACTACAGCAAAATATAACATGGTAAAACACTAAGTATAACTGCCATGTCACAGCCTAGGCTGTCAATGTTGTATTCACAGATAAAATGATATAACCTATAGTTGGAGGGCCCTCACAAGCCGCCCCAGAGATTAATTTCCAACCCTGATTAAATATAAACTCTGGTTTTGTGTGCCATTAATCCTATGTGCTTTTTTGCACATTGCTGTTCCCTCTGTAGTTCCAATCATCCTAGATTAGCGATCCTCCATTACACGTTCTTCTCTCATTTCCACAAGCATTCATCCTCTCCTGCTACATTCTAGCACTCATGTTTATCACTTGGCTAACAAAAGGACAGCCCTGCCCATTTCCTATTATTAGTGTGGAACCCTAATGACTTTATCAGACCCTGTCACAGAGCGATTTCTGTAAACCCTCGCTGTGCATAATCGGTACCCGACATGGCAGAGCTGAATAAAGAGTGTAAGGATCTTTAATTAAATGTGTCATCTTGGCATTTGATAAGCCCAGCAGGGCATTATGGCTGCCAGCTATAGACCCTGATGGTGGTAGAGGAGACTGAAAGCCAACTGTCCCCATGTATCATCGCTGCTACAAACAGGGGAAACAGTGCAGACACACAGCTTCCCTGACCAACATGGGCAATACGTAGTATAAATAATGTTATTCAAGTCAGTGAGCCAGTATATTTGCGTTGCATTTATCAAACAGGGCAAGAATGCACAATCTTTTGTTATGGCAATAAGGAATCGATCGTGAAAGTCACCTAGCTGAGGTGTTTTGAATCACTTGTTCTCCACTAACTAGACTTTATGTCATGTTGTCATGGTGGTAGGTAGTGGAGCGGTCGTTCACTTGTAGTATATGCAGTGGCGTCAGCAGTTTAGCAGCAAAATCACTGTTGAAAACATCACACATCTGAGAGTTCACCTCCCCCGATCTTCAAATATGGATTGCACCTAGAAAGTGCTCATGCAGTCCTCTTTCGCCCTCTAAATTATTGAGTGCATACATGCAATGTGTTTACTTGGCCTTTGTCCATATGAATAAGTAATGCTGTGTCACGCACAGAGCATGTAAGGAAATATAGAGGCCGGATGTTTCCACACAGCGAAGAGGGAGGGAATTTTGTGGAGACAGGTGGTTAGAAAAATGTAGCACTGCCTGACCTGTAATTATATACTTTAATGTTAACTACCTGTCCTAAAACAAAAATGACCCTCTTTGGTATTTATTGCAACCAAGCGCACGTTTTGGATTATGTCTTGGGTCTAGAATTAGGACTATTCTAACTAGGACAAGGACTAGGACAATTTAACACTGCAGTCAGAAGCCAAAGTGCGTAGTTTATAATATCAAGCACCTGTCTTCTCTGCCACTGTCTACGATCATAGAATTCTCTTTTTTTTGGCGCCTGATTGCAATTATTTTTGTGGCAAAGTAGAAATGTTGCCTTTCCACCAAGAACACAGTAGGCAGAACAATGACGGAGAGAAAAAGAAAAGTGACATTTTCAGACGCCGAGCTACAGGCCCTGGCCGACCAGGTGCAGAGGCATTCCTCAAAAAACGGAGACATTTAATATCCCAGTACGGCAGTGCTGTTGGTGTTTTTAAACGCACGTCTTTAGACTGTAAAAGAAGATGGCTTGATTTAGAGCCAAGGTCACCCCTTATACATTATTATTAACGCTGAACTATGTGAATTGGATTGTTTTTGCAACATGGCTCATTTGCATAGTAAGAGCTAAATTTGCGCCAAAGTGTCTGCATATTACCTAATTTAAATATGTACCAATAGGAAAGGAGCACAGAGACTCTATTTGCTTGCCAGCACAGTTAGGGGTGCATTTCACCCTTTTGTGGGTGCTTTGAAAATTACACTGTTTGTTTTGGTCTTATTTCACCCCTCAGTCTTAACATACAACCCCTCATACACAGCATGGTAAATATTAAAGTGGCAGATTAAAGATTCAAGCGGTTCCAGTGGTGAAAACCAATACATCTGCTGTTCAGCCTCATGTATGACATAAGCCTTAGCAGGAATGTCTGTTAGCTGGTTTGAGATCTGCAGAGGTGTCTAATGCTTGCAGGCTCGATTATTCAGCGATTGACCCATTTACTGGAGGGCTCCTGTCGTGTAATTCCCCGCTCCACCTGACACCCCAACCCACCAGACTCGGTGTCAACCTGCTCAATTTCCTGTTTGCTGCTCAAGTGCTCGTCAAGATTGTCTTCCTCACCTTTACTCCTGCTCTCCGAGGTTGATGATTAAAGTACTTTCCCACAACGTTTTAAATGTAAAAGGACTCTTTCTGTTTGTATTTCAGGGAAACGGTCCAAGATCTTGCACGATAGTGTTATCTTTGCCAGCCTGTGAATATATTATATAAAGGCCACATGAATATTTTTTTTTCCATGTGGACTCGCCAATGAAAGGGCAATCACATCATCAGTATCACTTACATCCCATGCCTAGTGTTTGCAAAACCGCTGACTGACTGTGTATGGTCAATGAGCATTATGATAGACGTGTCATAGCATAAGTACTGTACACAGTATCTGGATGACTGTGCTGTGTGCGTTTGTTGCGTCTGTATATGTGATTTTCACCCGGTTGCCCCGTTTCTGAATAGTGACTTGAAATGACTTAATTGAATAAGCACTGATACTGCCACTCCGGGTCATTAAGTCTGTGGCAGAAGAGAAAGACGTCTTCATGACTAATTATTGTGTTGGCTACCTCATTCCTCAGCTCTTTGCACGTGTTCATGTTGTGCATTTGAATGAGAGAGGGAGAGAAGAGTGGCGGCAAGAATTATTTAGGGGGAGAATAGATTTCATAACATTCATTTAAAAGATGAATGTCTTTTTCGATGGACTTATTTTGTTATTGTTTGATAAATATTTCAGTGACTCTACTCCAATTAAAAAGGCAATCATTTCCCGGCCTATTGAATATGTGCAGCGCCGCACTTTTTCGCCATCCTGATTGGCAGCAGCAGTCGATGCCACGATGGAAAGTCATGTTCACAAATTCCAAGCAGGCGTAGCCATCTGCCTATCGGTAACCTCAGCATGTTAACCCTTTAACCTTGCGCTGCTGCGTGTCAACAGATAAGCTCTAGACCGCGATGTCTCCATCAGCCTCATCCCTAATGAGGCCTGCGCTTAGGTGGTCAGCATCCTCCTCTGAGCTCAATCTCTAGCAGCTGTCGAAAGAGGGAGAGAACAAGAGAGGGTGAAATGATAAGGGAGAGAGCTATAGAAACGTTGCTGCTCGACTGTCTTTGTGCGTCACCATTATTCATGTCCTCCACCATTGAAATGTAAAATCACCCCGATCTATATCCCATGTGGTTTCAAGCAAGGTTTCAAGATCAAAGCTAGAGGCCACGTTGGGCAAAAACAGATCACAATCATCTTCAACCACTGGAGGGCACCCCACCTGTCATTATGTGTACATGTTATTGGCTTTAGAGGAGATAAAAAAGAAACTGCTGTGAAGATGGATTTGTTAACTGCAGGGATTTGTGATGTAGAGAAGCCGCCGTAGAATGTTTGCCATGCATTATAGATCCAGAAATGATTTTGTTGCCTTCTCTCTTCCCCGCTACTGACCCACAATAGTACGTGTAAAAAATCCAGTCGGCGGTGTGGTTGCAGGTGTGGAGGCCTGCCTTAGGGGCGCCGCCTCGGTTCGGGTGACTGAGTTCAAGGTCAAACAGCGTCAACAATTTAGAACGCTGGGCACCATGGATTACTTTGTGGCTTTGATACAAAAAAGCACTACAAAGAGCAGTAACGAGCATGCTGCATGTGAAAATGTCCTCGAGCACAGACTCACACATACACAGCAATAAGCAATATCATTGATCAGGACAAACAATGGAGGGTGGGAACATCAGGGAAGCAATGAATTGGAACAATTACAAACATGTTGAATTAACCTGTAATCAGACTTAAGAGACAGTGTTTTCAAAGGTCGGTGGAAAGACACAGCAGACCAGACGGTTTCACCTTGTATTTTTGTTTCCTTGAACGCAGTCAGCTGCTGTGTTGCCCCGTCGTGGACAGCGGCGGCGGTGGCCTCTGTGTGCCGAGCGTGTAACCAAGGCTGACACGTTTGAGGAGGCAGCAGTCACCCTGTCCATTAATTCCAGTCAGCTACAGTATACTGCAACTTTTTTTTCTGCTGCACTCAACAACGCACACATGCACATACGTCTGCAACACACACACACACACACACACACACAATCTGTCTCAACGTACAAATTCACCCAAAACATGCCCTAAAAAGGATATTTTCTGCTTCTGTTTTTTGAAAAGTTGTGCTTTGCCAGTGATAAGTGAAACTCTACACAGAGAACTGGGAGGAAATCAGTGGAAAGTGTTTATTTCAAGGGTTTCTCCCTTAGATAAGAGATGACACAGGAAGGAGGGAACATCAGAAACGGGGATTATCACCAAACTGCCTCCCAGAGGGAGCGAATGATGAAGTTTTTTTGTCTGTCTAAGCTGGGAGCTAGAGTTGGGGGAGGATTAAAATGACAGGTATGAATATCAAGAGAAGATTGGGTCATCCTAGTGAGTGGACAGTCAGTGCTGAGAAGCTGTGCAAACAGGAATCTACAAATTCTGTCTGGCATTACATTGTTCCCTGGTTTACTCTTTGCTTATTGCGTTTCTGTCTCCCGGATCAATAAATGTCTCTAATGTTTCAGTGACGCCTTGTACACTCTTTACTGAAGGTGTTGAATTGTGTGTGAGCTTGTTATTTCAAAGTTATGTCACTATTACTCAGGGCAAACAAAGAGCAAAGTTAGCCAGATAACTTTTAATATTCTGAAATATAACGACAAAATATGCCCACCTACTGCCTCCAACAGGCAGTGTAACATAACTTCACTTACACAAAAAGAAAAAACAAAAGGAGCACTATTGATCCCAGTTATGATTTATTAGGACCCAAGATTCAAATCATGTCCAAGTACAGTTGGCCTAATTAGAACAGCAATTTGGTTTCAGCCATGTTTAATTCTGATCAATATTTAATATTGTATGCTCCTTACAGCCTATATAGTTGTAACTACAGGTTTTCTCCAGAGCTTGCCTTTTTAGCCAATTAGTGTAATTAGAATGTCACATCTATCATTCACATCTAATACATAAGCTTAAAGTCATGAAAACTAGTCAATAGTATTTGACCACATCCCCATCAAGCATCTAAAAAAAAATAATAATTTGGCTTACTAGGAGTTCTGGTAGCTGACCAAAGTATTGGTTTGGTACAGGCCGTCCTTTTGAGCTCGGTTTTTTTTTTTTTAAATGTAATTCATTTATATTTATGTATTTATTCTATCCGTGTGTAAATACACAGTCCCACGTGGGAAAGAGACTCTGTGTAGCCAATGTGTTGCATTAGCCTGGGGAACTAACAGTCAGTAATAGATGGAAGTGGAAAAGTGTAGCCTCAGATCTCAGGTCTGTTTCTGGTCTCAGGTTGGCAGCATCACTATCAGACTGTTAGACTGTTCAGACTTTTGTCACACTGTTGCCATCAAATGCTGCACACGCTCTAGGGATACTCGATGCACCTTCTCCATTTTAGTGTATTAACCGAGCAACTCCTTGAAGTACTGAACGTGCTGTAATACCGTGCTCAAATCTCCAGTGAAAACCTTGATCTCCGTGTGGGAAAAACACTTCTGTGCACCGTTGCTGTTTTTGCACGCATAATGCATGAGCGCCTCTGCAAATATTTAGTAAATACAGCCCAGCATTGCCTGGTGGCTTTGTCTGTGTTATACTTATACACCAGCATCTCTGACTGTGTTTGCAAACCGTGTACGGTGCTGTCAGCCATAGACTGAATTGCAGCCCGAGCCATGTATCTCTTACGTGCAGGATAAGGCCAAGAGAATTCTCTCCCCAATCTGTTCCCTGCAGATTTCTCATTGTTGTTGTGTGTTAATCTCAGTGATAACAGCGAGGACTCGGCGCTCCATATCTGGAGTTTAAATCGATAGGCACTTCCATTTATCGAACATAGACCCCAGCAGAGCATCACAAACGGCTTATGTCTTAAATAAGCTGTTATACAGTGCGCTATCTGTCTTTCTGTTGATCTCTCGTTTTTTTTTTCTTATACACATGCTCACATTAAGTGCTGTTCCCTTTCACGTAGGCTTTGGATAAATTAGATGTGATTCAGCAGGCATTTTAAACACTGGGGCGTCTCATACCCTAGAGCTCTGCAATCTGGCTCCCCATAAAGATGATGACTCTTCCTTTCTCTTTCGCTCTCCCCTCTCCTCTGCTAACTTTCTCTCCTGCGCCGTGCTCCCTCCCCCTCTCTCCCCAGTGCTATTGTTGGGCCCTCATTGCGTATCGAAATTGTATTTAAAATCCTTAAATCCTTGTCAAAATTTTCCCTGTGTGCAGGAGATTACTGTGAGCCAGTATTATTCTGGAATAGCTTTAGCAGACACTCTCCCTCCCCACCAACCTTTGAGCATGTACCCTGATTATTACCTTCACAATGGCACGTAGACAGAATTTGTTTTCATGTCCCGGTAAACCTGTAAATCACCTTGTGAAGTAATAGTTTGCGTATTTGAATGCACCACAAACCGGTCTCTTCCATATTGTTGTGGCTCAGTGAGAGTAACACGTTCCGGGGCCAGTTGCCCGTGGCCTGAGGTCAGGCTGCCCCTCATAGACATCATGGCTGAGGTGGAGATGAGCCCATCTGGCCCAGACAGCTGGGTCCACAGCTGGAGGGACAGACAGTGACAGCTGACTCCCCACACAGCGCGAGGCTGCAGAGATGGATGGATGGATGGCTGGAGGAGGTGAGGGGGGGGAAGAGGAGGAAAGAAGCAATAGAGAGGCGATAAGTAAAGGTGCGAGAGAGAAAGAGGGGAAAAGCTTGCCAGCCTACAGTGGAATCGAGGTGGTGGAAGAGATCTACTCAGCTTGGCAAGTGTCACGGGTAAATGTGTTTTGGTACAGAACAGTAATTTTGCTCTTAATTTAACTTTTGCACATGACCTAGCGATTGCAGCCTTTAGTTAATGAATTGTGTAAAGTATGTAAGGGATTCTAAGAAGAACAGCATTGAGTATGTTTACGTGTGCACCAATATTCCAAATATGATAATATTCCAGAATTGATACAGTTATATTACGTTTGGATATTCCGAAAATAAGGTCTTTTTCCTAATATAGCATTTTTCGAATAAGACGTGGGATATGCCAGTATTATTCAGGTTTTAGCAGCATTCTTTGGACATGTATACAGCGCATTCAATCAGGGTTTTTACCGCGGTTTACGGCCAGTTTACAGCCAGTTTAGGTGATGGTCAAATGAAGCTTTGTCTTTATTTTCTGAGCTCACTCGATGGCGCTCTCTGTTTAAGAAAAAAGGTTAAAGGAATGGAAATGCAGTGTGTTTTCAACCCTTTGTTGAACAGAGAGCGCCATTTAGTGGGCTCAGAAAATAAAGACGGTGGTTCACGAAGCTTCATTTGACCATCACTACTTAACAGTCAGCTCTGTACGTTGCCATTGTTGTTGTACACAATCGAAGCAGCCAACAGTTTCCAAGATTGTAATCTTTGGAATTGGATTGGAATTTTTTTTTTTTTACCGTTTTGAAAAGCAAAACTGACTAATTCATGATCACAAATTAAGAAATTTGAGAGCATGAATTACTGACAAACTGCATATTTTAAAACGTACGGCCTGATGCCACCAGGGCTCTGTAGAGATCTGCACACGATTACTCAGCTTGTTTGGAGCATTGACTGTGGCCTTACCCCAGGGTGAACCAAGCTTCATCTGTTCCTCTGTTGTCAAAACAGTACATTATTTTGACTGTGGGTAGTGTGGGGTGGGGGGGAGGTTGGGAACTGATGACAGCACCCTGAGGGGCAAAGCCATACCTGTGCTGTTTAAATATTTGACATCCCAACCTTACTGATAGAGATCAGATCTTTGTAATTACCAACCACCCAATTAACTAGGACAGCGAGTGCTAACATAAGATTGGCAGACAATGTCATTCTGCGTACGATCATTAATGGAATCTCAGGGATAATGGCTTTTACGGCGGTGGGGAAGGGAAGACGGGGGGCAAAGAGAGGAGTAAGTGATTTATATTTCTTCCTCATCTCCTTGCAGTCTCCCTCTCTTCTTGAGGATATATCATTTCACAGGATTAAGATGTGTGCAACCGGCTCCTTCTTCCAAGCGAAACAGGAGCCCCCCCCCCTCTTGCTGGTTATCTCTTCTCTACCTAGCTGAGGATTCTTCGCACATTTCCCTTTAATCCCTAGCCTCTAATTACTAAACATACTCTCCCTGCTTCCTTCCCGTTTGTCTTTCATCCTGATCACTCTTTTTCATCTATAACCCTTCTCTGTAAATGCTTCCAGCATGCAATCCAGTGTGTTAAAGCTCTCTTTCATTATCCCGCTCAGTTCCTGTAACTCTGGTATCATTATACATCATACAGATGCATTCATCTGACTAGATATTCATAGATTTCAATGCTGCTGAAGCCACAATGCTGTTAGTGAATTCCTTTGTCCATAACGCTGTACTCTAATGCGCCCATCAGCTCTGTATGGATGGCTTAATATTTAACTTTCATTCACCATAGTGCTCTCTTTTGTGGCTCACTTTGAAGCCATTGTTGGGTAACCGTACGCATCTGATTACCGGCAGGGTAATTGATGCTGGGTTGGTGGAAAACCAATAGATTTTAATTACCAAACCTGTCTGAGAGCAGCATATTAAATAAGTGAATAAACTGTATGTACTGTATCCCATTACAAGCCGCAGTCAGGCTGCTGGCTACTGTCTTTGCCTGCCCTATACAATATAATGGCCACACTGTGTACTGCATATGTTACATTTACTTTATATGACCTGATAATGAAGGTTTTATTATTTTTTTCGAGAATGTAGAGTGCATCGGGGCTACAACTAACGATTATCTTCATTGTCGATTATTGTTTTGATGGACCGATTAGTTGTTTGATCTATAAAATGTCAATGATGACGCCCTTTAATGTCTTGTTTTGTCCACAACTCAAAGGTATTCAGTTTACTGTCACAGAGGAGTGAAAATACTAGAACATATTCACATTTAAGAAGCTAGAATAAAATTGAATTGAAATAGAATCAGAATTTGTACTTTATTTTCATTAAAAATGACTACAGTATAGTTTGTGATTAATTTAAATTTGAAAACTAATTGATTAATAAATTAATCTTTGCAGCTCTAGAGTGTATATTTGAGAATAGGCTGCATTGTTTAAATGCTTAAAAATATCTATTTCCACTTTTTCTTTGACAAGCAACCTCTTTCAGTCTTAGAGGCTCTCTTAAAAGGAAAAGTAACGGGATGACAGCACTGGACCACAAAATCTCTTATCAATCAGTCAGACCTTATTTAAAAATATATATACATGTAAATGTAGCACAAAGTGCCACACACACACACACACACAAATATATATATATATATTCCTCCCCCCCAGCCCCATTCACCCACCTACCGACCCACCCCTAATTCGACAAATATTCATTTTCCTTAAAAAACAGGGCTGAGGAAATGCCATCATATGTGAGGAAACCCCAGAGACATAAAAGATACCTAAATATATAAATAAATAAAAGCTCTAAACAGTGGCTAATGTGTACATAAACTTTAGATTGTTAAAAACAATCCATAAAATACAGATAAATAAGAATGAAATGAAATAGAATGAAAACAATTAATAAAAAAATTATAAAACTAACTATAACAAACAGATGAAGAAAGTCAATAAATCAGTAGTTTTATTCAAAGGCCTGACTAAAAAGGTTTGCGGTGTCCAACTGTGACACCACTGACCACAGTTTTGCGACCATAACCACGATATTTTCCTAAACTTAGAAATTGCTCATATTAACCATTTTCCCTGTTATGTGGGCCATTTATGGACGGCAACAATGCCGTCTTGACGATAGCGTCCCCAGATCCGAAAATGCTCAAACGGGTCATATTGACAAGCCATTGCAAACAACCTATTTTGTTGTTTAGGAATGAGGACTGTATACTTTCTTTATAGAAGAGTTTATTTCAGAATTAGTTACACAAGGTTTTCTTCCCATCTTACTATTTTGAAAGATAGTAGAAAGATGTTGTACGTTGTCTGGTCAGGTACACTATCCTTTCCCAGAAGTAGATGGCCCTTTGACCTGGCTGGTGGTTGTCTCAATATGGATTCAGTCACTTTAGCTGTTTACTTTAGATTTCTGCTGTCGGATTAATTTCTTTCTGTTAAGAATCTAACTATCTGAAGACTGTACATTGATGAGGCCCGTCTGTTTGTATTCCAGACAAACTAGGCTGTTTCCCTGTTTTGCCGTATTCAACAGCACACTTATATAAGCTAGGGTGACCATATTTTGATTTCCAAAAAAGAGGACACTCGGCCTGGCCTTGAGACAAATCCAGACAGTGGTGATTCTCAGAGGTTAATGAACATGCTTTATTATGCCTCCATCCATCCATCTTCGTCCGCTTATCCGGTATCGGGTCGCGGGGGGAGCAACTCCAGCAGGGGACCCCAAACTTCCCTTTCCCGAACAACATTAACCAGCTCCGACTGGGGGATCCCGAGGCGTTCCCAGGCCAGGTTGGAGATATAATCCCTCCACCTAGTCCTGGGTCTTCCCCGAGGCCTCCTCCCAGCTGGACGTGCCTGGAACACCTCCCTAGGGGAGCGCCCAGGGGGCATCCTTACCAGATGCCCGAACCACCTCAACTGGCTCCTTTTCGCAAAGGAGCAGCGGCTCTCTCCGAGCTCCTCACGGATGACTGAGCTTCTCACCCTATCTCTAAGGGAGACGCCAGCCACCCTCCTGAGGAAACCCATTTTGGCCGCTTGTACCCTGGATCTCGTTCTTTCGGTCATGACCCAGCCTTCATGACCATAGGTGAGGGTAGGAACGAAAACTGACCGGTAGATCGAGAGCTTTGCCTTCTGGCTAAGCTCTCTTTTCGTCAACGGTGCGATAGATTGAATGCAATACCGCACCCGCTGCGCCCGATTCTCCGACCAATCTCCCGCTCCATTGTCCCTCACTCGCGAACAAAACCCCAAGGTACTTGAACTCCTTCACTTGGGGTAAGGACTCATTCCCTACCTGGAGAAGGCATTCCATCGGTTTCCTGCTGAGAACCATGGCCTCAGATTTAGAGGTGCTGATCCTCATCCCAACCGCTTCACACTCGGTTGCGAACCGATCCAGTGAGTGCTGAAGGTCGCAGGCCGATGATGCCATCAGGACCACATCATCTGCAGAGAGCAGCGATGAGATCCCCAGCCCACCAAACTGCAACCCCTTCCCACCCCGACTACGCCTCGATATCCTGTCCATAAATATTACAAACAGGATTGGTGACAAAGCGCAGCCCTGGCGGAGGCCAACCCTCACCTGAAACGAGTCCGACTTACTACCGAGAACCCGGACACAGCTCTCACTTTGGTCATACAGAGATTGGATGGCCCTGAGTAGAGACCCCCTCACCCCATATTCCCGCAGCACCTCCCACAGTATCTCCCGGGGGACCCGGTCATACGCCTTCTCCAAATCCACAAAACACATGTAGACCGGTTGGGCAGACTCCCAGGCTCCCTCCAGGATCCTTGCGAGTGAAGAGCTGGTCCGTTGTTCCACGACCAGGACGGAATCCGCATTGTTCCTCCTCAACCCGAGGTTCGACTATCGGCCGAACCCTCCTTTCCAGCACCTTGGAGTAGACTTTACCAGGGAGGCTGAGAAGTGTGATACCCCTATAATTGGCACACACCCTCTGGTCCCCCTTTTTAAAAAGGGGAACCACCACCCCAGTCTGCCACTCCTTTGGCACCGTCCCAGACTTCCACGCAATGTTGAAGAGGCGTGTCAACCAGGACAGCCCCTCCACACCCAGAGCCTTGAGCATTTCTGGACGGATCTCATCAATCCCCGGGGCTTTGCCACTGTGTAGTTGTTTGACTACATCAGTGACTTCCGCCTGGGAAATCGACGACAATCCCCCCGTTATCCTCCAGCTCTGCCTCTAACATAGAGGGCGTATTAGTCGGATTCAGGAGTTCCTCAAAGTGCTCCTTCCACCGCCCTATTACCTCCTCAGTTGAGGTCAACAGTGTCCCATCCTTACTGTACACAGCTTGGATGGTTCCCCTTCCCCCTCCTGAGGTGGCGAACAGTTTTCCAGAAGCACTTTGGTGCCGACCGAAAGTCCTTCTCCATGTCTTCTCCAAACTTCTCCCACACCCGCTGCTTTGCCTCTTTCACGGCAGAGGCTGCAGCCCTTCGGGCCCTTTCGGTACCCTGCAACTGCCTCCGAGTCCTCCGGGATAACATATCCCGGAAAGACTCCTTCTTCAGTCGGACGGCTTCCCTGACCACCGGTGTCCACCACGGTGTTCGTGGGTTACCGCCCCTTGAGGCACCTAAGACCCTAAGACCACAGCTCCTCGCCCGCAGCTTCAGCAGTGGAAACTTTGAACATTGTCCACTCGGGTTCAATGCCCCCAGCCTCCACAGGGATGCACGAAAAGCTCCGCCCGGAGGTGTGAGTTGAAAGTCTGTCGGACAGGGGCCTCCTCCAGACGTTCCCAATTTACCCGCACTACACGTTTGGGCTTACCAGGTCTGTCCAGAGTCTTCCCCCACCCCTGACCCAACTCACCACCAGATGGTGATCGGTTGACAGCTCTGCCCCTCTCTTCACCCGAGTGTCCAAAACATACGGCCTCAGATCAGATGAAACGATTATGAAATCGATCATTGACCTTCGGCCCTAGGGTGCTCTGGTACCAGGTACACTTATGAGCATCCCTATGTTTGAACATGGTGTTTGTTATAGACAATCCATGACTAGCACAGAAGTCCAACAACAAACAACCACTCTGGTTTAGATCAGGGAGGCCGTTCCTCCCAATCACGCCTCCAGGTGTCTCCATCATTGCCCACGTGTGCGTTGAAGTCCCCAGCAGAACAATGGAGTCCCCCACTGGAGCCCCATGCAGGACTCCAGTCAAGGTCTCAAGAAGGCCGAATACTCCGAACTCCTGTTTGGTGCATATGCACAAACAACAGTCAGAGTTTTCCCCCCACAACCCGCAGGCGTAGGGAGGCGACCCTCTCGTCCACGGGGTAAACTCCAACACAGCGGCGCTCAGCCGGGGCTTGTGAGTATCCCCACACCCGCCCGGCGCCTCACACCCTGGGCAACTCCGGAGAAGAAAAGAGTCCAACCCCTATCCAGGAGTATGGTTCCAGAACCAAGACTGTGCGTAGAGGTAAGCCCCACCAGATCTAACCGGTAGCGCTCCACCTCCCGCACCAGTTCCGGCTCCTTCCCCCACAGAGAGGTGACGTTCCACGTCCCCAGAGCCCGCGTCTGCCGCCCGGGTCTGGTCCGTCGAGGCCCCTGACCTTCACTGCCACCCATGTGGCATCGCGCCCGACCCCAACGGTTCCTCCCACAGGTGGTGGGCCCATGGGCTGCCTCAATTGCCTCCATTGTGCAAAAACAACTTCTGTAATAAAATAAAATCTGTAACAACATGTAACAAAATAATAGCTCTCTTTTGAAATAAATAAATAATATGAAATAATGTTCTAAATATGACCTCTTCTGTGTTAGAAAATCCAGCTTCATATCTCTTAATACCTTTTCAATGTAATAAGATAAATAATAAAGACACTGAAACATATGTGCCAGCTTTGCACACGGTGCACTCCGCCTCCCACTTGTCCGGTCCCGACCGGGACGGTACGTGGGACATTTTTTTTTGCAGTTCAACTGTGAAGCTGCACTAGTCTTGTTTTATGGTTGTAAGTGGCCTGATGTTTATACTTGTGCGCTAGTGTGTGCGTCGAGACGTGTGTGTGTGTGTGTGTGTGTGTGTGTGTGTGTGTGGGGGTGGGTGATATAGGCGGGGAGAAGTGAGAGGACAGCGAGCGAGTCCTACCGACTCTAGAGTCATAGTGAGAGAAACAAAGTGTCTCCCCTGTGTTTTCTGACCACGGTGGGAAATCTTTAGCAGGAAACGCTTTGGCATTTTGTGTGTAATGCTGCTCCGCTGTCTGCCCTGGTCCCTGTCTGTCTGCCCTGGTCCCTGTCTGTCTGCCCTGGTCCCTGTGTATGTGCGCGTCGCAGAGCCGCTCACAAGGCAGCCTCTCGGGAATTACGTCACACAACAAAGTAGCCTACCGTAGTATTGTGTTGAGCAAAGTGCCAGTCAATTTAAGTACACGCTTAATGGTCCCATGAAAAACAGTGAAAACCGGACATTTTAATGAATTTATAAAACCCCCCCGGACGCCCCGGACAGTAGTTAAAAAGTGGACATGTCCGGGCAAAAAAGGACGTTTGGTCACCCTAATATAAGCGTCCGACATTGGGGGCTCAGTCTGGAGGAAGTTTCCCCAGCAGTGCACTTACATAAGCGGCTAACATCAGGGGCTCAGTACAGGAGAAGGCTACTGAATAGCACAAACAGGAGACGGGAAGTTAAAAATTGATGGCTTGCTTTTTGTGTGGGGCCCCACTGTGCGAGCATTCAGAGATTCAGCTTGTCCTACTTTCTTGAACTCACCCAATGGAAAAATCCAAGCCTATCCTCTGCTTTGTCTGTTGGTGTCATGTGAATAACTGCTGGCACCTTTTGACTGAGATCGAGACATTAACGTTCAAAGCCACGTTGACTCTGTTGCTTCCTTGTAAAAGAAAAAGAAAAAAAAATCCCCTCTTGCTTTGTATTTATGTCATCTTTGCTTCTTACATACGTAATTAAATAGGTGTATAATGGCAGGAAGGTTTAGGCTCAGGATTAGGCTTTGATCCTACGTCTGTCAGTTAACTAATCCCACTTCCTCCATCTATGACCTCACTTCCCCTGAGGGATTTTGGAGTTTGTAGTTTCATTGGCGGAATATTTGGTGGCAAGGCTTTTCACTTCTGGGACAGGGGTGTTGCATCACACAGAGCAGTAGCAGTGACAGGACAAGTGTGTGTGTGTGTGTGTGTGTGTGTGTACTGTAGTGCAATTAGTATGGATGTGTGTCTGGAGGAGTAAGTGTTTTCCCCTGTGTGTATTTGTGTGCTCTGGGGGGGTGTTGGAAGTCCTCTGTGTCTTTCATCATAATGAGTCCCCAGTCTGCACACTGTCCTCTAAAGGAAACAGTGACTCATAATGTCTCATAATAAAACAGCACATATTACATATACTTTCATAAAATGTAGTTTTTTTAAATGGTTGTTTCATATAGATATACTAGATACAATTTGCATTTTTGTTTTCTTTTTATTTGTGCTCCTATTTAGTTTTCTTACTTTTCCCAATCAGTTTTGTGAAATCCATATTCTTTTTTTGCACTGGCTTTCTCTAAAGACAAATACAGTTAAATGTGCCAGTATGGCTGCATTCAAAATAGCCTATATCCCCAATCAAATCAAACAGTCAACCTGATCAAGACTACAAGGCTGAGTCACATGTGAAATAGTTTGAAAAGATATACGATAGGTGGTTGAGATTTACATGTGATGAGGAACTGACATTGTATTAATCCGCTTAAAATGCAACCCATTGGCGGTCAACAATTAGCTGGAAAGTATGCAGCTGAAAACAACGAGTGCACCAGCCCAACGCATGCTGGATTTGGACACAATAGCAGAAACATCTGTACAATATAATTAAGTTCATTTGAATAGACTGAGACGACCACCGTCTTCATTATTGTTAATTTAATAAATATTTGACATTTCAGACATACAATCTTTATTATAAGTTTTTGTTCACTTGTCCGGCCAGATTTAACTCCATTCTTTTAAGACCATCATGTTTTGAGTGCATAATATTATACAGAGCTCCTGTTAACTTTGTCTACCATCTGGCCATGTAGTATTATTACTAGTTTAAAGCTTTTTTATTAATGAACTTCCGCACTATAGCTTTAAAGACAAATGATTACCTTTGGAAAACATCTTAGCACCCCAAAGCCAAAGAAGTTAACTGAGAGTTAGAGAATGGACACGCAAGCTTTTGGATTTGGACACTGTATTGTGGCACGGATTCCTGGAGGATTTGTAATCCTTTCTCTAAGTTCAGCAGTTCAGTCTTGTTCCAAGATCGGGACACGTGTCCCAGTCACCCTGGTTGTCACATCCCCCTCACCCTGACAGCAGCTAGCACAGCATCTCCAGTCTCCCCTGGGATGTTTCCACCTGGCATAGCTGTGGGTGGGTGGGTGGGTGGGTGTGAGCGTAAGTGAGTGAGTAAATCAGTAATAGTCCGGTCTCTCTTCTCTCCATCAGTGCAGAATACCTGCACTGGCTTTTCCTGTTTTTGGCCATTTCTCTTGCTTCTTGTCTCCTGCTCTGCTCCCTTCCCAGCTGACATCTCTATCGGCCATGATTTATCTGATACACAGTCTTCCTCCATTTCTCTCTTTTCCTCTGTCTCTCTATCTTTTTTCTCTCATACCTTCTCTCCAATTGCAATCAAATGTCTACATTGCCCGTTGTGCTGCTGGCATCTTTCTCCTCATTTTTGCATCCCTGTGTTTCTCTCACTCCTCTTAACGGTCATGTTTCCTTGGTGTAGCCACCTGTCACTCTTTCTTTTTTCTGTCATGCCTACACCACAAAATACAAAAAGGAGGAGAGAAGAGAATTAAGAAATGATAGGAAAGAAGTGCGTTTGTCTGTACAGACGATAGAGGGCAAGCATTCCTTTTTCAGTTTGTCGGTAAATAATCCAATTGATTGTCGGGAGCTCCGGTATTTAGCGTGACTTGTGGATACGCACATACTCACCTGCTAGAGAAGTGTGCCACTGCTTTACATACTCCAGAGGGTGGGCTTTCTGGCAGCGTATTAAGAAACTGCTTCTTGTGTGTGTGTGTGTGTGTGTGTGTGTGTGTGTGTGCAAACAACAAACCCAACATGCATGTGTGACTCCCATTATTCTTGTGTGCGTGCTCTCCTCCTTCAATTTTCTTCACTGATTCCCCTCCCACTCTCTCTTTATCTCTCTCTCTCTCTCTCTCTCTCTCTCTGTCTGTCTGTCTCTCTCTCTTGCTGCTCCAACCACACACACAAACACTCTCTCTGTTCCTGCTCCGGTCTATGTATCATAGTCACCGTCTGTGCATTCAAAGGATCCGAGTGTGTCCACGGTTCTTTTTTTGGCTCTATTTTTTATTTGCCCCTGACTCTTGGTTTTTGCCCTGCCCAAGTGAAAAAGCCATGAGGGTGTGCCTTTGGGGGAGGTGGCTGACTTGATCGGAGGAAAAGGAGAAGGGAGAAAACTGCGCGGGCAGAAAGGATGCGCTCGTTGCTGCAGCTTCTGATTCAATTAGCATGAATTTCACAGCCGAGGCAGCAGCAGCAGCAGCAGCGGCAGCAGCAGCATCGTCAGACTCTCTCAGCGAGCCAGCAGCAGCACCCCGTGTCGGAGCCCCATCGAGAGGTCCAGCGCTGGCTGCTTCTCATCTGCGCCCCACCGTGGAAAGCAGCGTTTGAGGCGGGCGGGGGTAGAGAATCATATTCTCAAAGGGTGAAGAGCGATCACAAGTGGGACAGATCTTGGTTACAAAGTCTGAGGATTTTGAGGATTGTTGAACTGGACTCTGATGCTGGTTCCAAGCTTTGGTTTTGGTTTCAAAAGGTGTCTTTGTTGTGCCGTTGTTCGTTCCGTGACCCATATTGATTTAGTTTGTCAGAAAAGAGGAGAGGGAATTCAGCACCGCCGCACTTGGAAATAGCTGACCGTTCTGTCCTCCCTCTCGCAATCCTTTTTTTTTTTTTTTTTTTTTCCTCCCCGGTCTTATATTCTATTCATCCATCCAATCACTTGTTTTGCCGTCTCTCGGCTGTAGACTGAGCGGGTTTTGAAGCTCCGTTAGGGATTCGAAGCCCTGAAACAGGATTTGGCTGCTCCTTCATCTCAGCACCCCTTGCTGCTGCCCCTATTTCTTTCCCTCTCCTTTTTGCACCCTGGTTTTACTCTGATGCATGTTTCTATCCCACTGCTCTTCGTTTAAGTTGTCTGCAATAAGCTCCGAAGGGATGTCGGGAGTCTTTTTCTTTGCGACGGAGGATTGGCTTATGGGAGGAGAAAGGCTCTGAAGATCTCCCCAAGGCGAAGGAAACCCTGTCGAACAATTAACTCCAAGAGCGGTACACAAGATATCTTTCAAGGAGCTAAGATGGAGTCTTGTGTTTGCTGAATCGGTGCCGCTAAGCTGTGATTATTTGTTTTAGAGTGCCAAGGAAGTTGCCTGTTGGACAAAAGAGGTTAAGTTTTCTACAAAAGGTTGAATTGTTTTAGAAGAGGAGTGGGGGGGGGGGTTGTTTTTGTTCTCAAGGATCCAGTCAGAAGCTTTCGGATATCGACACTAGACTGTTTTTAGGATTTTTGGGGTCTTTCTTTTCAGGAAGGATTTTGTAATTTTTCATTTCTTTCCAATAAATTTTTGGGATTTTTAAAGGATCTTTTTTTTTTTTTTTTTTTTTTTTTTTTTCTTCTTGGCTTATTTTTGTAATCTGTATATTCTTTTCCTCCCCGGGCTGGAAAGCAGGGGATCATGGGCCCTGGATTCATTTGAGATGTTCGCATCCTGTTTGTGTCGTATGAAGGGGAGGGGCCTTTTGTTCCTTTCAGGCCCCACCCCCATGGAGCAGGAGGTGGAAGTGGAGGTGGATGGAGGGATGCTACTGGTACCCAGGCCAGCGGTGGCGTCACCAGTTGTGTGGGCCAGTCCGGCCTTCTTGTTCAGACTGGTGCTCTCTCTGGCACTGCTGGTGTTCCCCTGCCCAGCCGTGGCAGCCCGAGTTTCCTCCTCCCTCAGTACCACCCACCACGTCCACCACTTTCACAACAAGCATGGCACTGTGCCCATTGCCATCAACCGGATGCCCTTTCTTACACGTGGGGGCCATGGTAAGATGATCTGTTTCTCTTTTGATACACTTTTCTGGAAGTGATCGGCTAATGATTGCCCAGTTACGCTGAGCTACGTGCCAAAGTATGTGTGCGAGTTTGACTACGGGACTCGCATGGACTCAGGCGGTCAATGGGAGTTAATTTTCTTCAAGGGGTTGATTTGTGGTGGAAATAAGCTCTAAGTTGAGTACATAAGCCCAAGCAATTGGTTCATCCATCTATTGATCTGTGGAAAGACTGAGAGGAGCCAGGCCCGGGCGACCATAGGCCAGCGTCTTGATTCATGCCCCCCCCGAATTGGCGGTTGATGTTTCAAGAGGCTGTTCCCTTCTGGGCTTTTTGCAGCACATCTCCAGCCAGCTGGGTCCCGCTACTTGCCTTTCAAAATCGGCAGCCATCTTGGGTCTATTGATGTATTGAACTGTGGCCAATTTAAATTCATATAATCACCACCCATAGTAATTGTTGACGCATGATGGCAGCCACTAAAAGAGAATGGCCTCGACTCGTTGTCGAGATGCTAAATCTCACATGTTGTGAGTCACGGTACATTGTGTGCCCAGGAAAATCCATTGATAATTGCCTGCACACTGCTTATTCTGTCCTACTTTCTACAGTATATGTCTTTGGCTCAGTGCTCTGTGGTGCATCAGTTGCTGCTCTGTTCTTAGCCTAAGCTGTCAGGGACAAGGCAGAGTTTCACTCTGATGATTCTTTTGATGTTCCCCCAACCCAAGCTTTTTCCACTGCAATTTTGTCTTCTCTCTTATTACTCTGTATTTATTTTCCTTGCTCTTTTTCGAACACCCTGCACATACATTACTTTGACAGGAGGCGTTAATGGCATTTATTGATTCCTCAGCAAGTTCGTGCTCATGTTGTTCCATTTGCATCCATTTTGTGTTTCTCCAACAAACATTATGTCTGTCTGTCTGTCTGTCTGTCTGTCTGTCTCTTTCTCTCTCTCTACCTCCTTCCCCCCCTTTCTTCTCACTTGCCTCAGTATACCTGTAATCTGTTTCAATCAATCTGGTGTCAGATGTCGTAGCCCTTTTGCGGCCGATTGGCTGTGGTAAGCCTCCATAGACATCATTAGTGCGTAACCTCGTCCCCGGTGCTGGCTATCCATATTCTCCTCCCAGCCCACAGCTGCATGCTCACAAGTCCTCGCTGTCAAAGTGTGACAGGGTACAAATGAGGGCCAACCTGTGTTATCTCTTCTCAATGACCACACCTTTTTATAGTGTTCGTTGGGGGTGTAAATGTTCACAAAAACCTTCAATTAATTTGTCTTTTCATTCTGAGGTCAATCTTCAGTTGTTGATTTTCTTTGATTCTCTGATTCATTTTCAGAGACAATTAAAAAAAGACATTTATATTTATATATTATATACATTTAATTGGACTCTATTGTGAAATAATCCAATTAAATAGCCTGTCAGAAAATAGTTTCTTATAATACTAACAATAATGGCAATTAACAATGGCAAATGCCCTTTTTGCTTATGTTTAAACACAGAGAGAATGGCCTGCTTGTCCCCATTGCATTGGGACGTTTATGTTTGCTGCTATACAGGTGGTGTTAATTTACTCAAACCACAGTGTTTCCATACTCTTGACCTTAGGGAACCCAAAGGGTTTTTGGTTTGCTCTGCAGTCTAAATTGTGTCTGAAAAACCATTCATAACTCAGATCAGCAAATTAGCAATTTGCCTCTTTCTCATCTGGCATTTGTTATTGTGTATACGGAGCTTGCATCTTACAACTTGGTCAATGTTGACACACAGCCAGAAATGTACACTTTTTATGTTGTTATTTTAAAGTGAACTTTGATTGGAAGCTCAAACTAATGTCCTGTTCTCATTTCTTTTTTTCTATTCCTGCCTCCTCTTTTGTCTAGCTTGGATAACTGGATTGCAACTCTCACATCTTGAGTTGCTAAGCTATTTAAATTGACACAATTAAGATAAAAATGTTCTCTGGCTCTCTCTGCGGATTATGGCTGTCAAAAGATATTGGCCTACAAAGGGAAATGATATGTTAGCCCTTTGAAAAGGCAAGGCTAGATTCAAATGACAAAATGAAAAAAATGTAAGGTCCGCAACACTGCTTAAACTCCCATATTTAATACCAATACAATGTTTCGACCCTACTGGGCCTAGATTCAAATGACAAACTTAAAACCCGAGCTCAGGCCGGGACCCCACCCCGCGCTCCACTGGCTTGCCCGTCAATCTTCTGTGTTTGTGCTCACATGCTGCAAGTTTGACAATCATGCATAAAGAAGCACATGTGAGTGATAAAGCCGCTAAGCAAAAGCAATATGGAGGAGGCATTTGGTTGGTTGGTTGGTTGTCTGTATTCACTGTTGTTTTTCCCCTGGCAGTATGCTGTAACAGTTACTAATGTACGCCTACACAGCAAAGACTGCTGTTTCTCATTCGCTTTGTGTTGTTCTTAGCAGCACACTTTCAGCATTTTCATTATCTACCATAAGACAACACACGCACATTAGAACGCTGCTCTTGTGTGGGGAGTCAATTTCAATCGCCATCATAAATACTTCCATTACAGACTAGCATATCAAGTCCTTGTCTGAAATACCAGCTCTCCGTGTATTGTCAACCAAGTGGCACGGCTTATTACCAACACTAATACCCCTCTCAGTGATAAGAGCCCACTTGCTTCAGAGCCTGTTTGGTAGACAGTTTCGCAACTGGGTGGATTGTCAGAACACTGTAGTGGAGCCTTTGCCACCGCACACACATATACACACACACTACCACCTCCTTTGTCAAGCCTCACCTCGGCTCCAAAAGCCTCAGAAAGCCTTCCACCTGCCTGCGCGGTATGCTAAGCAAGCCAGACTGCCTGCCAAGAAGGAAGGCACCTAGCATCCTTTAAGCTGTCACTGTGGCCCTAAACCCATTGCTGGGTTTTAGCAAATTAGGTCTATGAGATTCAAGGCTCAGGCCTTACCTGCTGCTCTCTTCCCACTACGTCATTATTATGCTACGTTTGTCTGGATGAGCTCTTGGAGGCCCATGCTGCACTCACTTGCTGGCCCACACCCACCCATGTATAAATACACACATGCAGCACAACAGATATGATTGCAACATCAATGTATTTTTGTATTTCAAATGGACTGAATCGACAATATATAATGCTTACATGTTGCATGTTTGCCACATAGGACAATTAAATGGGGCTAGCTTACAGTATGTGTAGGTGGAACCATATTGTTGTCATGAGGCGCATAATTTCTGCTTTGTGCACACATCCCCCTACACGTCTTTAAAGTTATAGGTAACCAATAGGGGCCCCAGCTTTTTGCCACTATTTGCCACTGATTAAAGATCTCCATTGTTACCATCATCCGCTGTGATGGATGAAAAGCTGCCCCATTCAAAGCCCCCTTTCTGTCAGTTCAAGACAGCGACCAATTGCAGTCTTCTATATGTAAAGCGGTTCATTACCGTCTATTCAGATGCAGCAAATTCTCCCCCACATTTCTCTGATTACAGCTAATTGGAGAGCCTTGACCGCTGAACTGTGGCATTTCACTGGGCCGTCTTCCCAGTGATAATGTGACTTCTCAGTAGGGCTTGCAACCACTATTCTAATTTTGAATATGTATTCAAATTGTAAAAGAACAAAAATACATTTGTTTATGAAAGTTAATATTCGATTGTGAAAAGAAAGCAGCTCACCTATCTGCCTCGCACGTTCTTCCATGGGCCTGTGCCACTGCACTGAATGCGCTGCATGGCGGGAGTCCCATAACAATGCTTTCAATGACTGAAAATGAAATGTAACGTTAGCTCAATGAGGAATAATTCAACAGCCGTAATGATGGTGAAAAGTCAGCCGCAGAGAGAGTGATTTGCACTCCAAGCAATCTATAAAGATAGAGAGAGAGAGAGAGATCTATGGTCTTTTAAGTTAGGTTTTACGGTACTATTTTATATATTTTTTTCCATTATTAGTTATGTAAATCTTTTAAAGTGAAACTTTACCAATTTTTAACCGGCTCTGTATCACTGCCGCACGGGCAGCGCTGCCAGATGACCCAGCGGACTTTTGTCCGGCCGGTGAGAGGAGCTTTGGCCACTGGTGGCATGGAGGGAGGCCACACGGCGTTCATCTGCATGTACTGCCCACGCTGCAGTGACACAGAGCAGGTTGAAAAATAGATATTTGGCCATTTTTGAAAGCCGTACTTCTCTGCCAACCTCGCATTGGCTTCTCGCTTAGGTCCATGGGGAATGTGCAGCTTCGTGTCGCAAGGTATGACTCTCTTCTGTCAGTCTGTACTTCATTATGCTGTACGGATGTGTTGCATTTGAAGTGCTTCTTCTGTTACTTATGAGATATTGACAGTACATGCATGAATGCACTGCAATTAGAGGGAGATTGCACTGAGGTGTGAACTGCCTACATCATTCCAAATATAGACCAATAAGCTTTGCCCAGGGCTTGTGTGTATGTGTGATCATCACTCTTTTGCACCAGTGGCACGACAGCGGTTTTGTTGGTTTGTCTGGCTTTATTCATTGCTCATCTACAACATACCTTTGCACACTTTCCGCGACCCTGGATTGGAGACAAAGGGAAAAAAATGTTTGCCATGCGAGGTAATCCACACCTGAACACCCCACTGCATAGGGCTAAATGGATTAAAAAGCTAATTTTGATTCGGGATGTCTTTGATGTTGTAGACGGAGCGCTTCCAAGAGATTTCACTGCAGTGTGGATCACTTTGTCCTTGGCAGTGGATGGAATTTCCACTGGGGGGCTTCCAGGAGTGGGCCTGGTGGGTTCATACATGGGTGTGCATTTGCATGTTCCCTCTAATGGGCACAAGTTTGGATATTATGGAAATGCTCTCAAGGCATCTTCCGCAGTGGCTGAGGGCTACATTTCAAGAAGCGTCAGCCTCATTCACATCTCGCCCTGTCCTTTTTATAATTGGTCACCTAGGAAACCGAGGACAGACTCAAACCCAGATGTGTTTGTGGAGACAGGCAGAAAATTGGAGGTTGGCCTTCATCACCTCAGACTATCAAATGATTTAAGATTGGAATACGCCACCGTTTGTTGAAATAGGGTTATTCACCATCTCCTCTATATTTATATACAGGTGGGCAAACACATTTTTGTCTCAGTGCATGCATTGTCTTAGTCTGTCAGCGCTGCCGCTAGCTTAGCTTAGTGTAGTGAATGGAATCCTGTGTTGCCGGTTAGTATGTCGGTGTGATAAAGTCAACTGGAAAAAGTGATTATTGGAAACGTGACTCATGGATATTTTACGGGATAGATTGACCCCTTATTAGACCTGTACACACACAGAGTTGCTGCGTGATATCTCTGTGCCCGAGTAGCAGTGCTTCGGCTGTAGCCTACTTCCACCCAATATAGTCCCAAATCAATATCTGCCTAGGAAATCGTCTAGTCTTAATCTGCATTGCTATTTGTACTCCTTTATCTTGAAACTTACAAAGGAAAACACTTTCATTGTTATCTCTCCAGCAAAGCTTTGTTTACAGCAGGGCTGGTACTGTAAAAAAAAAAAAAAAAAAAAAAAAAAAATAGAGAAAAAGACAATCCTATCGCTTTTGCTCATGAGATCTTTGTTAAATTATGAATTGCATGGACAAAATGAACATTGAAAACTCAAAATGAGAGTAAGACTGCTCTAAATAAATAGATTGATTGATATGACTGCAATGAAGTACAATCAATTACAGCTGGTTTAAATTACGGCAACTATGTTTGTCCACATTAAATTATGCAGTGAAATACCCTGCAGGTAAAGGGTATTTACTTGGCTTGTAGTGTGTGTTATGCTAATTACAGAGTTGCTGTGGTGGATGCACTGACCCCTTCTTTTTTGCGTGTCTTTGGTAATCATGGCAACCCACCTCACAGTGCCCTTAAAGTAATTGGAGAGATATTGTATATTCACACACGTTTGACCTCGCTGGATAAATTCAATTCCCCATTGTCATCTTGGCATGGATTTCTTGAGCTTTTTAACTTGAGCATATAATTACCGTAGCAATTAATTCCAGTGTCAGTGTTGCTTCTGAACTGCTCTATTTTCTCTCCATTGTTATTTTTGCTCTCTTAGTTTCCTCTCCAGTCACTTTACTTTCAGTCTATATTATCTTCTAGACCGTGTCATCTTCTGAGCATTTCTTTTCTACCTCCTATTTGCTTTGTCACTTCTTTTGGAACCATGATTTCTGTGTGCGCCGGTCCACTTCCAATGGGAGAACAGTCACGGTTGTCGTTTGCTTTGCCTGACTGCACATGCATACTGACGAGGTCAGCGGTTGCCTACACCCATCCATCCACCCTATCCTGAACAAGCCGGGCCACTCACCCTCTGAGTCCCTGGGTCCGAGCCCTGTCTTTGCTGAGAACCGCCCAGTGTGTGGCCCTCTCTTCTCAAGTCTTGTCCTTTTCTTTCAACAATGGCCTATATCACTGGTTACTGTGCTATTGGCAAGCTGCTATGTTTGATAATCACCACTTTATCTCTGGGCTGCAGGGGGAGGTCAGGTGCAGTGTGTGTGTGTGTGTGTGTGTGTGTGTGTGTGTGTGTGTGTGTGTGTTTGTGTGTGTGTGTTTTGTGTGTGTGTGTGTGTGTGTGTGTGTGTGTGTGTGTGTGTGTGTGTGTGTGTGTGTGTGTGTGTAGGGATGTTGAGCGGGAGTGCTGTTGAGCGCTCTCCTTTGAGAGTCAAGTCACAACCCTTCTCTTTCAGAGAACGCCATTAGTATTCATTATTCTCCCTCCACACCAAATCCAAAGCGCACAACCACATGCACGGACATGCACATCGTGATGAGAAACCGAAAGGACGCCTCAGGTGTTCTGGCCAGTTGAGATAAGCTTGCTGGTTTGACATTTTCTGTCCTACCCCAACACCACTACCCTCCCAACCCCTTTTTATTACACCTGGGCGTTGTGTGCTGCTGTGAAAGGGGATCTAAAGTGTGCCAGGTTACACTCTTCCAAAAAAGCTGTCAAGACCAAAAATGGAGGGAGTGTGTCATCAACTTCAGAGTTGGTTCAGAGATTTTTTTTGATTGTTGAGCTCACCATTGCGGGAGTTAGTTTAACAGGGTTTCTCTTGCTTGGTACTTTTGGCTTTAGGTCGGTGCTTTTTTGAAGTTCATGAAGTGTAATGCAGAAAAGCAGGCGTATCAAGCAGCACTCGGCAGCAGTTGGAATCCACATTCCTGTTGTCTGATACGACAAACACACTTCAGCAGAACCCTCAAAGTTCATGCTGCTTGGTTGGTGTGGTATGTGCTTGCTGGCGTACAAGTGTTTCTTTGTTGGCTGCCTGGCTTTTCCTGCATGAGTATCTGTACTTACCTGACGCCTCTGGGTCGAGGGTTGAAGTGGGCCCAGTGGGCTTGTTGTCATATCGTTTTGGCTATAGATGCTTGCTGCAGAATGGCAGCCTGTGTTTGTTGCTGAAATGTACAGTCAACACACCAACTGGCAGCCTGCAGAATGCAGGCGCAACATAGATTTTTAGCTAAACATGTTAGACTGCTAAAACTTAAATGGAAAATGGCAATTTGGATATTACTTTATTCCTATGCCAAAAGGTTCAACTGTGAAAAGGTAATAAGGTAACACTATACAAATAGTCCAATATATTGTGCCAATTGAAATAACAATAGACATAATAAAACAAGTCTTTTTGGTGGAAATGGTATGTAGCCATAGTCATAGTTTCAGTGATTTTTGCATTCACTGAAGAAATTTTATTCCCCCTTTTTATCTCCAGTTCTTTAATTTGCTTTCTTGTGTAAAGGAATAACCATTCTCAGTTTGATTCAGGGAATCTTCAATTCCGCATCCTTCTATGAGTCTGATATAGAGCACAGTTTGAATCTAGTTAGGACAAAATAAAGCTCAGGATAGTTTAACATACACCAGTACCCTGATCACCTCTGCAATCTTCCTACATGCAGCTATCTAGCTTGTGAGCACATCTTGCCAGTGAAATTGATTTGCCCTGTCTTGCACTCACATGTTTGGGCGCCGACACGAAATAAGGTGTCATAAATGACTTCAGGGACCAGATAAACGCATTCTGCACCAACACAGCCATTCATAGTTTTTCTATTAAAAAGAAGGACGGAGTGAGGAGGTGGAAGATGGCACTTTGCCGGGCCGAGGCGCTGAGGATCTTCCTCTGCCTCGGGTTTGATTAATGCCCCTCCGGTGCAAGAGAAGCCATGCACCAATCACAAACTAACGGCCACGAATGGGAATGGCATTCAAGCTCTTATTTGCAGGAATAGTGGTATTGACAAAGTACATTTTTCTCATGAATTATATTTTTGAAATGAATTCCGCAGCCCTTATCAACAGCAGCAGGTGTAGTTGAATCACAGTTGTTCCTGGGTTTTCACACTAAACGGTTTCTTCCTTGAGATTTAGCTCTCTGAAAATGTCTTAAAAGTTGGCTTTTAGCTCAGGGGAGGTGACTTGCTTACTCTGTAGTGTGTGGTTGGGATGTTCTCTCATTCCCATCCACCTTCCCTGCCACGGCACATGAAAGCACCACAGGCACATCAGTGGGAGTGCATCACGGTGTGTGGGAAACGCCTTGGCTTTGTAGATGGCAGAGATGTGGGGCCCAGATCTTCAGAGGGTACGGTGATGTAAGCGCACTTTAATTATTTAGCCATCAGATATTAAAGCCGTGCAACTTGGGTGCCCGCGCTAGGATTTGAGTCTCCACTGGGAGTGCACGCCATTAATAAACAAAGTGGCTTGTATTATGCATGACTGATGCTTTGAAAAACCGCCACCTCTGCCACTTTTAGGAGGCAGAGGAAAAATGCTTTCATCAGCTTTGCAACTCTGTGAATGCAACCCCATCCCCCAGCTAACATTCCCCACGTCCAACGTCCGATTTCAAGGGGCCGTTTTCAAATGAAGCTGTCCAGGCACTAGTATAACATATTACCGAATATTTTATAATGTTGGGAATTGGACAGATCTCTGCAAGCACGTCATTCATGCTGGTGTCATGCTACACTGTGGGGACATTGATGGAAGTTTGGATCACTAAATTCTTCTTCTTTTGGGGCCAGAACTATTTCAAATGTAAATAATACTTTTTGTGTCTGAATTATGCTGTTAGTACTCTATTCTGTTCATAGCCGTTGAAGAAAAACATCAGTACAACAGGTGATTATAAACTTTTGAACGTTTTGAACAGTATTGATCATATAGATTTGAATACTTGATATTACCAGTTGCACCTGAGAAAAGGGAGAAATTCTTTCAAGTATCTACAATAAACCGGGCATACCATAATTGAGATGATTTAGAAACCACTTTGTATGTTTTGGATTTCAGCGTCTTGCAAGGATTATCAGGGAACAAGTTTAACGCAATGCAGACGAGCATTGTGGCTTCTGTTCACCGTACTATAATTCGTCTAAATAATTTCCCCCTGTTGTTGACTGATGTTTAGGAATTCTGACAGCATTCCCGCTGTGTTTTGACAAAAATCCACTGAAGTAAATGTTTCAGCCACTCGATTGAATTCAGTGTTGATACCGTACTAATCAGTGCTGAGTTAACAATATTCTGTCTCGTTTCTCCCCACCTATGGGGAACACTGTACGGGCCATTAAACATTTACTTATAGAGCTGGCTTTGCTCAGCTGGTGTCCCGCTTGGCTCCATCCTGCATTTCATTGTATTAATAAAATAAAAAAAAACTCTCAATGGTTGTATTGCCTTCAAATATTTAAATGCAATTTCCTTGACTGAGAGCACTCACAGCATCGGTTTCCTTGTCAGCTTTTGTTTGTTTCTTCTGGTTGACAGAGGAGGCAACCCATGGGACGGGGCAGTGTATGGCCTACGCACCCTTGATTTATTTTTACTGCAGTCCTTTGGGACCCTGATTTCTTGGCTTAATTATTCCTTACAGCTGCACTGTGTGTGCACGGAGGCAAAATGTGATATATTGGTTCAACAGAGGCGTGCATTTCCAAATAATATGTCAGAATGTGAAATTGAAGTTTTGTTGAAGGAGCTTGACAGACGGCAACCTCCTGCTGCGTCTCTGCATACACCGTATTACATAAATACGTGTGTTTGCATGCACACACCCACACATGTTCTACCAGCAGAAAGTTACTTTGCAGAGTTAAAGTGAACTTCAAAGATTCACTCTGCATCTTCATCCCGACACATCTGTGTCAGGGCTCAGATGACTGACAGACGCGGCATCCATCACCATCATTCCCCCCTGCCACTGCCACTAATGTGCCCACAAGTCATCCCTGCATGCAGCTTCCATATCGGAGAAAGGCGGAGGGGAGCATGAGATATCAGGTGGAAATGAGAAACAATGGTGGAAAGAGTGGAGATTAGGAGTAGTAAGGAAAAGAAGAAGAGCTTGCGCAGTAGGGGAGGCAAAGGAAGGTTGGAGATTGAGAGAGGGAGAACTACAGGAGTGATAGAGTCTCAGGGCGGTATGTTTAAAGCCCAAACTCATCTTCTTGCACACACCATCTTGCCTTGACACACTTAAATCTCCTCCCCTGGGCCCTTGGGGGGGCTGTAGAGATGAACCAAGGCACTAGCAGAGCAGAACCAGAGATAGGCAAACCCCCGCTACTTCACACTCTGCTCCACTCTGCTCTGCACCGCTGCCATCTTATCCCAGCCCATCAGTCATTTCACTGCCGAAATAGGTTATTCAGAAGTACGCCCAGGCGACGATGCCATTTGGGGCAAACCAAAGCCACACTCAGCTTCACAGTTCTGGGCCACGGGGCCATAAACCTCTGCCTTTCAGACCAGTCGCTCTTCTGCCCAAGTCGGGATTGAAATGTGCATTGACATTTTTCCTTTTCATTACCACCACTCTATTACACGCGCTATGGAAAAGGGCTTGGCTAAATAAGAGCACCTGAGATCAAACACAAGCATGGAGTGGTCTAGCCATTTGGCTGACACCTTGAGATAATTCCATCTGTGTGTTGCATTAGCACTAGCATTAGGACTGACTTTCCATAATTACACCACTATAGAAGATCTTATTGGTCATATCTTGGGTGTGGACCAGGTGCAGCCTGTTCCCTCATGGGATGGAGGAACAACATAGGTCAACATCTATTCAGAGAGAGTCAAGTCAAAGTGATAACTCGGAAGTGACTGTAAACTAGATTGACTGCAGTGTAGAACCGTTTAGGCAGTGCACTCCTAATGGCGGTGGGGCAGTGGAGGCCTATTTTATATCCAGCGTCATTCTGTACTTACAGAGAGAATGGAGTCTATAATCTGTCTGCGACGATAACTGTAATGTGGGGGCCTTTATCTGCCAAGGGGGAAACCAAGAGGCTTATCTCATGGCCTGTATGTAAGGCAAATCACTCAGTCGCCCATCCACTACAAGCTTCAGCCTATCCTCCTCTTCTTCTTCCACATGCCAGCTAATGTTTCCTCATTGGGCAGATTATTGACCGCCAATGGCAGTGCACGTGGGCGAGCTAAGAGGCTCACTGTGGCAGAAAATCTGGAAATGGATTGTTTCCCCGAAATCTCCCATTTTAAACTGCACAGCTAAGTGTAGAGTCAAATGTCTTCCTGGAAGATATAACAGGAAGAAATATGACATTTCATCTGCTTATGCATTTATGCTGGAGGACTAAATGGCCCCTTAGCCACATAAATTGAAGCTGGCATTGAACACTTCTCCTAAATACTGAGAATTCACACTTAATTTGACTCCAAATTAATTTAGGCTCCTTGAAATATTTTCAATTAAACTGGTGTATCTTGTGTCCCGAAACCTTGGAGCTCTCTTTAGCCGAGCTATCTTACTGCATATTCATCAGTCAGGATAATGGCTGTCCAGCACACGAGCAGAGTTGCCCTTTTCTGCTTGGAAAGAAGGCTAGGTTTACCCACAAACTGGGTAAGATTGCAACTAACTGTCATCATGAAACCAAATCCTACAGGGACAACGTATAATTGTGCTGTAAGTGGGCCTCGGGCATTGGTTTGGTTGTATTTTTAGTCGTGCAGGCTCCTGCGATGATCACATTACAGGCCTGCTTGCTGTATAGTTAGCAAAACAAACACCCTGGCATCATGTTAATGACAAACAAATTGCCACAAGGTTCATTTGTAACAAGGAAGCAGCAAAAGTCATTTGGCATTTGAGGAATCGCACCGCTAGACATTCAGATGCACAGTAGCCCAACATATCTAGCTCAAGGTAGATGGATGGCTGGCATGAAGCTAATTCAGGCTACATCCTGGCACTGTCAAACAAACGGCCTCCTCCTGGACGCCATTGCTCAGATGAACGTGCTCGACCTTCTGCCGTCCACTTGTCTACGTGTCTGCGTCAGTATGCATTTGAATCATTTATTGCACATAAGCCTTGATCTGTTTGCCAATGATTTAGTGTTGTTTTCCTCCCCCCCCCCCTCCCCCTCCACTCAGCATTACTCTTACTCTTGATTAACATCCCTTGCTGTGCAATTTTCTTCCCTTTCCATTATTTAGGGCCAGATAAATAGAGTGTTTGCAATGAGTGGCCAAAGTGATGTATAGCCATTTCGTGGCCGACATTATGCAGAGGCGGAGTTCCCAGCACTGCACTTGACTGGAATCATTTCCCCTGTTGAGAGACTGTGCTCCCTACCTGTCAGTCATCCGTCTTGCTTTGTCACTTCCCTCCCACCATTCACAGTCCCCATCTTACTTTCTGGATGTGCTCTGTGGTGGCTCCTACAGTGCAGATAAACATAAAGCTCTCCAGGTATTGATTGAATTTCACTCACAGGTAGAGGCTATTGTCCATAAGCCGTACTTTGGGGATCAAAAGGTCAGAGCTATTGAAGAGTAATAAACAAGATGGATGTTGGGCATCTGTTGGAGGCCTTTAAGTGGTACGTAATGGATGCACTGTTGTACTATCATCAACACGAGCACATGAACACGCTTTGTTCTCGTTCTGATACTCACTGTAAATTGAGTTGTGAAAAAAAAGTTATTTTTGGAGATAATTTCAATTCTGTCACACAAACGGAAGATGTGGGATTCCATTGCTATTTTTACTCTGATATGTCAATGATTCAGAGACGCTGGAAGTATGCAGATGATTCAGTAGTTATTATGTGCGGTGGCTGTAAATGCAATGTACTCTGTCAATCTAATATGACTCATTCCATTTGCGCAAACATAACTGTTGCACCAGCACACACAACAACGAAAAACACTTGCTAATCATGTCCACTCCCACAAACGGCTTCGGAAATGCAATTTAATGAGAGCAATAAATGACAAACCTTTTTTTTTCTCTCTCTCTCGAAAAAACCCTTGCCTCACTTAACATCAGCCAATCAAATTAATTAAATGGTGTACTTTTAACGTGCAAAACATGTGTTCTGCGGTGTCAAAGCTCAGCAGCAAATACAACACCACTGAGGCATGCTGGTTAATAACATGAGAGCCCTGATATACTGTGTGCATGTTCAGGCTGCTTTTTCGTTCACGTGCCATAATCATGGAAGGGAGATTTTGGTTAGTTAATGTCATAATCAAAGTACTGGCAATGTGAGTCAATTTGGGTTGATGGCAGAGGTAGCAATATGTGTTGTGGGTACACTGTGTGTGTGTGTGTGTGTGTGTGTGTGTGTGTGTGTGTGTGTGTGTGTGTCACACAAGGCCAGATAGATGGAAGGACAGGAACAGAGAGAGGGGGGAGAGGATTGATGAATGCAGGCACAGCAGGCGAGCAGGTGAGAGATGGAGAGCGTTATTTTTCTCCCTATCTCTTTTCTCTCAGTGCCGGGAGGTGACCTCTAGCTCAGCGATATGAAGAGAATGTCACGCAACATTACCCATCCCTTTGCCCCAGACACAGATGAAGTTTTATTTTTTGTGCTACGCTGTAGAGAGAAAACAATTCTTTCCCTTGCTGATTAATGTCTGATATGTGGGCAGGCAGTACACAAGAGGCACTAAGAGAAAGGGATTGGTATTCTTTTTACACATTCTTTCTTTCCTGTCTGCCACATGCATTAATCAGACTGTTGACAAGCTCAGTGGAGAACCAGCGTGGCCAAGGCTTCCTCCCTCTGGATGTCACCTATGATCCTTTCTCGTTGGTTAGCTGACCTCCCGCTTGAAGGGACGGCTATTTCAGGCTCGGGCATTACTAGCCTTTCATAGGAAAATGGGCTCCCGGTGGAAGATCTTTAAGCTGTTTGTGAGAAATAGGACGTAGTTTCAAGAACCAGCTGCCACATCATGAATACCTAATATGTGCCTTTGTCCAATTAATTACCAATGCACACATTTGATTCTAGTTTTGCTTTGATTTCTGTGGATTTATGCTGGATCTTATTCCATACTGTTGCCACGTTGACATGAGCAGTGACACAAAACCTGACGCAAACCTGACAGTGGAGCCATGGCACCAAAGGACATGCGTGTGGATATGACAGATATCCACCAGTGCACTGGTGCCACGTCATTATGGTCGATTACCCGGCAGAGATGTGACTGCTTTCCAGATGGGTTTGCATCCACAAATGCCCCTCCCTTGTGGTTAATTACCAAGTAAAGAGTACCACCGTATCTCAACCCCTACTTCCTCTAATAACCTTTCAGACTTGGCCAGGCTGCCTGTTCTTTACCTTTAACACCATTCAGTCAGCCCCTCCGGCAATTAAATGCTTTTTGTGGCTTATGTGGGGTGGGAGTCAACCCTGTCCGGTAAATCACACATTTAAGCCTTTCAACCAGCGACAAAGCATGGCTGGTGTTTAATGGTAGCACATGTCAGATCTGACAGAAGGTCCCTTTAGCGGAAAGCTGTCAGAAGCTTGTCAAGTGTGACGTGTGAAAGGCGAGGTAACATTAGGTTGTGGCTATGGACAGTGGGTGGTGGGGCCGACTTAAGCTTGGCTGAACAGGAACCTGGTAGTTGTTTTAGCATCTTCTTTGTCTGCACCTGTGGGATGCTCCAAGTTCTGCAAGTAAAAAAAAAAAAATAGGTTGGCTGTAATCTGCATGAATGTATTTGCATTGTGGAAGATGCCGGGAGTTGAGGAAAAGCAAGAAGTTGCGGTGCATGGGTTTGTGTGCATCTGTGTCTGTGTGCATGTTAGCACCATTTGTGAAATGGAATCTGTTGCCAAGCTTAGTCGAAAGTCATGCAACACATATAACATTGTTTGCGGATAGAAGAACTCCCAAGCGTCACCTCAATACATTTTGATGAGTGGAAACTGACAGAAGGTTCCTCACACTTGGACAGAGTGGGAGGTACACATGCAGTTATGCATAATGCACGTGTATATGTACGTGTGTGTGTAGGCAGTGTGTGCGTGGGTGGCAAAAGAGCTGGCATCCAGGCATCTGGAAAGGTGACTTTCACTCCAAACAAAGCTGAGCTTTGATTGGCAGGAGAATATCCACTCCACTTTGTTTGCCTTGCATTGCTATTTGATATACGAATTAAGCTCTCCACACTTGAAGTGAACAGATACCTTGTCACAGGTGTGGCAAGAGATAACTGATAATCTTTTCCTCATATTTACACAAGACTCACGGACGTCTTACACAATGAAGAAGCAATAAGACGAGGGATTACTGCAGGGTTTGTCTTTTGTCTTTTTTTTTTGTTACCTGACCAAAAGCTACTGTAGGAAACTCCATTGCACCTAACTTGGCGCTCAGGTCAGTCTGTTTTACACCGTGCTTTCTTTTAGTAATTACTTTTATCATATCATAAAGCAAAACATTTTTATTAAACGCTTACAGCTGTCATGGCCATTAAGCTCGGCATGAGGAAAAGGTGCCGTGCTGCCACGGCCTGTTCCTTTTTACGTGACACAGGGACCTTCTCATCCCACTACCAGTCCATGGATGGCTGCCAATGGGGACTGAATGTGAAACCAGTGGCACCTAGGCTGGGTCTGGCTGTGTCAAGAGTTCTCCAGAAAATAGCCAGTCTGAAGAAAAAAAAAACAGAATGCACTAGAAAATGGGAATAACACATGTACATTTTTCAGTTATAGTCATAGCTTTTAATCAATTAGCGAGACCAAATAAAATCAACACAGGCTTTGTGTTGCATTAAGGAATCAATAGTGAAGAACAGGAAGACAAGTGGGAATTCTGAAGGAAAAGAAAATGGAAAAGCTCAATTTTTGGACACAAGAGTAGTGGTGTCAATGGTTAGATACCGTATCTCTTTGCAGATCTCCAATGTTGTTTCAAGCAAACACATTGGAAAAAAACAGGGCAGGAATTATTATTATATAATTAATTTGCTACAGTATGTAAGTGGGAGCATAAGAACGCATCTTGGAATGCATAATCACTACGGCATCACCACCCGTGCTGATGATCTGCATTATACGGGTTATCTCAGAGGAGCCAATTAAAAAACTCCCCTGATTCGGTAACGTTGTTCTGAAAATATCATACTGCTTCCTCTCGCTGTCCTCACCTCAGTGATCTCCTCTCTTTTGTCTTTGACAAGAAGATGACGAAGAGTACTCTGCACTTTATTGGAATATATAAATCTAAGCTGCTTAGAAAGACTTGTGGGTTTAACAGCCCTATAAGGCCAGACTCGATGGAAGTATGTAGCACTGTATTGAAGTAGAAAAAAAAGCCATTCAGGGACATTTGACAATATCATCTTCTTCTTTTTTTTAAATCTCAAGGGTAGAAACAATTTAGTGACACATTGCTTATCAAACCAGCCTTTTTGTGTGATACCAAAACATACCCAAAGACCCAGTCACTACAGTTTAGGAGATACACTAGTTTTGTTTTTCGCATTTGTTCCGTTCCTCTTCCAATTACCAGACGTGTATTTGGCAAATAAAGTAACATTTAGTAATTCAATTAGAATTGATAAGACTTCTATCTATGTCCCATGTAGGATTAATAGATTGTTACAGTTGTGTGTCTCCATCTTTGTGAAAACTGACCCTGCACAGTTGAAGTGGCTGTATTCAACCTAGAGTCACACTGTAGCCCCCACCCCCTATAAAGGGTTCCTCTCCAACCACGCCGGGATCTCTTGATGCTTTCAGGATGGCTGCTGCCTTTTATTGATCCCTTCTCCCCTCTGTTCCATATCGTCCCCTCCCTGCCAGTACTACACTATTTCCCCATTGGTGTTGTGGAGCTGGTGAGGCTTATGGGCTGGAGCAGCTGTCACCGGCACAGCGGACACTCTTAATTGGCTCCCCAGGGGCAGTCCCCTTGGTGGAGCGGAGCGGGGCAGTAACGGAGCGGAGGCATGCTGGAGAGAACCGGAGCCCTTGCAGGCCTAGTTTAAAACCCAATGAACAAGCCTCTGGGCTGCTTTATTGTGCTTTATAATTCAGTTGACATTTGAAGGTGTAAAAAAAAAATTTCTTTCTAAATGGATTATGTACTAGTGTTTGCAGCTTTTTATGTATTGTGATAAGAAGCATATGTATTGTGATAAGAAAAGATGGCTTTACTTTTCCAGAGTACTATATTTGTCTACCAAAGATAGCAGCGGCACAATCTATTTGCTAGAAGTCTAACTCTTGGTATTGCAATGGGACATCGTAATGACAGAATTCAATTAATCATGATGGATTTTAAAATTAACTTTACATTGGAAGTCGATTGGAAAATTCACCCCACTGAAAAGGACCGAGCAACGTAACATCCAGGCTGGCAAAACGTATTCTCAACAAACGGCAAAAGACAAAATTCCTCCACATGATACACTCTATTGCCTGTTTGGAGTGGTTGCCATAATTATTTTCCAGCACCTCCTAATGGGTCTACTGTCCAAACAGGAAAGCTGCCATATCTTGTACTTTATACCCTTGTCCTCTTTAAAAACCTTGGTGTATACATAGACAGACGTATTCTGAGAGGAGTTTGTATCGTCTATTGCAGCCGGTTTATGCATGCAGTAATCTAAAGACTTTCTGTAGTTTACATTATCACATGTACCAAGCCACTCTAATAGTTATTAGTAGTCATTTCAGCAATCACTGTGTCTCAACATTCCTTTCTGGTGCTCTGCACAATTTCATAAATCTTTGCATTTTCCCAGGTCTCCATTTCTTCTGTTTCACATCACCTTTTACCTTAATATACCCACATCTATCGTGGCTCTCCCTTCTTTTTCCAGACGTGCCGGCTTTATGCAGCTCAGTGCCAGAGCAGAGGGATGAGTCGGTGAATCAGACATCTGTTTTCCCCTCTCCCGCTCTCTCATTTTTATTCCTCGGCTGTGCCATCCGGCCTGCACCCCTTCATGCCACATGCCCCTGATCTGCTTAGAGTTCCCCTCTCTATACCCTCTCCCTCATTTTCCCCCCTTCTCGTTTTTTTCTTTATCCTTCTGGTTTCCTTTCTATCACCATCTCTTACTGTACCATCCTCGCATCCGTTCTCTTTCTGAGTCTCTGCTGCTAGCGACAAGGAGGTTTTATCTCCATTTTATTTTTTTGGTCCCCTCATTAGAGCTAATGCAATTCCATCGCTTTTGGTTTTTTTCCCTCTGCCTCTCACCCCCTTTAGTCTGGCCCAGACTGATTATGTGGCATTGTTATAGGACTCCAGACAAACGAAAGTGAGATTCTGTTTCTCCTGCTATTAATTGAGACGCAAGTTGACAAAGGGATAGAGAGATGAAGGGATGGAAGGAGGACGGATCAAAACTGGGAGGTTTGGAGCTGATAAACTTGAGTATGAGAGAGCATTGCCAATTGTGCTAATGGCTGTGTCTCGGCATAACTCATATCGGCATAAGTTGTTTTCAGCAAGCATGGCTGTCTGCATGGATTCTGCAGTCACTGAAAACACGCAAACTTTTCACTGTTAACCATTTAATTGATCAGACTTGTTGATTTTAGCTGTGGCAGAAATAATCACTCTAATACGCACTCAGTCACAAGAGCTTCACCTAAACAGCAGTAAGACATAAGAGCCATTCCAACAATCGAACAAAGCCAGTGTGTATTAGCTAATGATTAACAGCCATTCACTGGTGTATTAAATGCTGCCCAATTAGCGGTAAGTAGTGCAGAAGAAGCACCTCTACGGTGGTATATTTTCATAGCCTCTGGTTCCCTGGCATTTTCAGCTGATTTGTTAATTAAAGTTAGGTGGGGGGGGGTTAGGGTGACCTTTTCGCTTAATTTGTTTCCTAGCTGCTGCTGGATCGAGGTTGTATTTCCCTTTTTTTTTTCCCGGTGAGTAACCGAGCGAGGAGAGAGGGCTGCACCCGCGGGTATCCTGCAGTCTGAATTATACAGTCACTGGGCCTGACTGTTTGTATATGCACTGTACAAACACACACACACACACACACACACACACACACACACACACACATTCATAGCACGGTAACAGAATTATGCATCCATGTCTGTTCTTGTTAGCAAACACAGCAGCTGCGCACCTGCTCTGACGCACCTGTGTTTAAAGACATACCAACACATAGCTGTTGTGGCAGCAACACAAACAGAACAGTGTGCACGTGCAGCACACTGGTTTTAATACAGTGTGCGACAGTAGAGAGTGTGTTGGTACAACACTAGTCTCACATAGCCGGACCTATCTCCACGGCGCTGGAGAAAGGTCTGGAAGCACCCATTGTAATTCTGCTGTAGGGGGAAAACGTGCTCTGGCTTGTTTGTATTTCTTCAAACCAATCACAATCGTCTTGGGCGGCACTAAGCCAATGTAGCGATGTAATGTAGGCGCCCTCGCAAAATAGATAGCAGGGACAGAGGAAGGGGAGGAGAACATAGCGGCTGAATTAGCTGGCCAATGGCAGGCTTAAAGCCACAGTCTACATCCAGTCAGTCAGACTAGTCCAACACCGACAAACGTTATTTAATACCAACAAACCAGCAGTTTGGCACTACTTCAGCACGTCTAGTTAGGAGTTATTGTAAAACATTGAGTAAGGATATATTACGCCTTTTTTTTGTATTCGGTTTCTAAGATCAGTAAGGTTACAGGACTTGAAACCATTTGACTGTGTTTTACTGCACCAATCAATCCATTTTCTCCAGCGCTAACAGATGTCAGAGCAAGCCGTGTGGAGCACAGCATATGCTTTGCTTCACTTCCAATATTTTTGATGATAACTAATTAAATGTGCCACACTATGTAATGCCTCGCTGAGGTTCTGAAGAAAAATCTAAAGTTTTGGCTTTAGCTTAGTGCTACCTCATGCTTCCCTAGCACTATCATTGTAACAAATCCTGAACCAGCATGCTTTAGAGTTTTTTTATCTAGTAGATGATCTGCTTGACCCAGTGGCTGTCCTGCTGGGGTTAGCTGCTCGTTGTCTGTACCTTGGCTGATCAACTACCACTCAAGGTTGAGACATGTTATGTTAAGGATGTTTAATCTAGCTTTTTTCATCTCCTACAGTTTTATTATTATTATAAGTATAACACTTCACTGGTCCCAGTTAAAACAAATTTGTTTCCTAAGTGAATGTGGATGGATACCTGGGTAGTTTCATAAAAGAAACGGAAAATGTGAAGAAGTGATCCAGTAAAAGACAAAGGAGGCAGCTGTGGAGTGACGGAGGGTCTCAGACCAAGGCCAGGCTCCTATCCAGGATTTAAGCAATTCAGAGGTCCCAATTTTGATCTAAATATGTGCATTTTAAGACGTGTGGAGAGCAACTATTGTGTAACAGTAGCTTCAAAAATGCGAGACTCGTTGATTATATGCCCAAAAACCACCGCCTTGACCACTTCACTTCAGCACCTACTCAGTCACCCACCACCCGCGAGCAATGACGGTGATGGTGATCAGACAGAGGAACAAGTCGTATCTCGGCATTGTGCAAGTTTATTTTAGGCATAACGAGGTCAGGACCTCGGTGTCCTCAATGGTAGATAGGGCCGTGACCAAGACCAGTTCAGCCAATTAGGGGGTTAGTTAGGCAGCTTGCATGTGTCTCCAACTGACTCGAATGAAGAGTGATGGCAGGTCTACACTGACGGGCACAGTGACCACTGAGATTGATGAAAGCTGCCACTGGGAGACAGATGAGAGTGCGATGGGATAGGACACATAAGATGGAATGGTGGACAAAAAAGTTCTAAGTCTGGGGCACAGCATGAAAGGGAATTCATACGCCGGTCGTTCTGATCACAGGAATGAAAGCTACTTTGAAGTGGTGCCTCGTGGAAGGAAGGCTTTGTAGCTGTGGAGATGACATGGTGCTCGGTCGATCATCGGAGAGCTGGAAAATGGACACAACAAAACAACAACATTTTTCAATATGTTCGATATATAATGGCTGCCCTGCAGCGGTCATCAAGAGTCGGATCTGTTGAGGATTTTTATAACCAGTGAATTTACTGTATTATTTTGTCATATATAGTTTAAAGTGATATAATCATTTTATGAATTGTTGCCTTTATTGGTGGCAGGGAAAACAATAGCAGGAAAGATGGGGAGTCAACATGGAATGAAGGTTTCCAGCCAAATAGCAGACTGATCTCATGAAGTGGCGTATGTATGACACGCCAATTCGTATGTCATTGTTGGCTTGTTATCAAGACGCATACTCGGTTTTTAGTGCGTTTATCAATGCCGTTTGGCCTCCATTGACTTACATTACCTTGCGATTGCGTGTGAATTGATGTTTATCTGTGTTTTTATCGGTGTTGCCGTTGGGAGGCACTGGTTAGGGTTAGGGTTAAGGTTAGGGTTAGGTGCCTTGAAGGCAGCTGCCTGGAAGGAGCAGTTGGGGTCAAAAAACACTATGGAGCTGAACTGACGCCATAGTGAGTTATGAAACGGCGAGAATCTGCACAGGGAGGTTGGTCACGGTGGAGGATGGGTAAAACACAGGACTTTCACCCAGGAGAGCAGGGATCGCGTCCCGCGTGTGGCGTTTCCTTCGGGTCCCACTTGTGATGTTTCTTTTCCAAATTTGTTCTTTTTCTAAACCCAACCAGTTCTTCTTTTCCTAATCCCAACCGTAGCGCCGCGATAACACGCCACGCGGCTATGCCGTGACGTTGCAGACTGTCGTCCGCTGTATACAGCGTAGACATACGGATACGGATAGCTCAAAATGAGTACAGATAACAAGGAAAGTGGCGTGTATGTCTACGCGAAGTCATGACGTCACGCTGCAAATAGTCAAATTGTGGTTACTGCCTCATAAGGCATTTCAAATTTCTACTGTCACATACGGTGTTCCGCAATAAAAGCGCCCACAGGAGTTAGATTTGTCTTTAAAAATACCAGTAAATTGAAATAAAAAAAAAATTTAAAAAAAAATAGGAACACCCTGACAATGTTTAATTTACCCAGAGGATTGTACATGCGCAGTCGTTGATTTTGTTTGTGTGGCCTGCTGCACTGTAGTCACACACACACATACATTTACACAGATTTAAAACAATGGCTTCCTCTGGATATTGCCTTATTAATAGACGTTGACAGAAGGAGAAAAGGAAAGAGCTATGCGTCCCCGTCATTAAAAAGATGTAAAGTATAAAAAGATGGAGTGTGTTGTCCTCCTGCCTGATAGGACCCTTCCCTAGAGGCCACCCCTTGTTTTAGAGGAGAGCGTACATTGGCCTGACTTCGGAGCCCAGCTATGGCAGCAACGAGGAAGAAGGGAACCAAAGAGAGCAAAATTGGCCAGAAGTTTTAGTGTAACTGCCATAGAGAATAGATGGAGAAAATAACCAAGTGGATGAATGGGAGTTGACAGTAGTCAAAGTGAGTGAGCGCAGGCCCAAGCTTGTTTGTAAAGGAAAAAATGCATGTTTGTTTGTTTTTCTCAAGGGAGAGGCCACCAAGACACGGAACCAACTGTTGTCGAGCACCCCTTGCAGTGACCAGCATGAGCAGACAGAGCTTTCTGGGCAGCTCCCAGTAGAACTGTATGAATGTCAGCGTCTCGCTGTGAAAGTGTGTGTGTGTGTGTGTGTGACAGAAACTGTAGCACAATTGAGAGAAAAATGCTCCCAACTGCATCTTCCCGTGTCACATTAATGAAACCCGGGCGTTTAATGACGTTATCTGCTCCCCCCACACTCGCATGCAAATCCGCCCTAGGAATGCCGGCTCTCATTGAAACACATGTTCACTCACCTAAAGCACAAAAGCTGTTGCACGTTGGCCCAAGAGAGCTTGATGGATCATCTCAGTCAAGACCAGAGACGTTTCTATTCATGCCCCCTCTTTCTCTATAGAAGCTAATGGATTTTTCCTGCAGCACATCTTTATTGTCTAATGCACAATAATGTCTCGGATGTTTTATGAGTTCGACCTAGCCGCGCAGACAGACAAGAAAGTAACGCCAAGGCTGATCGATGGCTAGGTAGTTGAGGGATGTAACCATATGGAACAGGAAGGAAGGTTGATGGGGGAGTTGTGGAAATCACGGCATGTGTAAAAGCTACATCAGATACCTAATGCTGCTCTCGAGAGACATCTGGGCTTAACGCATAGCACAAGCATTCTTGTATCTTATCTGTGGTGAATTATAAATATGGGTATGTGGGAATGGAATGCGTACTCGGATAGATTTGGACAGAAATGAGCCTTACGGCTTGCAGTGAAATCAGCTATGGTTATTTATAGACAAAGCATATTCTTGTCAGATTCACTTTCATTCATTGGTTTGTAGCGTTTTCTCTCCGCTGATTTGCACTGCCTGAAATTTTAACCTTGCACTGACGTCAGATGTGACTGATCCACCAAGATTCAGCTGAAACCATTGCTGGTGTGTCCAAAAAGGACAGGTAAAGATCAAGGCTTTTACGATCAAACTAATAATACTTCACCTTGCACGGCAGCTCGCAATATCACAACATTGTGCGATCGCATGTCACATGAAAATCCACCTCGTCAGGCTTCGCGTAATGCGTTTGTGTCTAGACCGCATCAGACCGAACCAGTCAGCTTCCCATTAGGAGCTACTGGCAGCTACGGGCGAGGTTTAGGTGTCTGTGACGAGCGCGACCGTTCGTTCAAAAGAGACGATGACTGACGTTATAGACCGATGGGTCGTCCAGTCACCTGCCAGGCATTTTTTGAAAGTGCCTGCCCTTTCCCAAACAGTTTCCAAGGACGGCTTCTCAGATGGTTCTGTCTAACAAACCGCCTGGCTCGTCAGGCGAAATAAGCCCTACATACACGGACTACATTTTTAATTTGTTTGTCCTTGTATATGCATGTGGCTTTGAGTCCCTTTGTACAGAAGTAGATGTTAGTTCAGCAGTGCAAAGCACAAAGGCACGGTTCAGCGCCCCTGTGGGAGTGGCTCTGTACCTGACTCTTTTGTGCCCGCGATGCTTGGCTGCACTAAGCACCCATCTGTAGGAACACACAGGGTTGGGCAGAGCCGGGCACAAAAGCCGAGGGGTCTTGCAGTTGGAAATGTCATCGTGAAGGATATTATCTCAATTTTCTTTAAACGTAGAGTCCCGTTGCTGTTCTGATGGTAGTAATCACTAGAAAATGACACCACCTGAGGAAACCGTGTCAGAACTAAAGGTGAAGCGCTCGCCTTGATTATTCTGTTATATTCTAACAGACAAAGAACCCCAACCCCCCTCCCCCGTGCAGCCATTTCAAAATCTTAAAAGATGAAAACATGGTGGGAATACTCCATAGCTCTGCACACGCCTGGAGAAGAAAATAATAAAAATAAAAACCCTGACCTTCCACTGCGGAGGGATCAAGGCAAAGGCCTTGCCTGCAGATAAAGTTTACCCCAGCACGCTAACCAGCCCACGTTCCACTGCTGTGCTGGATGGCAGGCCCCTCTCTTTCTTTCTGCAGCCTTCAAAGTCACTGGTCTTTAGCCAGCCAATCCTCTTAGCACCAGGAAGAGGATCTCCCTTCGACACAATGCTGACGTTCGCTGCATGAGACCTGTCAGATGTGTTTGAGGTGGCAGTGTGTGTGTCTCTAAGAAGCTTTTTTCCTTTTTATATATGAAGGTATGTGGGGTTTTAAAGAGAAGATGAAGTCAGACCACCATTACCACATCAGTTAATAGTATAGTATTTTCCCTTCATAGTGGTTAAGGCATGTATGTGAAGGTCTCCCAGCCCCTGATAGGCAGTCCTAACCCTCACCCACACACGCTGCACTTTGTCTGAACCACTCTTATCTATACCAACAGCCGTATAGGGCTTGCTGATCATGTCCATGTATTTGGCAGGCCAATTGGGCAGTATGTGTCAACAGGCCTGGTAATCTCATCACCACTTTTTGCCAGTGTTTTTGTAACGCTGTTAAAGGCCACGAGTCAGCATGGCTTTTATTTATGTCCCTGATTGTCAGCACTGAACACTCACTCTCTTGACATCTGACCGCCACAATGGGATTATTTTAAAAGTTGTGGGTTGTGCACAACGTCCGGTATGAGGAGCTGCTCGTGGGTGTGTCTTTTTGCCTGATGGCTGGAAGTGCCAGTTTTTTTCTGATTTAATAACAATTATCACTTTGGGGGGGGGGGGGGGGGGGATAGACAGTTTATCGGTCTCAGGGCAGCTTGAACAGAGCTCGCTGTGTTTGTGTTGCTGCTATCTCTGTGCCACACAGACATATTTGGGGGGGGGGGAGAGTAGCGGGTGGGTAGGGCAGGAGGAGATGAGGTAGGTGTGTGTGTGTTTGTGCGTGCGTGTGTGTGTTAGATGGAAACCTGTTTTGTTGTTAATCTTCAGTGCCATCCTCGTCGCTTATTCGGCTCATTCCTCTCAATGTTTTGCCTTTTTAGGCTTCAGTGAAAGGAAGAGAGATGGTTAGAAGCAGGAATTTGGGAGATGAAGACGCTGAAAGAAAGACAGAGAGACAAAGGGGAAATGGAAAGGTTGCACACCACAAAGATGAGAACAAAACCCAGCGTCTGGGAGGAACAGAGGCACCGCCAAGGGAATTTAAAAGAGGTTAAAGAAAGACGTCTAGGATGGAGAGGCAGTCATCTTTGCTATAATGTTCTCCTGTATAATGTTTAAATGAAACAGCCATGGCCTCAGTCCGGCTGGATAGACTCAGAAAGAGACTCGGGGGAAATGCACAAGAGCCGGGGAAAAAGTGAGCTCATATGGACACTGATTCACTCAGGAAAGACTTTCCTTTCAATAGGCTCCATCTTGCATCACTCATTGTAATTCCAGGAACAGTTTGGCAAAAGAACTGTGTGTGTGTGTGTGTGTGTGTGTGTGTGTGTGTGTGTGTGTGTGTGCGTGTGAGAGACTTAGTGTGTTTAAAGTACATAGATAAAGGTGGTGGAGCATGCAAAAAAGAGCACTTTAGCCTAATGCACCATGATGTCTGGCTTGACAAGCGGACACGTCTCTGCGACTCACATTAGACCTGCATATTTCATAAGTGTTATGTTTATTTCATCACGTCTGTCTCCAGCTCTCGCTTCACATGGCGTGGTACATCCTCTCTGAGCCTCTTCATGGCCTGCCTATGTTTTTTTTGCATCAATTACAGCATGAGAAAAATAATGACATATATATTTTATATTTGTACCCTTTTTGATGCCCTTTGGTGTCATTTGAGTGTTTCTGCTGTCTACATTGAGGAGGTGTGTTTTTGACTTGTGCCTCCTGTAGGTTTCTAATTAGAGTAACCCAGCTCACCTGGGTCTGGTGTGCTGAGGCTTCACTGTGTTGACTTCGGGTCAAATTGACGCATTTTCAATTTTTGTTTTATATCATACAATATGGGATGTAGAATTAAGCGCTGAAAATGTGTAGAAGAAAAATTTAACAATTTAAAACGTTGGAAAAAGCAAAAATAAACTGTGAAAAAAAGGCGTCAAAAATGTTGACGGGAAGACAACACAAGGGTTAACCCTTGTGTTGTCTTCGGGTCAAATTTGACCCGTTTTAAAAGATTTGCGCCCTTAATAAGTTTTTTTCAGCCTACCATCAATAATAGGATCGCTTGGCCCCGTAACATCTAGACTGCTCCAGGTCCAACTTCCTCCTCTCTGTATCCTGCCGCTGTTTCTCCAACTCAAGCTTTTTCCGCCTGTCAAAGTCTCTCCGACTGCATCCTTTCCTCGCCCTCAAAATGCCTGCGATGCTTCTCCTGCTCAAACTCGCTGCTTGCACACCTGTTGCTACAGATGACACGAGTACAGGCTCAGCCTCAGCTTCATTTAACACACCACATTCAAATAAAGACAACAAAACTCTCCTAATCCCATCCTTACGACATTTCCCTGCAACAGCATTGTCTACAATGACCAGCCATCTCCAACAACTGATCCTTTTTACAACCATTTACAAAATCTACTGTGGGTGCCTCAAAGAAATCTGACATGGAAGCCATCATCACAAAAGGACAATACAGAAAACTATATATGTCAACCATCACAGCCACACTTTGGCAATTGTCAGCCCTTTGACAGAGAACTTCCCCCTAACTGCCTAGCCAAAAGCTAGCTAAAGCTCAACCCTAGGCTCTGTGTGGTACTTGCGGTGGGTAGTTACGCACGGCACTGACTGCAATAATAACCATTATATGCATTCAATGACATTAGCCCGACAGGCCGAAAGAGCAAGCAAAAATTGGCGACCCTCCAGCAGCAGCGGATGTGCCCCGGAGATAATCGCTCTAGCCACTTTCCCACCACACTGACAGAAAGAAAAAGACTAAAAACGGACACCATCCCTGGAGGAAAGCACCCTGCAACCTGACGGAGAAATCTCTGTCCACAGGGCAACAGACAGTAACAGCCATTCTCTGATTTAACCACAGACAAATCACCTATCAGCTAAAATCAACCTTTAGATTGACCAACCAATTAACACTAAACACACGACACTACCCATATAACTTAATTTAATGGGCCCCCCCTTGTCATGACCTGGCTCCGTTGGTCATAACAAAGAGGGAGACAACACCACGTTGAATGTTTAGACCAGGGATCTTCAACAGGGAGTCCGGGACCCCTAGGGGGTCCTCAAAGTCAATGCAGGGGGGCCTCCAAATAATTGTTCATTTTTTGGAAATTTAAAAATATCTTAATGGGAATCCAACATATTATTAGTAAATACAAATCCCCACTGCTTACTGGCCTGTGGGTAAGGTGGTCACTGAGATAGCCATCCACAGATACAGTTAATCCTAAGGATTTACTGTGCCACATGTATCTGTATCATTAAAACATGATTTATAAAATAATGACAACAATTATTAGGATATTTTACATTTTTTAAATATTCTATTCAAAAGGCTTTAGGCCACCCTACACATTATTGTAGGCCCAGTTCAATATGCAATTTCGTTTTAGACAATATTTGTAGTAGGGGTCCCTGCTCCATCTCTCTTTCAGTTAAGGGGTCCTTGGCTTAAAAAACGTTGAAGACCCCTGGTTTAGACCAAATTAACAATATATTGAATAGGTGAGAGGTCAGTGGAAGCGCAGTGGTGCAGGGTTTGTGAGTGTAAACTCAGCATAAGGCAAACCTAGGATAACATAACCTAACCAAGCCAAACCTTAGTGTGCCTGTGGATACTGCAGCTTAACTAAAATTTTGAAGATTTTTTTTCTTCTGGTGTTCCACTGCCATCCAGGAGCTCTATGTACGTTGGGGGTGGCGGTTCCTGGTCCTAAAGTCCCCCTTCAACAGCCACCTAGGTCTGGCCACCCCATGGTACCTCAAGTAACACCAGCATGCGTTGCAGAGCCGCTCCTCGTGCCTGTTGCCGCGCCACCGCGTGGTGGTGGTGGTCTTGCAGTTGGCGCAGACTGTTGGCATGGGCACAGCAGGCTGTCTAGTGTTCATAATAGCTGTCTTTGCTGCAGTTTTTGGATCCCTGGGGAGCTGGAGCTGCTGCTGTGTCATAGACCGGGTGATCCTCATATCCGCCAGGAGGTGGTCTCGAGAGCCATCTCTTTTCGGAGGGGTGGGGGAGCCCTCCTCAGTTTTAGGCACTTCTTTTGTTTTCGTTTTGTGTCAGCACTACGAAAGTGTTTATTTAAAAGGTGTCTGAAAAATCCTATAAAGGATGGGCCATGTAAGCGGCCAGACAAGGAAATAATCAATTCATTCATTCATTCATTCATGCTTAGTGCAGACTTTCTGCTGTTTGTGACAAATCCCTGTCCTGGCTGTGACTCATTCAGCTCAAAACATGAGGAGCGCATCGGGGGGGCAGGAGAGGGTGAGTGGACTGGTTGTGTTCTGCATTTTGAATGAGTGAGCAGAGAAGTTGAACAGACTAGAGCAGATTGAGGAAGACTTTGTTGTGCACAAGAGCCGCAGGATTAACATTCAGACAGGTGAGCACAACAGAAAGCTCGCTGATTTCGGTTACTCACCGTACAGAGGGTACAGACGTTGTTTTCTGGAAACGTAGCCTTGTGTGTTTATTTTGTATCTAAATCTCCGCGTTGGCTGCTTGGGTGATGATTCAAGGCTGATGTCAAGGCAGCCGAGCGCCCGCCTGAAACCAGGTTCTGCTTGAGGTCTCTGCCTGTCAAAAGGAAGTTTTTTTCCTCGCTGCCGTTGCACAGAATGCTTGCTCTTGGGTGAACTGTGGGGTCTCTGTAAACTAGTGTGGTCTAGACCTACCCTATATGGAAAGTGTCCTGAGATAACTTCTGTTGTGATTTGACACTATAAATAAAATACATTTGAATTGAAATGTATGTACAGTGTTGCCAACTTAGCGACTTTGTCGCTAGATTAAGCGACTTTTCAGACCCCTCATAAAAGCGACTAGCGACAAATCTGGCGACTTTCTGTAGAAAAGACGCCAGTATTCTCCGGCGAGCACGCAAAGGTATTTCTCTCTTGTGGCCGCCAAAACAATCTCCTCTCTCTTCTGTTCTGTGACTGAGGAGCAGCCCCTCCCCTCTCTGCTCTCTTCTTATGAGCAGAAGCACTGAGAAGACAGAAGGGGAGGGGGGACAGGGTGTGGGAGCCGGTGTGGGTAGAAGAGACAGCGGGACGCGACGGGGGAAAGACGCTGCTGAGCTGGCCTGGCCCTGGACAAGCCAGCCTCCTTCGAAAATTATTTATCGATCTTTCTCCCTCCCTTTGTAGAATTTCTTTTTTTACTTCAAATATAGGCTACCTAAGTAATAATTATTTTGTAAGTTAATAGGCTAAAGCTTTCTATTTCTTTCGATCTACCTTGCTGACACATCCACAAAGCTTTATGCTTATTAATGCGTAATGATGTCACAAACATGCAAATGAGCGTATGATGTCTTTTAGCGACTTTGGGAGCTGGTGCTAGCTACTTCCATTGGGAAAGAGTTGGCAACACTGTATGTAACATTTGCACCAATTAAGTCACCACATTTAAGAGTAAACTTAAAACTCTCCTCTTTGATTAAAGCTTATAGTTAGGGAGTGAGGAGTTGCAGCGTCTGCCTAGCCCGGCCCACCTGCTTCTCGTCAAAGTCGTCAGATTCACCTACCAACCCTTATAGAACTGGCTCAGGTTTGCCTTGGACAAGCTCTTAATTATGCTGTTATAGTTTTAGACTGCCGGGGGACTTCCTTTGACACACTGAGCTCCTCTCTCTTTCCGTCTGTGTGCATCCATGTCCCAGAAATGCTTGTTACTAACCTAGCTCTGGGGAGTTTATTCCTCGGAGTCCATATGTTTGTTTTTTTTCGCCCAGAAGTTTTCCTTTGATTAGGGTGGCACCTAAATCATGGTTGCAGCTTTCGCCGTGGTCCTGCTCCTGCTATGCCCTGCTACGCTCTACCGTGCCCTGCTACACCCTGTATGGACTGTTTTTATATAGCGCTTTTCTAGTCTTAAACACTACTCAAAGCGCTTTAACATAGTACAGAAACCATTCACCATTCACACACATTCATACACTGTGGCCGAGGCTGCCATACACCTGCTCATCAGATAAACATTCACACACATTTACACTCTGATGGCGCAGCATCTCAGGGTTCAGTGTCTTGCCCAAGGGACACTTCGGCATGGAACTGCAGGGCCAGGGATCAAACCACCAACCTTCCAATTGGCAGGCGACCTCTCTATCACTGAGCCACAGCCGCCCTATGCAGTGCCCCGCTACGCTCTGCTGTGCCCTGCTACGTCCTGTAACGTCCTGCTACGCCATGAACTACTACAATTACTATTTCTAGTCATAGTTCCATTATCTTTATTGTGACTATTATTTCCACTATTCATCACACCCCCAACCGGCACCTTCAGACACCGCCTACCAAGATCCTGGGTCTGTCCGAGATTTCTCCCTAAAAGGAAGTTTTTCTCACCACCCGAGGTTTCTCCCTAAAAGGGAATTTTTCCTCGCCACTGTTGCACTAAATGCTTGCTCTTGGGGGAATCGCTGGAATTGTTGGGTCTTTGTAAATTATAGTGTGGTCTAGACCTACTCTATCTTTAAAGTGTCTTGAGATAACTCTTGTTATGATTTGATACTATAAATAAAATTGAATTGAAATAATTAAGTGAAATTGCCGACAGAAAACGGCTCATATTTTTGATAACAAGGATACAATGTAGAAATAGACCATAACCGGTTCAAGGACTCCTCTTAACTTTGGACTTTTTCAATTACTTCACAAAACAAATGCAAAATGATTATTCAGAAGACATTAATGACCCAGTACATTTTTAGAAAGATAAATTTGTAACTCAAATGCACGTCAAATGAACCAATAATGTAAACAATATTAGAAAAGGGTACCACATATGATTCTATCTATTCCCTATATCATTATTTATTTATTTTTTTTAACAGCGAATGTCTTATTTTAGAACTTGCTTTATTCTCTATGTAGCTTAAAGATATGTACGTACATCCATTTCCATCTATCATCCACACCACTGTTAATGGTCTCCCCACCATCTCAGCCAAAAAGTTCATGTGGTGTTGCAGGGGCCGCTGCATTGCTCAGGGGCCATTTATTTCCGAGCTGGGCTTAACGCATTTGGCACTCTGGAGGAGGATGACGTGTATGTATGAGGGGAGGGAGACAGGTGAGACAGGGGGAGAGAAAAGAAGAAGAAAGAAGGGATAGAGAGGGAGGAGGTGATTACGGAAGGGAAGAGGGAAGTCGCGGCATTAAAAAGGTCCAGTGGGATGACGAGGAAGGAGGAAGATGGGAAGAATATCAAAAATAAGAGCAGGCATGTGCTGCATTCTAGATGCGTGGCTCAGAAAAGTGCAATGAAACTCCCACCTCAGGTTAAATGCAGCATTTCAACATTCATCAGCATGCGGGCACCATGAATCACATACATTTGTTTATATCATTCACAACAACGCTTAGACTTTTCTGCATGGCCTCAAAGTTGTTATATGAAGTGATTGGAAAATGGCTCATCTAAATTTCCTCTCAGAGGTGAAGTCTTTGGGCACCAGCTTCAGTTAGCATAACAACTTTCACTGTATAGAACATTCGCTTATTATTTTTAGAAGACAATTTAGTATTTTCTATGCATTCCAGTAAATGTATTGTAAAAGTACTAGGGAAGGTTTCTACCAGTGGTGGAAGAAGTATTCAGATCCAGTAAAAGTACTTATACCACACTGTAAAAATACTCCGTTACAAGTGAAAGTCCTGCATTGAAAATGTTACGGAAGTTAAAGTATTTAAGTATCAACAGAACAATGACGACACATACTTGAGGTATTAAAAGTAAAAGTACTCAATGCAGAAAAATCCTCACACTGTTAATGAACTAATGGTCTGCTTATTTTAGCCGGACTTGTAGGCCGTTACATTGTTGGGTAGTTTTAATTTATAACAAAACCTTGTATTTTATATACTGCATGTGTTTTTGTGTGCAAAAATCTTCATTTGCAATGTAACTAGTAATTAACGCTGTCAGATGAATGTAGTGGAGTAAAAAGTACAATATTTCTCTGAAATGTAGCGGAGTAGAAGTACCTCAAATTTGTACTTAAGTACAGTATTTGAGTAAATGTACTTAGTTACATTCCAAAACTGGTTTCTACCATAGATAAGTGGTTATTAGAGAACTAGCTTTTTAAGTGGACCGCTGGAGCAGGCAGAGTATGAAAAAAGAGAAGATTAAAGCTGCATTGTGTAAGAATTTCTCCCATCTAGGGAGTTTTCTCCCAACTGAATATTACTTTCTGGCACCTCCCATTCCGAGCACGTTTTAACTCCTACGGTGGCCGAACCCGAAATTAGCTCTTAGTATTGCCATTGTTTACACGCAGCTGTTCTAGCCACTCCAATATTAACTTGTTGCTTTGCCTGTTGCGTTGTTTTAATTCTCTTCCTTGGCGACTCCGTTACATGTCCTCGAGAATAGGCGCGATCCTCCATCTTCAACAGGCTTTCAAATCTGAAATCAGTCGCGAGTAATCTCCCGCTTGCATTCGTCACGCCGCCACTGAGGTATGTCCCTCTTTGGCTAACGTATTTTAAAGATGGAGGCGCTACATGGCTGCCGCCATTCGAGCGACTCGCTCCTATGTATTCTGAATGATTCTGAATGTCAGATTCTACGCTTACAAGAATACTTTGGTTAGTTGTTGGAAGTAATTACACATGAATGAGCACATATTCGTGAAAGGACAAAGGGGTTTTTGCTAAGAATCAACTCAAAACATTACACAATGGAGGTTTAGGTGTCCAACGAGATACATTCAGCATCAAAATCAGTACACTCCTGCAACACACCAACACTCAACACAAACTAAGATCATACGGGGCACTATAAGTATTTACTTCATATTTTTCCAAAAGTGGGGCAACCCACTAAAGGAGGAATACATTTATAGGACTGTCTGCCTGATGAGAAATCCCCGTTTTATTGACGCAAGCTTGCAGTTCTCTCAGTCTTTGTTTGCTCCTCTACCCCCCTCCGAATGTTTTGCTGAGGTTGTTTTCATTTTAATGAGCATTGCGAGTATGAGCCTTGGGTAGGGCCTTGCTTTTGAGTTCCTCTTTCCAGGCAGGCTCTATGCAAAATATTTAGGCCGTGGGACCTGATGATATAAATAAATATGGAGACATTCTCTCTCCAGTAAAAGTTTTCAGTCCAGTCTCTGTGCCTCCCCCTGCTCCGTTCTATTATCTGTTATGTGTTCTGGGAGTTGAGATTCAAGAGTGATTTTTAAATGCCGGGAGGTTCGTGTGTTCAGTCAACCGCACACATGCTCGCATATTTGGTCATAATAGCAGCTGCGTATAATTCATACAATAAATCAGTGAATTGCAAAAAATGCGCTTCTCCTCAAATACTCCTTTTTACTTGAGTCTAAGAGGAAACATCGGTAAACACACAACAGACAACAGAATGTAAAAAAAAAAAACAGATGGAGGTGTAACACATTGTGTTGTCTCCAACTCCCTGTCTCAATCTGTCGCCCAGCATCCTCCGTGGATACTGAATGGATGGTGGAAATGAGTGGGGAGACGTGTCCGACATCTTTGATTATTTCTCTTCGGCACGTATTCTCTGCTGCCTCCCTTCCATTTCCATCTCTTCCTGTCATTTTCTGCCCTCTCTGAGATTTCTCTCTCTTATCGCTCCCCCCATCTCCTCCCCCCTCCGGTGGTTGTTGTCAGGTCTCTCAGTAACCCAAAGCCAGGCTGCAGGGCTCTCTCCTCTGGTTCGCTTACAGGCCTTCCCACGCTTGCTGTTCCGCCCTCTGGAACCGGTTTCCCTAGCGAGCTCGGGCTGCACAGCGAGCACGGCTTTCCATCCGTGATCTAAATGAACTGTGTCAGCCATCTAATGCACCATTGATAAACTCATCTTTGTTTTTGTGGCGTAGCTCCATCACTCTCGGCTTTGTCCTTTTCATTTATTGTTGGTTTATTTACTTGCTTAGTTTCACATTGATTTTTTTTTTATTCCATGCTCACATCATTTGTCAATATGCGCATTATGGGTAAGCTATAAGAATCATCTTGGGGAAAAAAAACAAAAATTAGAAATACATGCATCATCTCTAGCTTGGTAATGAAGTGTTGTTTTTCACCACAGACCTTGAAAAACCCCAAATTCATCGTATGTGTGTGTGCACTGTATAGATTTGTGTGCAGGGTGTTTCAGCTTGAATACACAAAAAAAACACGTTCTCCTTGGTGTCAATTAATGCATATAGTTTTGAATTATCTATCCTAGATAGAGCCCAACTCGGATGGATGGAATTCAATTTGCAGTGTTTGCGGTGTTTTTATAGCATATATGCCACAACGGGATAAGTGAGGAAATGTTTCTTTTTTTATTTAGGTTTGGTTAGCCTTTTTCTCTCGTTCTTTGATTTATCTCCTTCCTTTTTCTACCTGTCATCTACTGGCAGATCTATTGTCTGTCCATGTTCACTTTAGGTCTGGTAGTGCAGAAATCATGTAAAATGAGGATGGGAAGGTCAATGGACAAGGAAAAGGGGACAAATGAGACTCAAAAGTGGAAGTGGGTTCAGGTCATCATATCTGCACCGGTTCAGTATTTTCTGGGTCCCTTAGTTTTCCCCTTTTGACACCTCTTCTTCCATCCATTCATGCATCCGTCCGTCCATCCATCCATCTGCAGAGCTGGTTGAAGCCAGCTCTGCCTTGCACTTGCCACTGCGTCACGAACACTCTCCTCTCTCTTCCAAAAGGCTGCTTGTCTTTCGCCCGTTCAGCCGTGTTGGAAGGCACCCGCTGAGGCCGCAAATGAAGACGGTGAAAAGAAAGGGTAATGATCCAAAGCCTTGACACGGGTTTGGCACACCCGGTCAGGGTAGGATGGAGAGTAGATGGGACAAAGAGTAGTCCAACAGATATTGTTACCAGTCGGATTTCTTTTTGTCAGCCACCATTTCTAGGAACCCAGCTGTGCGTCTGGATGGTAACACAGGCTCAGAGTGGGTTTTTCTCGGGCGCGCACACTAGGTTTGTGTCGAGAGGTGTTGGCTTCTCTGCAGACAGTGTGCGTCGTGGCGTACGTGTGGCCTTCACACGCCTCCTTGGTTTCACCCCTGATGCTTTACTAAAGTTTTTGTCAAACTTTTAGGTGTGGCTTGCGCGGTGTTGCTGTCATGCAAAATATAATTGGGCCTGTGTGTTTGTGAGATTCGGGGCTTCTTTGTGTGCACGTACAGTACAGGTACTGTTTGTGTGTACTTGGGCTTTTGTTTGCTTCCTCTGTCTTGTTGAGTTTTCTATTTCCCCTTAGTTGGTTTTGATTCCAGTTTGATTAAAAAAAAAACCTCAGGCACAGATACTGTAGCATTGTTAGATTTAGCTCCAGGCATAATTTAACTGCAGCTTATGATAATTTAGTCATCATCTTTTTCTCTGTATGGAAATGACCAAAAACATTGCCGTCTGAAAAGTTATTTAAAATTGTCTCTCTCGGAGAAACACATTTAAATTATCAATCGCACCTACCAGAGCCTAATCTCTGCATGAGCTTAAATTCCCTCGAAATTAAATAAACAACCAACCATGCAAAACAGATTAATAAATATACCCATAAATGCCAAAATAGATTAATATCTTAACAAGTCGCTCGTTGATATGGAAAGAGGAAAAGGTAATGGACCTTCTGTCTTCCGCCAGCTCTTCCTAATTTCTCTCTCGCACGCAAACACACACACACACACACACACACACACACACAGGCTTGTAACAATTATGACACAGTTGTCTAATTGTCAGTTTCTTTACATGATCGCGGTATCTTTGTTTAACCACCATTAATTGCTAACATTAGCTAAGGGGGTATTACAATTACCAGGCATTAAGAGTATGCCTGGTAATTGCTGATTTTGTTTAGATATGCCAAATTGTAATTATATAAGGGATTATTGGTCGGACTATATCTTTTTATTATTATTTCAATTGTCAATTGTTGGCACTTGACCCTACACATGTTCATCATAAGATGAACATGTAGGATAACAGTTAGAAAAAATGTTTTGTGATCATAAAGAGGCGTTGTTTACTTCATAGGCTGTGTTTTTGTGTTATTATTATTGTGTTATTATTATTATGACGATGTGATATATAACCAAAAGACATATCCTGGGATTCATTTACAACATTAATTTGTTTGCACAACAAAATTTGACTGAAAGAGACAATTAGATTGTTAATCACAATTATTTCTGAGACAATTAATTGTACAGCAACATTTGGGATTGTTACAGCTCTACACACACACACACACGCGCACACACGCACACTATCCCCCTTCTTTATATTCGTGCACCATCCTCTCCGCCCTTTTCCTTCCTCCTCTGGATCTGCTTGCGCTGAACTCCACACTGATGGCTCTTGGTTAAAATGGAGGTCAGTGGAAAGAGCAGGAGAATGAATAATCTGAATACTAAACACTCTGGCGCACACAATTCTTTCAACACACACACACACACACACACACACACTGCCTGTGTACCTATGCGTAGATCCGTCACAGACAGCCACAGCGGGTGTTATCATGGAAAGTGATGGGGGGTTGCAGGGGCGCCACCAGTCCTTTCATGTGTCCAATTAGTTCTTGGCACAGGCGTCTCTTCTACAGAAGCACACCTATTATAGCCAGAGGGCAGTTTCACGAGGGATGAGTGGATATTATTGTGTTGTGAAAGATTATTTTTCAAGAAGTTGCAGTGTCATGTGCGGTGCACTGAATGTCGACAAACGGTAAACAAGATGCAAGTTTTACTGTTGAAGTTGTCGGCATATTTTCTGTTTTGTTGAACACAACCCAGTCTCGACCTGTAAAGATTAAAGTAAAGAAATGTACGTGGGGAAATGGAAACTTATTAACCTGCATGTCATTCCTTAAGAGTGTGAGATAGGCTTCAAACCTTCGTCTTTTTCGAGAAATGCGATGGAAAAACATTGCACCCGCACACCTTGTTAATATTCAACGAATGGCCTCCTGTTTATGCCCAGTGGTTTATTTTTCACCGTCTGGAAGATTTTGATCTGTTAGTACAAGGTGTAAACAAATTCAAGAATAGGCACTGAGTTGGGATGTATTTATTAGGGCATTATCTTTGGGTTTAATCAAACACTATGCTGGGCATGAGTTGTCTGCCGCAGCGGTTCTCCAACTCCCAGCTTGGCGACTTACAAAAAGAGTTGAAAATTAAATACAGTTATGATCCTGGAAGAGCAGTGTTGTGGAGATATACCAATTTCAGCTTAACTAACAATGCACCCACTACCCACACAAAAGTTACACATGGTTACACTGTGTTGCTGCTCTATGACTTGGGAGGATAGTAGAAAATGGACTTCAATGTTTCTTTAAAAAAAACAAATGTATAAAGCTCTCTGAGTAGTATGCAAGGTTTTGTCTCATCTTTTAAAATGACAGCTGCTGGACAGGTATTATATCTATCTATCTAACTAGCTATCTAGCTATCTATCTACACAGTTCTGTGCAAACGTTTTAGGCAGGTATGAAAAAATGCTGTAAACTAAGAATGCTTTAATAGTTTAATAGTTTATTTCCATCAATTAACAAAATGCAGTGAATGAACAGAAGAGAAATGTAAATCAAATCAATATTTGGTGTGACCACCCTTTGCCTTCAAGACTGCATCAATCACCTTTTCAATCACAATTCACTTGCACACAGTTTTTGAAGGAACTTGGCAGGTAGGTTGTTCCAAACATCTTGGAGAACTAACCACAGATCTTCTGTGGATGTAGGCTTCCTCAAATCCTTCTGTCTCTTCATGTACATTACATTACATTACATTACATGTCATTTAGCTGACGCTTTTATCCAAAGCGACTTACAATTGCTATATATCAGAGGTGGCACACCTCTGGAGCAACTAGGGGTTAAGTTACGTCAACATTGGTTGATGTATCGCAGTGGGAATCGAACCCTAGTCTCCCACACCAAAGGCATGTGTCATATCCACTGGGCCATCATCCACCCCATGTAATCCCAGACAGACTGGATGATGCTGAGATCAGGGCTCTGTGGGGGCCATGCCATCACTTCCAGGACTTCTTGTTCTTTACGCTGAAGATAGTTCTTAATGACCTTGGCTGTATGTTTGGGGTCGTTGTCCTGCTGCAGAATAAATCTGCTGCCAATCATATGCCTCCCTGATGGTATTGCATGATGGATAAGGATCTGCCTGTATTTCTCAATATTGAGGACACCATTAATCCTGACCAAATCTCCAACTCCATTTGCAGAAATGCAGCAACAAACTTGCAAGGAACCTCCACCATGCTTCACTGTTGCCTGCAGACACTCATTATTCACATCTGATGAAAAACATGTTATGTATACACATGTATTCCATTGCCTTTTCTGTCAACTTTCTGTAGTGAATGCCATTGTGTCGATGATGGCGGAATGTTTCGATGACAAACTTTGATAAAATGCAACCATTCAGAAGCACAGTGGGCCACTATAGTCAACACATTTACATTTTTTTTACCATTTCATGTCATTAAAGCCTACTTAGCGAACAGACAAATAACATTCTTATTTCAACACCCATTGAACAGAAGCACCACTCGTGCACTCATTATGCAAAGCAGTAGATTTTGTCAAAAACTGCGACAAAGAACAGCATACAAAAATAACACTTACTCAATTCTAAGCGGCTAGACTCTAGAAGCTGTATTACTCAAATATTGGATTTGCCAGAATGCAAGGCAGACTAATAACATACAGTACATTATAACGGAGCATTCCCATGATATTGCTGTTCATTCGTTTGTGATATAGTCAGGTTTCAGTCCGCCGTGCCGCACCCCATCTCCCACACACAAAGTTATTAGTCTAAGCCGATGCAGCCAATTTAGTTGCACACGCTGCATGATAAGGTGAGAAACGCAGTAATAGATGTAGGCCACTGAATGTCGTGCAAAGTGTACGCTGCTGTCAATTTAGCATGCAAATAGAAGCCTTCCCCCCTACACTTTACTGCATTTACTTTCAGAGCAGGAGAACAAATACACACAAGTACGCTGTTGTGTTCCCGCGGTACGGCCTGCGATTTAAATGAGTCTCTGTTGGCAGTTCTGATCTGTAGGAGGTATGATAGCATTAGCCCTAATATCCCAGTCTATCAGTGCATGCAGTGGGGTTGCTGGATAATGGTGGTTAATAGGCTTTTTTTTTTTTTTTTTTTTTTAACCAGGCAGAGGTGTTCTGTGTTTTGATAAAGGCAGCGGAGGAAAATGGAGAATGTAGTTATGTGTGTGAAATGGATTCGCTCTTTGAGTTCTGCATTAAAAGGGGCCGAGAACATTTGGAAATGAGATTTCCTCTCCTTGCCAGGGTTATATCCTTTTTTATTTGCTGTAATGCACATTAGCAGCACTTAAGTAAGATATGCCTTGGTACAAAATGCCTTTGGGAGTTACGTGTGTGTGTGTGCGTGCGTGTGTGTGCGTTTCCTTGTCCAGGTCCTATTTCAAACATGTACCCAGGGCTTCTGCCAGGAGCCAGCCAGCTCAGGTTTGTCCCAGATCAGTAGATTTCTGTTGTCAAATATGTGTCTGTTGTGCTTCAGCCACCAACAGTTAAATTGAGGGGAAGAAGTGAACCAGAAACACAAAAGCGTAGAAAGAAAAAACCCCAGCGTTCTCTCTCTCGCTTTTTGCCACCAATATAGCTGTCATTTCCTTTCTGTCTCGCTCACCAGTGTTTTGACAGTTTCAGACCCCAGGATAAAATGCTTTTTTTTTTTTTTTCTCTTTTTCACAAGAAATGCATCAATTATAACACGCCTTGTCGTGATTAACCAACGCCAGTCCCATCTAGGACCCCTGAGCAATCCAGGTGCTGCACTGTGGGGTGTCTGTATGAAAATACCAAGTGCCTCATTGACCTCTTTCTGTTCATAATGTCCCCCTTTAAGTACCAGTTTCTACTTTGCACAAAATTACCATAATTTATCTGCAGGGGGCTGATAGGGCTGTTGATCAATAACAATTACTTAACGGTTTCTCAGTCGTGTGGAGAGACTGCTTTCGGAACTCATTTTCTAATTTGTGTGCGGTTCGGGAAAGAAATTCAATTTCAAGACCCTCCAGAACCTCAAGTAGCCCAATATATGATATGGATTGAGTGGACACTTCAGCCGGCCCACTCTAGTTATACAACGGTCTATCCAACCACACGGACAGCATTATATTTTAATGATGCACCCAATAAAACAAAAGCCTTTAATTCAAGAGTGCAGGACTGCCAAACATATGATATAGATGCACTCTGGCAGCCAGTGTTTTTGCTACCTACCAGGTCGTATAGTACAACTAGACATTTGTTGTAGCCTCTCTGTAAAGCTGTAACGTCACATAAAATGTCAGCGAGCTTAGAGTTTTCTACCCCCTGTGAATCCTCTGCTAATATACTCCCACAGCTAGTCTATCTCCCGTCCGTTGCCTTGCCTGAGGGTCCCTTAGACCTTTGTGGTCCTCACGCGATCAATAAAAAGAAGGGGACTTGTTCACATCCGAGACAACCGTGGCGCACATATACCCACATACAGTACGGCGCCCTTTTCTCACCCCCCCCCTACAGTGTCTCTCTGCCTTGCTTCATCCCCCGCTCCGCCTTGTTCACACACTTACCCTCTCACGTTAAACTTTGCTGTCAAATCCCTGCGGGCCGCCCGAGCGCATAGACAAATGTTTCCCGTCGAAATGAGAATTGATTTTCTCCAATGGCCTCCATAATCAGCGGTTCGTACGTTTTACTTTCAATTTAGGTGGCAAGGGGCATCGTTGCAGTAATGCCCGTCCCCGTGGGGAACTGAAGGTTACCCGGCGGGAGGGAGGGAGGGAGGGGTGGGTGGTGCTGGGAGCCTGAATGGTGGTGGCTGGGACATCACGCGGTTGCTAGGAAGGTTATGTTCTAGCAGGACGTTTGGTACCTTGTTGATGAGATGCTGCCACTCATTACCTTTTACAATATGCTCCCTAAGAGTCCACTTCATAAGAGGCAGATGGTGGCATGACGAACACTCTAAAGATGCCAATTACAATAAGACAAGCAGATCTGGAGTACCGTTTGACCCTTAACTATTATTTCTCAACGATATCAACCTATAAAGATGTAACCTGGCGCTGCCTTTCGTGTGGAAGAAATGGGCTGAGAGCATCTCCATGAAGAGTGAGGTCAAGAAGAAATTGCGGGGAAAAAAATAGAGACGATATTATGCAATGAAAAAGTCAGATGAGTGACAGCGCGTGCCACGCAGACCGATTTAGAGACGGGGTGGAGATGGAGGAAAGTAGATGCGGAGGGCAGGAGTTGGAGCCAGACTTAATGGCCTATGCAGCGGCGGGTAGCGAGGTAAATCAGCCTATAAATCCATGTGCTGATGTACCAGGCCAAGGCTTGGCACGCTCCCCTGCCAGCGGTTAGCGGTTGCTTTCCACCTGACTGCCCCCATTCTTCTGGCTCTTATTTCTCTCATTGTGCCTCCTGTCTTATTGTCCCCGTTGTGAAACAGACATCTGCGGCAATATTTCTGTGATGCGAAAAAGATAGAGCGGAAAATATGTGACGTTTGATCACACTTTAACCTCAGCCATTGCAGTCACTGCAAGGTTCCATGCAGAAATATGCTTTTATTGTAAAAACGTCGATAGGAGTAATTTTTTTTATTTTTTGGAGTGACCTGGTGGCTTGGTAGGCTTTTACCCAAAATTGCTTATGATTTCAACCAGCTGTGAGCCTTTGTCATGTCTTTCTCTCCCATATTTCCTGTCTCTCTCCACATGAGAGACAAAAACATCTTTTAAAGTTTATGCATGCAATATCATAACATTGAAATTAATAAATCCAACACATGACAGCTTTATTGCGACATAATGCAGCTAATTAAATTTAAGGTGCCATTTATATGCTAGTGGCGAACCAGCACCCTCCTACACATGGACATTAGTTTACTCTGGAAAGAAGTGCAGTCGTTGTGGATTTGTTGAAGCTTCACTGCTTGAGGAGGACACAGAAAAAGACACTGGATTTGTGCACATGACTGTAAAAACAGTCAGGACGGTTAAATAGATAATGATACAGAACAAAACCTACTCCGACATTGATCTTTAACAGATGCAAAGACTGGGAGAATCACTCGGCCATGCCACCTTATTAGTGCATGGATATGATTCAGTATGTGCACACAGCAGCACACTGATGGCAGTTACAACACTGTTTTTTAGATGCCGTTTCATACTTGGCGGCTGTTTGACATGTATATAGGGCATCATCCGCACACCTCATTGCATATGCATCTAACCCAAGGCGATGTGTTCCGCAAGGCACGCTGACGAGGCCGAATGCATTTGCATTAAGACACATACTTGAAGACGCACGGTGTGCGTCATCATCACTTGTCCGCCTTGCTGGGGAATGTCAGAGCATTGAAGCATTCACACTTTTCCCCAGGCCACTGGTTGTCATGATCCAGCCTGCAATTACCCGCAGTCAAAAAAAAGAATGGAAGGACTGCAGCGATAGGAATGTGTGTGTGCGCAAAAGTGAGTGGTGGGTATATGCTACCTCTTAGCCTTTACATCCCTTGACATTTCCTTCACACTGGCCCATTTTGCTTTCTCTCCTTTTCAATTTGATCATGAAAAGATCCAAGGACAGAAGGGTACAATGCGCTATGTTCTGCTGTATTATTCAGCTTAACTCTCCCCACTCTTAAATAAAAAAAAAAAAAAAAAAAGATCTCTTCCCTGGCCTTTGCAACGATCAGCTTTACCCAGATCTGTCCCATTTTAGAAAACGGGGAGGACTCACCCCTGTGGCTTAATGCGGTGCACATCTCTTGGTAGGCTGAACTATCTTGACTAATTGAAGCGCAGCATGGTGTTTGATAAACAAGTTGTTCCCCCCACTGCATGCGACTAATAGAATCTCCTCAGTTGAACTGATAATGGTGCAATAATTTAGTCCATGTTTATCTGTGACACTGGGGAATGAACAAGCGGGAAGGACACTAAGCTGCAAAAAAGTAAATAATATATATATATATATATATATATATACTTAACCTAATTAATTATACCTCAATAATGACTACTTTAGTTTTTTTTCACACTATCCTAATATTAGCTATTTTTTATTGCAGATATGTCACAGATGTTCTTTTCACTGACTACAATATTTGTCTAATATGGGTACTAAATTAGTGTTTGTTGTGTGTTTTGTATGTCCTCAGTAGTTTAATTTTGGAGTGGATTTTCTTTTCTTTAGAGACTGCTGTTTTTAGCCATAGCCGTAGCTTTAAGTGGCCACTGTCGAGTGGCTAGTTGGTTACAGACTGCCAAGTGCCACTTCACAGATTATTCAGTGTCTGCAGTGGAGTTGCCCTGTAGCAGAGTGGAGGATAAGAGTAAAACGCGATAAGGACCTGTGGCAAATGGATACACGTTTTTCTTTTTTTCTTCTTCTCAGGCCGGCTCGGAGATGGCTCGGCTCTGTTCGCCGGGGTTATTGTAACTGCGCTGTCGGTGAAAGACTGAAGGCTGTCATTCACATTGGATTGAAGCTGACATTTTGTTGGCGTTGACCTTCTCGCCCTCTCTTGATACATGGAATCTGCCCTGGTTTGGTTGTCCGTATGGTTTCCATCAGTTGGGCAGTTAGGCGTCTTAGACCAACTCCCTGGTGGGTTACGGTGCTGATAGTCTGTCAGTCTCTCCCACTCAAACGGCAGGCTTCACCAAGCTTTCCCCTCTATATCTCCATTCATCTGCCGTCACTCCCTCACTGATTCTTCATCCTGAAAGACTTGATTCGTGTTTACACGGCAAGACTTCATCTCCCAGTAATCACCTGTCTGTGTTTCTTTATATTACACGAGTGTGTGTCAAATTGCATTTAAGTGGGTGATATAATGTGGAGTGTTGCTTCCTTCTGTCACGCAGTGTCATGCAATCATAAGAAGGGATGTGCTTACATTATTGCAGGCACTGAGGGAGTGTGTGACATTGAACAAAATATAGGGGCCCCCTTTCACCCGGCGCAGTGCAAAGCCCGACACAAGTGTCTTTGCTAGTTTAAGACAGTTGTAAATTTCCTGTCCAGCGTCAACGTGGTTTAAATAGCAAATGCACCTGCGCCCATGGGCATGCTGCTCTTACAGGGAGGTGTGTTCAGGTGCATTCTGGGCGTATAGCTATCTTGAGGCTGCAGGAAGTGGTCGCGCCAATGACCAACAAAAACCTGGTCTAAAGTTAATAACTCAGCATTTCATTGTTATTTTAACAGCATTAGTAAAATGCGCCTAGGCTCGAGCGCAGCGCGTGCACACTATTCTTGTTACACACACACACACACACACACACACACACACACACACACACACACACACACACACACACACACAGGGAAGCGCAGCAGTACACACGCATGCAGAAAATGAAAAATTCTAACATTACAATGTGAAAAAGTATTATATGATACGATCAGTTTCTTTTCCTGAAAGTCTATCCTTCCTGCTCAGCAAATCCTCCATCATAATAGCAATGCGCAAAGGTCCAAACACGCCTGGCTTTTAAAGGGAATGGGAGATGACACATGATGATTGCATGTTACGCCCAAAACCCCCCTATGAATTAATGAAGACACTAAGTACAACCCTTTTGAACCAGGCGCCCGGCGCACGCACCCTTTATTCCGCCGTCAAAATAGCAAAAGGGGATTTGGACACGCCCTAAACGCACCTGTGCTAGGCGCATCACTCCGTGCGCTTAGATCGTTAAAATAGGGCCCTAGGTTGTGGTCATGTCATGCCTTATTATTTGTATTACATTGTAATGCACCTTTTAAATATTGCCTATCATAACAGATTAGGGTAAAAAAAAACTGTGAGAATACTTTTTAATTTACACTTTAATATAAGGTTTCACAATAAAGCCAACAGTCCCAATCTGAATCATAAATGGAGTTGATTTTCATCCACAGATGTATCAGAATCGGGATATAATCCAGCCAGTAACGCACATCTTTAATATGGCACAAATAACAAAAACTGCATCCTCTCCATTTCTGTAGGCACTAAGCGCAGCTAACCAGCATTATAATAAAAAAAGAGACACGTAGGAGTTGGCTGCATGTGTGGTGTCTCCACTTTTTCTCCTGTGGTTTGTGTACATTTGTAGTGAGCACATTCCCATCAAGGCTTGTTTGCATATCTGCGGATATCAGAGATTATATATTATGATTTGTCTTTAGGTTAATGGGTTACAACACGCTGCATTAGCTGCTAGGCGTTACAATTACACCAGTAACCATATGTTGTGATGTTAGACAACATATGTTAGGTCTGTCACTGTTAGCATGTAGGTCCAGCAGTACTTTTTCTTTTTTACAATCCAATATGTTTTAGCCCTCAGCCCTCACTGAGGATATGACACCCTGTTGTATTTGTAGCACTGCCTGCCTGCCAGTTCAAAGTGTATCTCTTTTAAGTGAAGTAAAGGATATTGCTTTTGTTAGAAAGCATAATAACAACAGACGTGTCTATAAAAGTCCTTGTTTTCCAAAGATTCTGATATTGATAGCAGCTCCTTTAACTTGGTTTGTCGTTTTGTGAGCTCTGGCGTGATCTGACTTATTTTTTAGGATCTGTGTTTATGATGAGACACAAATAAAAGATTAAATACCTCCGGGACACGCGTGTTGGGTATGAGGAAGAGAAGAAATGCACAGGAATGATCCAATCTGTTTGAGGATGGAAAGTAATTCAGTCTTAAGTAATTCGGGTTGAGTGACAGGCCTGGCTGAGAGGCCTTGATTTCCCCACAGCGCTGTCGCTCCATCTTAAATCTAACCTCATACATAAAAAGACCACCAATTAGGAGTTAGTCAGCGCTGCCTACCGTCCTGGATTATGATTCCATAATTGAGTGTGCTGGAGGTCACTACGCTTACTCTATCTCAGCGGGGGGGGCTTTATTTGGAAGCTGCCTTGCCAACAGACGGTGATGGCTCGCTAATAGCTGCCAGCTTCCTGCAAAATTGCCCATCAATGAAGGTAATTGGGCACATAAGCCATTGTGGGCACTGTCATTCCATCCACATTCAGATTCCCTTTTAACACCTTTTAAAAAAAATCAGTTATGTCACCATGTAGTTAAAGCACACCTGACATGTGGGGTGATTGAATAACCCTTGGTGAGACCAGAATTCCAATGTGTTATTTTAGCTATTTTTCTGTTTAAAACTGCATCTGTCCCCTGGCAGATGCCTTTCAGTGGATGCCTTGTTTGAGGATTTAGCTGGATTAACCCATCCTTGTCAGTGCACTGCACAACAGTATTCAACGCTGGCAGTTTCTTGAGCACATCTGTCCAGCCCAGCTGGATGACATATATTTCCCCACTGTCACAAGCTTGATTTTCTCTCTCAATAAACTTAGTGAGAGTCATAGGGCAGCTGCTACTGTGATACTGTCATATAATATGTTTTTTTTTTTCTGATGATTGTAGTACGGCAGAGGTTGAGAGAGAAATGTGGTTGTGGGTTGGGACACGAGGGAGGGTTGTTGAAAATTGCTTTTGCAATGAAAAATAATTAGTGAGAGTAGCTGGGTGATCACACCTTCACACGCCTTTGGTTTCTGCTGTTGAACGCGCATGTCTCTAACCCACCGGTGAGGTTAGGTCTGGCGATCACAGAGTGAGGCTATTGAGGGGAAGCTGAGAATAGCACCAAACAATCGATAGGCAAGCACTGAAATCCAAGGAGGGGAAGGGGAAGGAAATGCGTAGCAAATGCAATTGGTGCTCTGGGCTGCCGGGGTGCACTGAGGCAGTAAGGCAGCAGTTTAGGATCTCATATACATTACACAGTTGTAGCTTTTTATTATCATACAAAAAAACAGCATATATAAATGGATTAGTGTGGTTTTGCTGCAGGTAAGAACAAGACTTTAATATTAACTGGAAGTGAACTCACAAAAGAATCTCTAAGTGAGGAATGAGCCAGCCGTTTAGACCTGAAGGGGTTTTGGTCTGGTACCAAAGAGAGCGCCTCTGCCCTTTGGCCATTCTTCACCTTCATAGCTCCCATAAACCAGGAAATGTTTCAGCATAAAACAGGGAAATTGATTCGGAAAAGGGGGAAATTGTAAAACCAAAGTCGAAACATTCCGTAGATGGTACCTCTGGCGGAGTATGTACATAAAGTACAGCGGGAACTCAGTCACACAGTTTGAAGACACATATCGGCACATGACCGTTCTCCCCTCTTGACTCCATATTCCTCTGTATCTCACCCCTTATCTCTCTCTTTCTGCCTCCCTCTCTCTTTCATCTCACAGCTTCTTCTGTGTGTGCAATGTACAATTTTGCCTGACCCAGGGCCGTATTAGCTGCAGATTGACGCCATCAACTACTTCAGCTAAACGCAACAAAGTTCTGGCCAAAAACCTCCCTTCACCTTCTGCCACCGACTCAACTCTGAAGCTGGCTGGTGAATTATTCACAAGTGCCCTCTCTTCCCCTCGGCTACAGACCTACACAGCACTACTTCACTTTTGTACTTTGGTCTACAATGCCGTGCTTATTCTTTAAAGCCAAATCAGACCTTGCAAAGAGAGAACATCGGCGGTGTTTTCTAAGCAGCGGCGCGTCGGTGACAGCACGGTCAGAGAGCAGTGAAGGGATGAGTGGCGAGGGCGCGGCGTCTAGATTTACCATTCATGGCGATAGCAAGCACAACAAAGTGCACAGTGCAGTCTCTTTGTATTGTGAACGTAGGAGGCAGGCCTTCCACTTTTCCCCCAGGGCTCGACCGCTGTGAGGCTCCCTGAGGCTGTGCTGCTGGAAGAACACACAGTCAGACGGCATGACTACACTCACCCAACATGTAGCGTGCTCAGATTCCCTTTATTCTGAAGCACATACAACATGCCCACACATTCCTAATATAGTGCAATGGCTGCTTTGGACTTATAATTTCAAAATTAGATTCATTCATTTGGTGTTTGATAATCAGTGCTAAGTTACAATATAGATTAGATCTGTTGTATTTGATCAAATTAAACAGATGTAAGGTTCAACAGGCACTTCAAAAAGCACCAGACTGCCACAGCTGAAGTTGTGTTATGAGCTTTCAGTTGTCTTAAATAAAGTTCCAGGTCTTGCTTATTGCTGTGTTCTTCAGACAAGCTGGTAAAGTTCAGTTCAGTTTTCTGTTAGGCCACTGCAGCCAAGCAGTGGAACAGGTAGCTTTTTAAGTTGAGCATTAAAGGTGCTCTAAGCGATAGGGTTAGAAAACATCTCCTCGCTATCCGCGAGCTGCCAGTCCACTGAACACACTGTAAAAAAAAAAAAACGCGGTCTCTGTAGACAGCCCAGGCTCCACAAACGCAGACAAAAAACGAACTGTGCCAACCTGCACCACCAAACATAACAAAGAGTGTTCCAGCGTTCCGGCCAATAACCGATGAGAAGGATTTCGGGGAGGGAGGGGCGAGCTAGCCTCGTTTTTGTTTGAAAATACTTTGAACGTCAACGAGAAGTGCCGTCACCCCAACATCACTTAGGGTGCCTTTAATTAAGAACACAGCCACGGAAGGAGTCGAAGATTCAGCAAGCACATTCATCGCAGGATTAGGCAACGAGGAAATTGCAAGCGCAGCTACCACTTCCCCACAAGCCCATCTCACATGAATGTGTGTGTACTCCATAAAGTTGCGGAGGATGAGTTTTGTGTTCTAATCTCGACCTGTCGTGTGCAGTCGGAACGTACAAAACTGTGCATAGCAGAGCGTTCGTCACGCCGTCTCTTCCACCCTCGGTGCACACAAACAGGAGCGCTTGGCTTGCATTGATTTCCCTGGCCAACGCCGCTGGCCAGTGTTGGCTACACGCTTCACCTTTATTGACCGGGGTTATTAGCTTCACCTGACTGACGCCATCACAGGTACAAATGATTATTGGATTGCTGGAGAAGCAAATGACACAATGTGTGGACGAGAAGTCAGTCACCCGTGTAGATTGTATTGACATCTTAACATGGAAGAAGATGGACGGAGGAAAAGGGAGAAGAGACACCGTAAATGTGTTTCCTTTGTCCCAGAACCGTCTCAATTTCTAATTGCGTTATAAAACCTTGAGGTTGTATATTAAGGGATTTGTGACATTTCTAGTGATTAAAAAGAAGATGCTTGTCTTTCCACGTCCGCACACTTTGTCGTTCTTTCCCCTCTGAAGACCATGTCTCCTCTGCACACAAGGACATTGTGGTTTCCCAGAGCAAAGGCTCCCCGTGTCTGTCAGTGCGTTAAATGGGGAGAGGAGACAGAGCGCTGGCACTCTGCGATTTGGCTGAGGGTCATCCTATTGTTGTCGGCAGCGTAGCTACACGGCAGATGGGCCCCGGGCCCTCTGTGAAATTAGTAAAGCACTCGTCCTTGGTGGCATGGGCTGCCTTTCACCGACAGTCAAAGATGCTGTAGCGCAATAGATTGGGGACAAATGATTAGCTGGGTCTTATTGAATTAGCTCCGAGTAATCGCTGTTTTATTGTTTAAGTGTTTTCTCTTTGGAGTGTTGCAGATTAATTGTGTGGGTGTGGATGTGTGTGTTGTGTTCGTTTGCGTGCATGCATGCACACACTGCACGTTTGCCTTCGCAGGCACTTGCTTGAGAGGGTTTTGAAAGTCAGTACCAATATTTTAGTAGTTTTAGTGTGACGGTGTCTCGAGCCAATAACTCGGCGCTGCTACTTCATATTAAAGATCGGATCAACAATCGTATGGGGTTGTCCTTTTGAAATTTGCCTTGACACAAAGATGAATTGTGTTTTTGCATTGGGGAACTAGAAGTCCTAATGAAAACCAATGCAAATTGAGAACAGAAGAACAATGAATCACTTTCGAAGTAGACAACACTAACTGATATCTAGTTTCTTTCCGTCACTTGTCTAAACGTAGAAGCTAACACTGTACACGGAGACCTGTGTCTTGGTTTGTTTCTTTTCCTGACATGTCACTGACATCTTTTTTTTCTCTTTCATTTTCAACTCTCTTCCCACTATTTTTACTCATCTCTCGGGAGCTATGATATGAGTCAAAAGTCGTGAGCGACGTGTTTAAGACACCTTTTTCACCCATCCGTCCATCGTACATGTACATATGACCCACATTTAAATTGAACCATTGATTCAGAACACTAGAGGTGAGTTCTGTGGACATATGGGCAGTCAAATCTATTGTCATAGTAGGATAGCATACACAGTGAATACATTAAAAGCATTGGGTTGCTGCTGGACAATGCAAAACATGAACACAAGTGTCTTCTGTCCATTTATTGGTTGCAGAATGCAAAATATGTTTAGGAAGAAAACCTTCAAAATGCAGCCGCGGATTCAAACTTCTGTCTTTAAATGTTGCCCGCTCGCTAACTGAACCAGTAATATCAAATGTCCTGCCCAACAACCGCCATTTATCCTCTGTGTCCATGAGGAATCCTGTTTACTCGTCCATTCTACGTTACTCTTAATTCCCGACAAATTGATTCCAGTGATAATTGTACTGGCTCCCTGTCATTTCTCCTGCTTACACGTTCCTCTTGCCTCGGTTTCCTTGGGCACTCGGCCCACTCCGCATTCCTCCACCACGTCCTTCAGGGGAGGCGGGGGCACTGAAAGCAGAAAATAGCCACTCATGCATCACTACAGTCACACAGCCTTGTTCACTCTTCGTCTCTCACTCCATCTCCCTTTTGTCTTCTAAACAAAGGGCCTTGAAAATCAGGGTGAGTGTTAACCCTCTGAGAGTACTGCGTTGACCTACCTCCTTGCAGCTCCTACGCTACACTCCTTCCATGGTCAATTTTTTAGCTCTGGCATGATAAAAGGTGATAATAGAGCATATTCATGCGAGCCGAATGAAAAACACTGATTGCGGAAGGATTTAGTCTGAATTGCTCAAGGATCTTCTCCCATGGAAAAAAAAATCTGCCTTTCTCTTTACCTCTTTCACTACTGTCCTCAATTTTCCTTTCAGTGCTCACCTTTTTTTCTGTGTGTTCAGGTGTGATTGTGTTCCCATAGGTCACATGTAAGAAAAACATCGACATAGAATGTAAGAATGAACACAAAAGTATTCTGGATTTTCAAAGTTTGTAGTGAAAAGTTTGACAATCTTCAGCCCGGATTTAGAATCCTGTTTTTTTTGTGTGCCTGAAAACCGCAAAGTACAAACTTAGGCTGGCGCCTTTCTTTCTGTTTGTGCATGTAATTAGGGTTTGGACTTACTAAGGCGGCAGCTAATTACATTATCAGCAACAACTGCTTTCTGGTTAATGCTATCGCCATATTGGATTAGCGACTCAGTGAACATCGGGCTCCAGTTGAAGTTTAATGACTGCACAGCCACGACACTCGGTCCGCACTTTGTTTGGAGTTATGAAATAGTTACATTATGTTGATTTATTATCAGTGGTCCTTTTTCATTCCTCCGAAGCGCGGCTTTGTTTCACTAATTCGCTGCAGCTCCCCTGCACACTTTGGCAGTGCACTCCCCCTTTCTCTGCTGTCACTGAGATTTATGTGCAATGCAGGTTCATTTAAATTCCTCCTCGCAGACACAGCGCCCCGGCACAAATTCGCACCTCGCTTTTTTTTAAAGGCTGGGATTTTCCCACCAAAACTGACTTGTAAATTGCGTGAATCCATCAGGAAAAAGCACTAAGCCATACTGATCATATCTTTGCACGATTCTCCCTTTAAATGCATATAAATGAAGGAGAGAGGTGCACTGATTGCACACAGTGCTCCTCTGTGCCTGGTTGATGAATTACACACATCTCCTTAGTTGAACAATGCAGTTTAGAAAAGGACTTGGCAAATGTGTAAACAGACAGACACTTAGCGCTTTGCTGGTGTTTGCTGTTCACGCAACTCATGTTGCTATTCTGGCACTGAACATACATCCGATTCTATATCAATTAGTTTTAGTTACAATACCAATTTTGCTAGTGTCAGAGAATGTATACTGTGAATTGTAGAAGCAAGAAGCAACCCTAGAATATTTTTATAGTGCACTAAGGTTAATATTTACTGAAGAATTGACCCCCAAAAAGTTTGTTGAAAGTACGTTTTACTTATACATCCATGGTGAAAAGGTATATATTAAAAGATTGATTTCTGGATTTTATGAATCGATATCGGATCACTCAATCAAACATCAATTGTAATTGGAGAATCGATTATTTTAATCCAGCCCTAGTATTGGTACTCCTTACCTTTAAGGTGATGACCGAAATAACCCAGTACCAAGTAGTATTGAAACTTCTCAAGTCAAACGACCACTGCATTTGATCGATTTTGTATCCAGATCTTGAGAAAAAAAAGACTATTTGTATGGTTTTGCTCGCATATAATCACCGCAAGTGTTCCTTATTTTAATCCGCCCTGTGATTGGCTTACTACCGCAGCAGCACAACCCATACAGTTTGTTGTGGGGTGCTAAAGTTGAGTGGGGAGTTGGAACTGGCAGTTAAGCATGACGATGATCCTTCCATTCACATGATGGGTATGGAATGAAGTAGTGAAAAATGATATGAAATGAAACAGGGGAATAGGTATTGGTATCTTAATATTTTTTTACGATAACGAGCCCTAATGCTCTTCCAGGGGAACTTTTTGAATGTACTTTTTACCCTTTCTTCCTCCATCCCATTGGCGTGTGTCCTGTTTCTGTTAGTGTGTGTGTGTGTTTTGTGACACCTGGAAAGACTGCAGCATGTTAGAGCGGAGGGGAGACTCCTTGGCATTGAGATTGATCAGGCGATGCATCAGAGCGGACAGGCCACTGATTGCAGACAGTAATGATCACACGTGTCAGGTGCTCAGCACAAATACCCATGTACACACACATGCACACAGTTGGAAACTCATACGCACACAAAAAACGAATGTTGCTCGCATGCTAAGGCCAGGTAGCGCCAACGTCTCATTTTGGCTGGAAGTCCCTCACCTTCCTCTTTCTTTGTGTTGGCGTTCTAAACACTCTGGTGGATTTGTGAGGACTATGGATAACTGCTCCTCAGATCTCTGCAGGGTAAATCCAGACAGCTAGCTAGACTATCTGTCCAATCTGAGTTTTCTGTTGCACGACTAAAACTACTTTTGAACGTACACACGTTCCACCAAAACAAGTTCCTTCCCGAGGCTATTTTGCAGAGGCACAGTTGCTCCGCCCGGCCAAGACGATTGTGATTGGTTTAATAAAATGCCAATAAACCAGAGCACGTTTTTCTCCCATCCCGGAACGCTGCGTGGACTTGCCAGACCTTCCTCCGAAGCACTGTGGAGGAAGGTCTGGCAATGCGAGACCAAGGCCAGGTTAAACACATAAAGACAACGCAGTACAGCTGTACATGAAAGAGGAGATGAGGATTGAAGTGTGAGCTCTGAGTGGCATGAGAGTAGAGACTGGTCTATTGAACTACTGTCTGTCTCCGCCTCTCTTCTGGTGGCGTTCTTCCTGTGCATGTTTTACACGACTGAAAACTTGTTCTACTATCAAACTCCATTGCAGCCGCAGCGTAAGTAACTTGACAAGACATTGTGCCCTCTGGGTTTAGTCAGGCTAATTCAAAAAGGTCACAATGAATTAAACAGAAAATGCTCCACAAATAGATGTGACAAAGTAACAAGTATGGGATAATGGTGAATACTAAAAAAGGGGTCTAACAGCGGCACACGTTGAGCGTTGTAAAGTCAGTGAAATGGTCACACGGTAACATCTATCTTAAGTTTGCTAACATAAGCTAACGGTAGCCCCGGTGTGTTTCATTGCTTAATGTTGTGTGTGTGGGTGGGTGGGTGTGTTTGCGACCTATCTGCGGCCTCAGAAGCAACCACAATAACAGCCCAGGCTTAATAATGATTCCTAATAGTGAGCAGTAATTGGAAATAGAAACTTCATTAGTGAGTGACAGCAGCAGGTGATAAGACTAGGAATACTGTGTGGCCAGCGATGCTAGAAACTCATTATCTGCAATGCATCCCCCACTCCTTAATTATTTGAGAGGATCTTCACTCTTTACAGCCCTCTCTCTCTCTCTCTCTCACTCTCTTTGACTGTGGATTTTGAAGTAGTTTCTTTAAAAGAGATATTTGGGGTGACTCTGTTATCTGTCTTTGGGAGGTGGATGGCCTTGGGATGAAAGTGATGAAACGGAAGAAGAGCCGTAATGAGAATCTCCGCTCTCCGGCCTTTGATGCAAAGTAGATGCAGCTATCCATATTTCCTTTTTTTGTGTGTGTGTGTGTTAGCCTCACTGCAGACTGCCGCAGTTGTTTGATTTTTAATATACCCGAACATTACTCGCCAACTTTTTTTTCATTAGCAGCTTATTATTGCTATCCAAACATGATGTGTCGCCGGCAACACAGAAGTTTAGCTTCAGCGCGCAGCCAAAAATGTTTGTCATTTCTCCCCTTTAAAAGCAAGGCTTAAAAGAAGCACTCTTGTGGGAACCTAGGGCTTACATTATGGTTATATATCATGTGCTGTAAACGTCAACACTCTAGACAATGCACAATAGACATCACATACTTGACCTCTGACCCTGGATGCAGATCTGATCACATTTCTGTCGCTTTGGCTTGACCAAAAAACTTTTTTTTGTGACTTTGTGTAGTCTATAGACCTGTAACGTAATAATACTGTTGGGGATTGCCAAGGGATGTCAAAATGTGTTCCTTCTAAAAAATCTTAAAAAAAACAAACAGGTTTGAATATATACGAATATCTATTTTTGCGCAATTTGTCCACAAGAGGGCAAACCAGTACAACATTACTACTTGTATAGGTAAACCCAATAATGTCCTATACCATAAAACTTCATTTAAAGACCATAGACGGTGGCGGCCTCTGGCTCACCCTGTAAGAGCGTGCGCCCCATGTAGGCTGAGTCCTTTGCAGCGGCACGGGTTCGAATCCGACCTGCTGCCCTTTGCTGCATGTCATCCCCCATCACTCTCCCCCTTTCATGTCTATCAACTGTCACTCTCTAATAAAGGGAAAAAGCCCCCCAAAAATAATCCAAAAAAGACCGTAGACCTGTCTCCCTCTCTCTCGCAAATTAAACTGTTTGTAATTCTGTCTTAAACAACTGAGTCTTTGCCGGCCCCTGCCAACCGAAGTTCCCAAATCTCGTATCTCTCCAGTTAAACATTTTTGTCGCCGCCTTTGCATCAGTTACCCTATTTTACCCTCGCTTGTTTGTTTTCTTCCAGTTTCGCGCCAGCCGCGTGATGGACACGTCATCAACACGCTCGCTGTGAAATCTCGGGACTTTGACAGGCTTGACTCATTCGGACATTGCACTGACTTTGTACTAGAGAGCTTAGAGTCAGAACCCAAGAGGCAGACAGCCGCGGTTCTTTTTTTTTGCAAATCCAATTTTCATATTCAAATGTCTGTTGCTTTTTCTTTTTACAATCCCAATATGTGTGTGTGTGTACTGTGGATAATAGGACCTCCTGTAGAGTTTGATTACCTTACAATAGTTTCCTCTCATTTGGCCCGTGATTGGCTGCCACTGGAAGGGCGGTCGAGAACTGAAAGAGACGGACGAGACAAAAGGGGAGAGGCAAAGAATGAGAGATGGAGAGAGCACTTGAACTCTTGAGTGGCATTGGTGATGCTAATGCACTGTTGAGAGACAGAGCGAGACAGCGAGAGAGGAAAAGAAAATTTAAAGAGTGAAAGTGATTGAAGGAAATAGGGGAGTCGGGCAGACTAATGACACCGAATAGACGAGATCACAATGATTGAGAGAGGAGATAAGATGATATCTGATTATCTTTAAGAATATCTTTTAAGCATTAAGATCAGTGGGAGAAAAGAATAGAGTCTGAGAATGCGTAAACTCAGCCACTCGGCACATAGAACTACCAGCTCCAGAAGTGCGGCAGACCCTAAATATATGCTTTTGATCAAACGTGATGACCAGATATTGTAATGCCTAGTGCAAAGTATGATCTATGCGCTCACACACTTAATGCCAAGTGGTGGAATATAACGAAGTACTGTACTTAAAGGTGCAGTAGGTAAGACTTATAAAACTAACTTTCTGTCACATTTGCTGAAACTGACCCTATGTTCCAGTAGAACTACATAAAGCAGGTCATTTCAAAAAAAGAAAAAGAAATCTGGCTCCTCTGGCACCACCTACAGCCTGTAGTGTGATTTGCAAAACCAATCAGGGCCGGGGGGGTGTCTATCTGCATTTCAACCACTGCTAATGCACATGCATTCATTCGCCCTTGTGGGGGGAGGGGCTTAGAGACCGTTTTAAGCTTTAGCAGAAAGGGGGGGAAGGGACTGAGAAGTTGTCGATGTTCAAATTTTTTGGCAAAGTCCTGGATCTTCCCAATCCTACCTACAGCACCTTTAAGTACAATTTGAGGTACTTGTAGTTTACTTGAGTCTTTTCTTTTCATGCCACTTTCTACTTCTAGTCCGCTATACTTCAGAGAGAAACACACATTCATCTGACAGCTTTAGTTTCTAGTTACTTTACACATTAAGAATGTTGCACACAAAACACATGTAGTATATAGAAAAACACATGTAATTTCTAGAAAAAACTAGCCAACAATATAACGGCCTGCAAGTCCCGCTGAAATGATTAGACCATTGAACACACAACTGGTTGGATCGTTTCCAGTTTCTAAAATGTGAAAATGTTTCTGCATTGAGCACTTTTACTTTTAGTACTTTAAGTACATTTTCCTGATGATACTTACATACTTTTACTGAAGTAAGATTTTCAATGCAGGGCTTTTACTTAAGTAAAGGATCTGAATGCTTCTTCCACCACTGTCAATGCCAAAAAGAAGGCTACCACTTACGTTGCTGCAAGATGTAATTGGGCATGATTAGCTCCCCCTTTGTGTTGTCCTTTGCGCCATCTTCGTGCCAGTTCCACATGTCTGGAGGTGCTCCCAGCTGTTAGAGTGGTGTGAAGAGCTAGAGGAGGTGATGACCAATTGGTATATGGCATAGCAACCGCCATCATACATTCAATATAGCTACATCACTCAGGATTAGGAATATAGATTGGTAAAAACATCAGGAACACCCGTAAGACGGCTTGATCCAATGAAGTGACTGCGTGGTTTTCAGCCTGAAGGTGAATAGTGCAGCAGGACAAACACACACACACACACACACACACACACACAGATAGCCCAGGTATTCTGGCTCCAATCAGTGGATGTTTTGAGGGAGATTCCAGCATCTTGTGGCCATCTGTGGTCGTGAGAAGACTAACGACGCTGTGTTCACTGCCAGGACTGGCCGAGACAGCAGCAGCAGCGTTGGCGCGGCAGCCAAAGAACTGTCGCATCCATCCTGATTGGAATTCAAATGGATCACCCTCGCCGGGATCAATACTGCATGATAATGATGTTGTGACATTTGGAGAGGGGATGTGTGTTTGCAGCGTGTCTGTGCGGGGGAAGTTGTCAGTGTGTGTGTGTGTGTGTGTGTGTGTGTGTATAAGCAACTATGTGCCCCTGACTTTGCAGTCCCACAGGCGTCCTTGTTTTTCCCCGCGTCCGACAGTGGTACCAGAAGCAACGTTATTACTTTAACTTTTTTTTACTCATCTATTTATTTTGCTTTTGCATTAGATTGCACAAAATTGGCAACACATCATCTCTTCCCTATCAAATTTAGGATGACTCCTTGTGTGATTTCCTTTCCTGGGACCAGGGAAACCAGATAGCTTTGAAGTGCAACATTGTTCCGATCTCTTTGAACTGAACAAATTATAAAATAGTGAGAATATGTCCACCCAGAGAGAGCCGTTTCTTCCATATTTCATCTTATTTGGCATTATAAAGTAAAAGAGAAAGCAGTGGAAATCAAACCAGGGTATGGCATTGCATTATAGGAAGTAAGTAAATCACCTTTCCAGTGGTTGCTGGGGAAAGCAGTGATATTGCCACTATAATATGTTCCTGTATCAGGTTTCTGAACACACCTTTATGGGGCTTTAAAACTAAATAAAAAGGCTGCCATATCATTTGAAAGCTTTTGAGGCCAGTGGATGCATTACAGCAGTGACGTATCTCAGCTTTCAATTCTTTGATTTCTCCAAGAACAACTTATATTCAGAGTCTTTTCTTTCTTATAAACTGGATTGTATTTATGCTCATACCTACCAGCTGACGCATCGTTGGCCTTAGATAACCAAAATCCACTGGCCACACCCATGCTGAAATAGTTTTCGCTAGGGCTGCCAGCTTTGTGAGCGACACCAGCGATCCATCAAAGAGGTTGGATACAGCTCTTTAGCACCATTGATCGCTCCACTCTGCAGAATGTGCATATATACCCCCTCCATACATCACTGTATAACGCTGTATCAAGAGAGATGGATGAAACACAGTGGCAGGCTTGGTCTGCATTAGAGATACTAAATATTTCTGAGGGTGCTTGCCCCGCTGATTAATGGCTTCATAAAATGTCCACAGCTACCTCTCATCTTTAGTCCGCTTTTCAATCACAGGATACTGCCAGCGAGAGACTGCTCGGAGCTTCGGGGGAAAGGAGTGAAATTTGAATCTGATTTGTGCGCGTTTGTTTTTTTGCGTTGAAACATTCATGTCAGCGCCCTGTACATGTAGCGATTAGTGTCAGGACGGGGCATCTGTCTGCTGTACGGAACTGTTTTTGTTCCTCTTTCTTCCTGCTGCGATACTTTCTGCTCATCTTTGTCTCCTAATCTCTCCTCGCTCCATATGCCTGACTGTTTTTTTTTTTTTTTTTTTTACAGCTTGCACTGTCTGTCCGGGCCCTTAAAGAGTCGGCTGCATTGTAGCGAAACACTATTAATTACCTTGTCGTCCCTCGACAGTTGGCAGTGACAGGTTTTAGACCGGCTCTCCGAGGAGGTGGGCGGACTTGCGGCGCTAAATTAAAAAGCTGGGAGAGCTTGTCATATCCTGTCATTGGTATGTTTAATGAAAAACCTGTGTCTGTATATGTGTGTTCAGTCTGGCGAAGAACAGGGTGATGGACGTGCAGAATTCCAAACAGATGGGCGGAAGGAGAGAATCGGACACGTATCGACTTAGTGATGGGCCGAGAAACAGCAGGTGGTTACATGGGCAGAGGTCCGGAGACAAAGAGAAACAAGGCCAAAACAAACAGTATAGGCAGCAACCAGAGCGCGTCGGGACAGAAGGCCCTATCATTTTTAAAATGCGTAACACATGCCGGTGGTATCTGAAGCGTGTACAGGCAATAACTTTGGAACTGTGTACTGTGACTCATTGGGCCCTATTTTAACGATCTAAGCGCACGGCGTGAAGCGCCTGGCGCAGGTGCGTTTAGGGGCGTGTACGAATGCACTTTTGCTAGGCCATGGTCCAAAAGGGTTGTACTTAGTGTCTTCATTAATTCATAGGTGGGTTTTGGGCGTAACATGCAATCATCATGTGTCATCTCCCATTCCCTTTAAAAGCCAGGCGCGTTTGGACCTTGGTGTATTGCTGTTATGATGGAGGATTTGCTGAGCAGGAAGGAGAAGAAACTGATCTGCTTGTGCGTGAAGTGATATATCATAATACCTTTTCACATTATAATTCTTCTGCATGTGTGTGTGCTGCTATGCGTCCCTGTGTGTGTGTGTGTAACAAGTGTAATGTGCGCGCGCTGTGCACGAGCCTAGGAGCATTTTACTAATGCTCTGTTAAAATAACAATGAATTGCTGTGCTATTGACTTTAGACCAGGTTTTTGTTGGTCCATGGCGCCATCACTTTCCGCTGCCTCAAGATAGCAATACGCCCAGAATGCACCTGAACACACCTCCCTGTAAGAGCAGCACGCCCATGGGCCACAGATGGGCGCAGGTGCATTTGCTATTTAAACGACGCGGGTCGCTGGACAGGAAACTGGCAACTGCGTCAGTCTTAAACTAGCAGAGACACTTGCGTCGGGGCTTTGCGCTGCGCTGGGTGCGCCGGGCCCATTATCTTCTTGTCATTCACCCAAAAAGCTATTATGAAAGGAAAGTTCTACATATGTGCCTGTCATAAGAAGAACAGATGTCTCCTCCAGTAGGCTACTACAGTACTTAAAGGAAGGTTTCTTGAAACTTGTGTCTCTTGACTCCGTCAAGGAGGTTTTCAGTTTGGTTTGTCCTGTTTTTTGGTTTTTATCATCTGTTGGTTTTGCTTGTCTGTCAGCTGGATTTCAGAAAAACTACTGGGCCGGTTTTCATGACACTTGGTGGAAGGGTGTAGCATGGGCCACGGAAGAACCCATTACATTTTGGGGCTGATCCATATCATGGGGGCGGATACACAAATACTTTTTCCACTTTTGTAAACATTGCGAGATGGGGCTTTTTTGCTGCGTTCACGTGGTGTCTGAATATTTGGGAAAAATGAGTACCCTGGGAAAATTCACAATGCATAAACATTGTGAGATACTGCATGCCTTGGCAGAGGTCTGCACTCGAGTGGCTCTCTAGTTTCCATTGTTCCGCAGATTACTCCTATTAGTTGGGAAGACATTGTACTCACCATAGTAATGGCTGAGATCTGGCAACATTGTTCCTACAAATTAAGAAGCATGTCTGATCAGACAGGTTGTAAACCACTTTTAGAGTTATAACCGATAATAAGCGCACAGAAAATGTCGGTGATAGAGCAGAACTGCTTGTGCTCACAACCTTTGGCAAACCCGGGTGCTGCTGTTGTAGTTTGTTCGTACCGAAGTCATTTCATTTTAATGCAGCACAATTTAAAAGTCTTGATATGCAGCAAAAAGATTCTTCCTACTTCAGGACATCACATAACAAGCTGACCCGCGCCGCCTTCTCTGGGTTTTTGCCCTGAAGAGAGATGGAGATTTGTTGTTTAGATACACCACCCTACCACTTCACTTAATGGAAAAGCCATGTCGTCTTTCCCAGCATCCCCCCCCCCCCTTCACACTGCAGCACCACACAACAGGCATGCTAGGGGTCCGTGTGTCCCAGGCTGCAGTGCTGAAACGCTCGGCGGTGTTGTTGATCAGGTCCAGACCTGTGTTTGGCCCGGCGAGTGTGAACAAGCTGCAGCAGCCCGGGGGAGCTGTCCGCGGTGCTGAAACCACGGATCTCTCCTCCAGCGCTGGGACTGCTGCTCCTCTGCTGCGGCTCTAGCTGAGTGGCCAACATGGCACGATGTTTTCCAAAACCCGGGCTTCGCAGGCATTTAGAACACCGTATCCATTACTGTTACGAAAACAATCCGATCACGATTTGTTTTGTTGTTCGTCTCCAATCATCTACTGGCTTGACCTCTGAGCGTTGATTGTGAAAGCAGTGGCGAGCTCGGAGGATGAAGCGACACACAGCAGGGTTCAATTGACAGCGTTTTAAAAGTTTGAGACACACAAGGGTATAATATTTTCTAACAATCGTTCCAGTTTTCGATGATGTAAGACTAGATAGATAAAGGAGGAGGATTCCATAGAAAAATATGATTGGTTCAAGGTAGGTTGAACTCAGATAAAGCCATAAGACACGAAAACCATGTAACAATTTATGATACAGATTTATGATACCAATTAAAAACAGATGAGAGAGGCTTTGTTCACAGTCCTTACAGAATGTAATGTCACAGATTCACAACAATTACTTAAGTGGAAAGGTGCAACTTCCATTGTTATCAGTGTCTTCATATGTTGGCCAGATTGCCATTAACTCAAACGTATACGTCTTTTCCTAAAGTTTTAATCAAAGCATTTTCAAGACAAAATCACTGCCAGTACAAATAATTGTATTTTTTAAATATATACAGTGGTGCTCATAAGTTTCAGAACCCATGCTAAAGTTGACTAAAAAGAGGAATTTAGTTGTACGAAAGATTCAATAATATTCCCCAAACTCTGATTTATAGTAATACATGCACCCAGAAGATAACCAACCACACTGTCATTTTCTTTGTTCGCTTCATTTGACATTTTCCAAATGAATATTGAATGTGCAGAAGATTGTAAGAGCTTTTTTTTATTTTTTTTTTTATAAAGGTCACCGATATGAAGATTCACAGTAAAAGATTCATTTTCAAAGTTTACTGAAATGCCTTAACTTGGATATCCTTTAATCCTGCTAAGTTAAGAAAAGATTAGGACTGTCAAAAAGTGCAGACCTGATAGACTGAGCTAAACGGTTCCTTTGGAGACCAATACTCTTCAAGTGAGACTTTTAGGTTGCAGGTCAAAAAAGATTTTAAAGTAGACTGTCTAGAAGCCTTTTCGCTACCCTGTGAGAGCCTAAAGTGTGTGTGTGTGTGTGTGTGTGGGGGGGGGCTTACATAATTGAGTTATGCCGCTTGGTTGTGGTCATTGAGATGATGTAACAGGTTATAAGCAGGCCTTTGCAGCAGCAGCATAGGCTTGCCTGGCGCTGCTAAACGCAGCTTGAGTTTTAAACATGGGGGGGAGAGAGTCCGTCTGGAAGGGTCTGTTATTTTCAGTCCCGCGCTGAAGAGGGTATGATGCTGTTCAGGTATTATATCTTGAAAAGAGTGCTTAGGAGGCGAGAGAAACTAAAAGAAGGGAGAGAGAGAGAGAGTGAAGAGAGCCCTGGGAAATCTCGCGCCCCATCTCACAGGTACCTCAGCTTCGCTGTTCCCTCTCACTCACCTCGCTGACTTTCAATCGCCGGAGCCAATTTGTTGGGAAGAGAAACCCCACGCTGGCGAGAAATGAAACCGCCATCAACTCCTCGACACACACACCTACCCCGCAGGACCGTCCCTTCTCTTTTTTACTCTCCATCCCCGCTGCTCCGTTCTCCGTTCTCCTGTCTCCCAGCACATCAAAGACCTGGACGAGAAATACGGAGACTCGCTCGGTCGCCTCTGTGCCTCTCCGGTCTTCGTCTTGTAACACGGCCTCGGTCCTCTCCGCTCCAAAGAGATGTAATGGTCCCTTTACTGCAGCGGCATCACAATGAATGCAGAAATTGAGGAGAAGTTGAGGGGGCTCATGCTTAGCTATTCTTGGACCGGCTCTTCATTATGTGTCTCTGTGGCTCGCCGTTTCCGACAAATCAACATCATGCAAAGATGTGATCTTTAGGAGGCGAATGCAGGAGAACTGATATTTACGTTGACACACCGATCTCCTCCAAACGTTGATTTTGCTCTTATTTGCGACAAACGGTTGAAGCAAGAGAGAATTTTGCAAGTAGGGAACACGTCTGCTGTGATATTTTCAACACCATTTGATGGAGGAAAATAGTGAGAGTAGAAGGAAGGAAACATGAAAAAAACAAAAGGAATGGAAGGTGAAAAAGAGAGGAGGGTTGTTTGCCCGAGGCGCTGGCTCTCCCCAGCATAGCGGTGGCAGTTTCAGGGACTTGAGCCTGTAAATAATTTACCGTCTCACCTCAGAGAACACACACATACACACACACATACACACTGCACACTCAAGCCCTCTGCCTCTCATACACACCGACTTTCTCTTTGTCTCCCTGCACACGCATGCACAGACAAAGGCCATTTTGGTTGCATGTCTTACGGGAGGGCCAGCAACATTCCTGTTCAATTTCATGTTTTTGGATATTTTCTTTGCTGACGTACAAGGGAGTAGAGGAGGAAAGGTAAGGGGGGCAAAGTTAACTCCAGGTCCAAGAACTAACGCACGCAGCGTCCATGTCGGTGTCCTGTCCACCTTCTCCTTTTATACTCCAGTTATTAAAGGTCCTGATGCATGTGTAGATACAGTCAGCTCGCTGCAGGCTGATCGTACCAACGCTATCACCCAACGACGCGTAGCGATGACACTAAATGACCTCTTTATTTGTTATTATCAAGCTAGCGTTTGATTGCATTTTGAATGCCCACGAGAGAGCCGGGGTGCATCCTTTTACCGCTGCATTGTAATGGTTTTATAGTCCTTCTGTTGGTCTGTCTCTCTGTCTCTGGCATGAAAACGCCATTACTCCCCACAAGGCTTCTCCTGACATTTAGCGTGGAAGTGTTGGGTGAGGGGCGGAGAAGGAGTGGTGGGTAAAACGGATAAATATGTAGAAAGGGCGGCCGGGCGGGGGCGGGTGGCGGCTGTTTGTTGAAAGGCACGTGAAATGTCAGATTTGAGCTGCATAGCACGAAGAAGTGAATGTCGGGGCGATGGACAGCTGCTGAGCAATTTGCTGGTCATTATCAGGATGGACCAGTGACCTGCGTCGGTGGTGCTGAACTCTGCTCGCTCACGGCGCCCGAGCCACAGGCTAATATAAAAATGCTGGGTTGATACTGTGCAGCGTGAAGGCATCAGACAGCAGGCCATCTGCAAAATGCAGGGTGTAACTAAGGTGTCGGTTATAGAAATGTGCTCGTATCACATTTTCAAGATACAAGAATATCACAGTGAACTAAATATATTACTAAAAATGCTGAGGTACAGGTTTGATAGAGTCCAGGGCAAACCTGATGATGTGATTTTACTACCACTGAATAGGAAACTGTATATTGCTTTGTTGGAACTGGGAATAACTTGGTTATTACTAAGGTGTAATGTTTGTAAAAGTGCACAGAATATAGGGATTGGCTGTGGCAATGTATTCCAAGCCTTATCCCTGGACACTGACATGGCCCACCCAGGGGTTGATGCATAGACTGTATAGGGGAAGCCAAAACATCTGGATTGCCCCCTGGTGGCTGGCTGCAGTAAAGCTCCCCTCCATGTTAAAGGTCCCATGACATGGTGCTCTTTGGATGCTTTTATATAGGCCTTAGTGGTCCCCTAATACTGTATCTGAAGTCTCTTTTATATAGACCTTAGTGGTCCCCTAATACTGTATCTGAAGTCTCTTTTATATAGACCTTAGTGGTCCCCTAATACTGTATCTGAAGTCTCTTTTATATAGGCCTTAGTGGTCCCCTATTACTGTATCTGAAGTCTCTTTTATATAGACCTTAGTGGTCCCCTAATACTGTATCTGAAGTCTCTTTTATATAGACCTTAGTGGTCCCCTAATACTGTATCTGAAGTCACTTTCCCGAAATTCAGCCTTGGTGCAGAATTACAGCCTCTAGAGCCAGTCCCACAATGAGCTTTCCTTAGGATGTGCCATTTCTGTGTCTGAAGGTATTGAGGAGGAGAGAGGAGGGGGCAAGGTGGAGGGTGGAGGTGTGGCCTTGACCAACTGCCACTTTGCTCGTTTAAAAGCCATGATGTCTCTCTCTCATGGGTGGGCCAAATTCTCTGGGCGGGCAAAGCAGAGTAAGGGGAGGTAACCTTTCTCCTTATGACCTCATAAGGAGAAGATTCCAGATCGGCCCATCTGATCTTTCATTTTCTCAAAGGCAGAGCAGGATACCCAGGGCTCGGTTTACACCTATCACCATTTCTAGCCACTGGGGGACCATAGGCATGCTGGGGGAACTCACATTAATGTTAAAAAACTTTTCATACCATGGGACCTTTAACGGATGGGCCAAACTAAAGTAAAAGTGCACGTCAAATTGATTTTTTTTTTTTATTGGTTTCTGTCATTTTCCGTAGTTCTGATCACACTGATCACTTCGAGCGTTCATATTTCCGTGACGGTCTATGGGTCAAACTCCTCGGCACATTACCTCTGCTGTGCTAACAGCAAATAGCACCCACGAAGCTTAAGCATAAGACCCATGAGGAGAGGCGTAATGTGTGCAGTCTCGGGGCAGCGAGTTTCCTTTTCATCAGAAATGTAAAATGCGTGCGCTCTCTTCTTTAATGAACGAGACAATCACACAGCATGGAGCAACACTTTAACACACTTTAACATCATTTTCTCTCGCTGAACACTAAACAACGCCCTGATTTGCATGCTAACAGTGTTTTACAGACACATACGCCAACCCCTCCCCTCCCGCCACGTTCTCTTTGAAATGCCAGTAAATGGTAGGGGCTCTGCAACAATCCCAGCAGCCCTTATGGTTCCATGTTCCCTCCTGGCATGACACAGATGGAGAAGGCCGTGCCCCACTGGTGCCACTTTGTTCGGGTGGTGTTGTAGCTGTGATTTTGAAGCCTGTACGCACTGGCAGGGACACACAGGCCTCTCCTGGCATGGAGTCGTATTATCTCTGCAGGATGATAAGCTAACATGGGGGCTGGAGGGGGGGTGGTGGGGGGTATTTGGGAGAGGAAAATGTAGATATGATGCTGCAGTTCGGAGAGGTGCGATACACTATATATATGCAAGATTACAAAGAATACGGAGAATGATTTTTGTGTGCATTGTTTTATTTTGATTATTTGGTATCAAATTTCCCGAGGAACACGGCCAGCACCGACTGACCTCCCCCCGCTGCTATCCACCTTGACAGCCATGTCAAAGCAGCAGCAGAGGCTTAGCGGCTCTTCATTTTGCTTACTGAAGAATGCGCTCCATCCCTTCTTCCCTTAATTCCTTCCTCCCTCTCTTCCCTTTCCCACCTTCCCATCTATACGCCAGTGTGTTACTAATCAGGGCGCACAGAGCCAGACGGTTTGTTTGTTATCCGATAAGAAGGATGGGCCGGGGGGGGGGGGGAGGCAGGGAGGGAGTCATTCTGGAAATATCAGCAAATTGGATTTAGCAGGAGAAAATAGCATGTATCTGATGGCACACAGACTTGATTCTATTAATGCAGGCGGAGAAGGTAAACTCTGTGTGTGTGTGTGTGTGTGTGTGTGTGTGTGTGTGTGTGTGTGTGTGTGTGTGTGTGTGTGTGTGTGTGCGCGCGCGCATGTATGTGCATGTGCATGCGTGCGTGATGGAGGTTTTAATTGTGAAGGTTCACGGTTCCACTTCCACCCCCTTTGTGACCGAAGATAAGTGTTTGAAAGCTGGCAGTCTCTCCATCTCTCAACATGGCTGCCCCCAATTTTAAAGCACAACCACCCACCTCCTCCACCATGCCCCCCCCCCCCCACCCAGTCCAACAGGCTCCTTGTTGCCTTGAAAGGAGGCCAGAATGCTCCAACAAAGCAGCTGTTGCATTTGATGTGGACATTTTTTAAGTTAGCTGCCCATAAACACTGAAGTTTAACCTATGCCGCTTGCCAAATATTCACTTGGAGAACTGCCTCTCCCTTTCTGTTCTTTTTTTCAATACCCTGCTCCATCTGCACACCGTTCACTCATTCGGTGAGAAAATGGGCAGACAAACACACCTCCAGTCGCTATCCTTTTCTGTCTTCTCCCCTCCCGCCTTCCTCTCAGTATCTTCCTCAGCTGACCTAGATAGTGAAAAGCGAGGAGTTGGAAAAACACGAATTCAGCAGAATCAAAATTCTTTTCAACGCTCTTTGCATACTAGCCTTTTGTTATGCAGCGCGACGGGCTATTCTTCCACTTCCAGATGGCAGTATTTATAGCGAAGGTTGCTTCTTGTTTCTTTTTTCCCCTTTTGCTAACTTTGAATGTTTGACTTCAGAACCGCTGTTTTATGTAATGTGTGTTTTCCCAGTCATACCTCACTTGTATTTTGAGAAGAAAGGAAATTGCAAAGGAAATGCTGGAAACCCATTTATTTATCTGCGTGATTTTCACCCAGAAAGCCTCGATGTCTTTCTTACCTTGTCGTCACAGACAGTAAGGCAATGTATTGACATTCAGCACACACAGGCTGCATGTTTCAATCCAATAGTCAGGCATGGAGACACGCTGTCAGAATACAGGACTGTTTGTCCTGCTTATATACCACTCTGCCCACTGCCAAACTAGGTCATTAGACCCGGCATAGGAAATATGGATAGTCTGAAAAAGCCTGTTCCCAGACCCAAATGTTAAAATTAAACTTGTAGCTGTGTTTTTGTGATTACAGTTATTATCGGTGTCCGCATATTGCTGTTAATTTTGGATGCAAGAATTTCAGAATGCAGCTTTTGCATCACGTCTCAAGGATCTAATTTGGCCTCTATGTGCCGCTCTTGATCTCTGCCTCGGAGTTCTCTTTTGTCCTGGATGAATGACTTTGTGTAAAGGACGGCATTTATTACATCCTCTAAAGAGAGGCTGTGGCTAAGTATGATAAATGAGTAATGAATTTATCAGTATGTGATGAATGTACAATCGTGTCAGGGTGCATTTGAACTCAAGAATCTCTCTCTCTCTCTCTCTCTCTCTCTCTCTCTCTCTCTCTCCCTCCCATGCTTTCCTCCTGCTCCCACTGATGCCTTGAAAACAACCAAATAGGTAAGTGACAGAATCCCAGTTTGCACACTAAAATGTCAAATTGAGTTATTTGGTTCAATTTCTTTGCTAGGAAGGCCAAAGGCTTCACACACCGAGCTAATTTACAAAAGAAATGTTTTTTTTAAGGATTCTTCAACATCGAGGCATTTCTACTGCCTGATGACTTTTAATAGGATTCTGGCCCCTTTTGAATGAGAATGACAATGGTTTGTACATACTGTCTCAGTGCACCGGTGAAGCAAGCAACAACATTGGTAAAATACATGTCATAAGGAACGTATTCTTTTAATTAAAACTCTCTTTGCTGGCCAGTTACTCCCATAGTTGAATTGTGTTTTCTGGAGAAGTCAGAGCTGTCATTCTGGCTGTGATTTAGGCACAGGCGGCTGCTTGCTTTTAATTACGTATTTAACTCAAATGGGGGGGAAGCTTTGACTACTTTTTTTTTTTTTTTTTTTTTTTTTCGAGAGCCTGCTAGAGAATCTAGGCGTAGCATTAAATTTTAATGGACAAGTGGATTGCAATGCGTCTCACTTCCTTCTGCCACTGACTCATTTTCTACTTATTCCTCTATGCAACACATTTTAATAGCCAGGGGCCATTGCAATATTAATATGTATGGTGATTATAAAAAAAGGGGCAATTGCCAGATTTTTTGGAGGTAAATGACCGTCAGCATGTTCAGATGAGGGCAGCTCGAGCCACCACATCGGTGCTGTTGATGGGCCGATTTGTATCAAACCAGTTTGAGGAAATCTGGCATTTGCTTTTCTTTTTTTTTCTGTGCTGGTTCCTTTTAACAAAGTATCATTGGGTTGCTCATTAGAGCTCGCAGCAGACGGCATTAGAGACAGCACGTGACGCTTGACTTCGCTCACTTCATTTTGTCTCGCCCTCTCTCCCTCCATTTCCATGTGCGTTCTGCCAGCACCCTCCCCTTTTCTCACCAGCACACAGCAAATAGCTCATCTGTCTTTCCGGCTTTATTCCACCCTTCTGTCTTTTCATTATCCCTCTCCGTCTCCTTTTGTCCTTTTCATAATAATGAGAACCATCTTTTTTTTTTTTTTTTTTTTTTTTTTTAACGCTCCCTCGCCCTTTTATTCCCCTCACCCGTCATAAGGCGGGAATAGAGAGCAAGGTGGCGTTTGCGTTTACAATGGGCGCTCGTGTGTTCCAATTAAATTTTCTCATTTGATCTTGTCAAGCGCCTGTATTTGGAATACATGAGCTTGTTTAAATTCATGAGGTCAGATGGAGTGCTTTCTGTAAATGGAATCATTTACGCAATTTTCTCCAGGACGCCCTCTCGGCTCATTGGTGACAACAATATGATCAGTGTGAGGGTGAAACTGGCCTGCAGTGTTCACACTACAATGAAATTAGAAGCAATAACCCTGTATTGCTGTAGTAATTTTTTATATGAGTCTTTGTCAGAGAGTCAGCTCGCTGCCCTATCTGGTAATGATCAACAGACCACAGGGTCATGTGAATGGATTTTGCTTGAGACTTGGCAAAAAGTCTCACAGCAGCTGCTGTAGAAGCCACTTTTAGTTACGTTGGGTGGTATTATAACCATATCGTTGCTGTCGGTCAAAAACCTTGTTTGTCCAAAACTGTGCCTTTTCAGCAAATGAAAAAAAAGCTAATTTGAAATGATTTTATTGAGCTATTTTTCTCAGAAAAAGTCAGACAAAAATCACCTCGTCACTGTTTTAATCATTTGTAAAACCCACAGACAGACTTTAAGGGTGACCAATAGCATTGATTTATAAAAAAAACAAAAAAAGACTAAATATGGAGATGCAAGGTTTCTGCCCGACATTGACAATATGTCAGTGCTTATCTCTGAAGTATTACATATATCAGGTATTTCAGGAGTTTCAATTTGCAAATTTTGTAAGAAAAACAGCATTTGCTATATAATCTTTAAAATGACCAACACATGTATAGTGAAGTTAGATGGAACCAGAAGCATCCTATGGTGACATGTTGTTAGAGGCTAAGCTAACCTGGGCTCGTTAAATAACAAAGAAACACAGCTACTTAAAGGCTAACCTAGCTCATAACATTAGTAGTATTGTATCCTATCCCTGCGTGTTGCATTTAACGAGAGAGTGAGACTAAGCTGGCCTGGATGAATGCGTAGCTGTGTTCAAAACCTTTTCCTCATTCACTCACTCACTATTTCCTATATATGGTTTATTAAATAGTGAATATATAGGGAATGACCAAACCCTAACCCGCCCGCTTTTCTTAACCTTAACCAAGTGTTTTAGTTGCCTGATCCTAACCTTTATCTTACCCTTACCATACCTAAACCATAGCCTATTTGCCATGACTACAATCTGTATCTAACTGTAATCTGAGGTTTTGCAAAATTGTCCAAAATCAACCCTGTTGTTTGTTGATAGGGTTTGTTTTGTAGCCCACAGGACAGAGTGGGACGGATTTTGTGGTTGTTTTTTTCCCCCCTGTGGCTGATGCTTTTCTGTGTGCACTTAAAACTAAAACAGCGCTTTGTATTAATATGTAGTTTCTCATTGGCCTGAAATGAAAAGGAATATTAAAAGTTCATATTAGATAAAAGCTGAGAGAGAAAAAGGAGGAAGTCAAAAGAACAAGCACTTTTATTAAAAACAAACAAACGGCGACAACATTTTGCTAGTGAAATTGCAGTCATCTTTGCTAGTTGCCCGTATCAGTCAGCATAGTGAGAAGTGTAATTTAACCTGTGATTCTAAATGGAATTATCTAAGAGATCTGTCTGACTAATGCCTCAGTCTCTAAACGTGGTGTGTTAAGTATAAAATGTCATTACATGCATATCAAAACAGCTTTTTCTCTAATATTTTTTTTGGCATCTTTTGAGCTGTAATGTTTTCATCTCGGAGACATGGCCTGAAACTTTGTTTTCACTGGCAGTGCTGTGTTTGCATTTGAAAGATGTCATTCATTGTTGATTGTCTGTTGTCCCACACCTGGGGACACAGAATTGTGTTTGTTGGAAATACTCTTGATGAAGGTCCAAAGGGACCGAAACGTTACCGTACTTTTTTGTAAAGAAACGGTGATGCTATAGCAAGAGCAGAGTGTGGGATTTGTGCCTTTGTTTCCAGTTTGATGTTATTTACCAATGCACCTGCACAGGAGAATTCTTGGATCTTGGAGTGGTGCTTTAAATGACCCCTGCTATCTCTCTTGCATTAAACACACTGTCCTGCAATATAGTCTAAGCCTGGAGCCTTACTTTGTGCAATCTGCCTTACCCTTAAATAGCTTTAAATTAGCAGTTGGCTTTTTTCACTTTGTGCCTCTGAAGGGCCAGAGGCGAGTCAAGGAGAGTTTTTTTTTTTCGGTTTCCAGTGGTAACAACTTAATTCACCCTGCAGAAAAATGTGTTTTTAATTAGCTTACCTTAAGGCTGGTCCTATCCTGAAACCTTTGATTTATTAGATAAGACGCTTTCAGATGACGGAGCCTGTGGGCGACTCCTGGATGCTTCATTCTTTCTTCAAGGACTTCTTTAGCCCAAAATCCATTTTAATGTGACATAAATAAGCTCCTCACACCTAAATGTTCTTCTTATGTCTGATGGAGGAAGAGGTTTTTCCTTCTTAAGGGACACAAGGCTAATGTGGCCCTATGTTTTGAGAGTCAAGATATTTCCTCTCCACTTCTTTCTTTTTCTTTGCCTTGTTCAAAGGCACCTCGGCAGTGCCTAGGAAGCGGACTGACACCTCTCCAGCTACCAGTCCACACCCTATACGTGGTCCGCACGGGGACTTGAACCGGCGACCCTCCTGTTCCCAAGCCAAGTCGCCACGGACTGACTGGTGCATCATTGGTACTTTTTTATGCTGTCTGACAGTTGAGCCTCCTGCACCAGTCACAAGGCTCAGCGTTAGCCGAGATTAGATGAGAGAGCTGATCAATATGATGACACAGGAGAAAGGTAATTGGGTTGCATGGTCGTAAAATCTTAAGAAAGGGATAAATCGTTGCAATTAAAAACAAGTGATAAAAAAGAGAAAGGGATAAATCAAGGGGAGAGAAACATAAATTGACGACATGAAAAAGGAGAGAAAAGACAACAAAAGCTGCACAAGATGGATTTTCAAGTACAAATAAGTCATCTTATCAACTTAAGTCCCAGAGTCCCCTCCAGAGACACCGTGGATTTGCCTTAATTACCCACTCAAATTCTGAAAAAGTTCTCAGTGCACAATAAGGGATTAATAAAAATGCTAAACTGCTCCTTAACAGCATCAAATCAGTCCTCTATCCAAAGACACATTATTAGATCTTTTGCTTCTTTTGTCCCATTGGTGTACTTTAGGGGATAAAAGTATTGCAGTTCTAGTTTTTTAATGATGTTGTTCACTTCATGATTCAAGTTCACCTTTTGCCACATTCAACTTTTAAATGTTACATTTGGGTTGACTTGCTAGCAGTCTTCTTCTTCCCTGTGTTTGTTGGTGCTTCGCTGCATATATTGGTGTAGTTACCTGTAGATCAATGGAATAGTTAAAAACCATTGGCAGGACAGGGTATTGTTTCACCCACGCGCGTGAAATGGAAAAAATGTAAAATGGGAATCCGCTCATAGAAAAACTGCTCCATAGCACTACTAAAGGTAAAAAAAACTCCACCGGGACACTTAAACGGGATCCTTTTTTTGGAGAATTTTGTAAAATAGGCTTATTCAGTTTCTTGCCAAGATTAAGATGGGAAGATTAATACCACTTTTATGCCAAAAATGGTAAATATGAAGGTAGAAATAGCTGGCGTTTAGATAAGCTCACTAGCTAGTTAGCTAGCTTTAGCTAGCCTGGCTTTGTCTAAAAAAGAATCCACCCAGCATCTGTAAAGCTCAGTTATTAACTTTTTTTGAATTTTGTTTGCTGTCTATCCAAACACTTAAGTGTATAAACCGGTATTTGCTGGATTACATCTTGGAAATATGCAGTGACTTTGTAGAGTCTGGAATTTCTAGGCAGGAGTCATTGACCAGGCCAAGAACTGTATAGTTCCAGCACAGAACTCCCTGCTAAGCTAAGCTAAATTAAGCTAAACTATTTGCCTGCTTGCTCTAGCTTTATACATAATGCACAAAAAGCTAATATGCTTATCACTTGATGCGCAACAGAAACACAAGTGGTGTTGCGTTTCACATGTCTCTGAGTTGGTGTTGATTAATGTATCTGTGGAAAGAGAAGAGTAACTGGTCCAGTGATGGATGTCTGGTTCTCACTAGAAACACTTCAGAAATAAAATTGCTCTCACGTCAATTGCACCCTTCAAGTGCTGCACCTTCATGACTCAAGTAGTGAAGAAAATGAAGTGGCAGAGTGAGGAGAGTTTGACCTGGGTCGGCCAGCTGATCAGAGGCAGCCGCCACTACAGTTAATGGCTTGTTGTCTGTCCACCGTGGGCGGAGGAGATTTACAGCCAACGGGCCATCACATCCGCATCTGCCGCATCCAACAAACACACACACACACACACACACGTAGACGTAGAAGAAGAACTTGATTTGACAACGGAAGCAGACAGCTGTGGGGTGCAGCAGTGATTGAACAGCGGTGAGCGCTACACCACACTATAATCGTTAGGGATGCACCGATTGGGAAATTCTGGGCCGATACCGATGTTTAACATAACAACTTGGCGGATGGCCGAAGCCAATGTTTTTTCTTTTTGTTATTTATTCCTTCTTTTGTGCCACGGACACATACAAGTCTTTCGGTTCTTGATCACACTATCCTAGAATGAGCACAAATTCAATCAGACCAATTTATGAAACAAAAACAAGTTCTTTTCTGAAAAATAACATTCAAAAACCTTTGACTGCTAACTAATCAATGAAAAGATTGTTTCAGTACATTGCCCAACAAAATTATATGAGTGGTTTTAGCCTGATAAACAAAAACTTACTCAATGAGATTATTTTCATGACCCAATAAAAAATATTTAAGTAAAGTAAACAAGTGAAATTAACTGAAGCATAGGGGGTGGGCCAAACCATCACCAATGAAGAAAGAACTCTCTGCTGAGTTCATTGATACCTTACACCTGGGTCAACCTTAAATGGTTCAAATGTTATGAAAGAGGGCTTGGCTTAAGCTTAGGGGGGCGGGTAAAACATCACCAATGAAGAATGAAGTCTCTGCTGAGTTCAATGACACCACACACAAGATTCTACCTTAAACGGTTCAAATGTTATGAATGGGGGCGGGGCCTGAGTAAGTGGGCGTGGTTAAAGTATAGGGGGCGGCTCAGTATCACATGTAGACCACACATTCTGAGTTTCATGTAAATCGGATGATGTTTGTCATATAAGGCAGATTTCCTGATGCCAGCGGGGGGCGCTATGACCAAAAGTCAATTTTGGCCAGTAGGTGTCCTCAGGCCTGGACCCTTGTCAATTGTGAAAAATTTCGGGCAGATACGACAACGTACACTCAAGTTACAACAACTTCTTTGTTCATCGCTAAACACTCAAAATGGCCGCCACGCCATGCCCACACCGTCTGACGAAAAGTTTTTCTTTTAATAACTTTTCATCGTTAAGGTGTTGGGATGGTACAGACCAAGTTTGAAGTCCATCGGATGAAATCTCTAGGAGGAGTTCGTTAAAGTATAGCACCTTGACTTTTAGGCCTACTTCCTGTTGCTACTAGGGGGCGCTATGACTTTAAGTAAATATCGGCCTTTATTTGTCCTCAGGGTTGGACTCTTATGAATCCTGAAAAGTTTCAAGGTAATCGGACAACGTACACTCGAGTTACACCCACTTCCTGTTTCGGCGCCCATGACGAAAAGTTTTTCTTTTAACAACTTTTTAACATCTTAAGATGGCACAGACCGAGTTTGAAGTTGATCGGATGAAATCTCTAGGAGGAGTTCGTTAAAGTACGACATGTGGAAATGGCCAAAATTGCACTAATTTTGAACATTTAATTCAAAATGGCGGACTTCCTGTTGGGTTTAGGGTATGGCTCCCATGAAGTTTTTTGTACATCTTGACATGTTACATATGTGTACCAAGTTTTGTGAGTCTACGTTAAACGCACTGCAGGGGTTCAATTTTCTTAACTTTCTAGAGGGCGCTAGCGAGCCATTTTTGTGCGCCTATTCCCGAAACCCTTAAAATACGTACATTTTCACCAGACTTGATGCGACCGCAAAATTTGGTGAGTTTTTGAATATATTAAGCCCCTTAAAAAGCCAATTCATTTGACGGGAAAATAATAGAAACAATAATTCCTTCAGTTTCAATAGGGCCTTCGCCGCTGTCGGCGCTCGGGCCCTAATAAATCTGAACTCCATATATCTGTGGTGAAACTGATTGCAGCGATGTCGCAAGCCAGTAGCTCATGAATGTGCGTGGCCACAATGTTGTGGATTTCGGGGAGACAGACCTCGGCAAAGTGACGCCGGCTCGGCAGCGTGTAGCGTGGCTCCATAAACTTCATCAGACTCCGAAAACCCACGTCCTCCACTACAGAGAGAGGCTGGTCATCTAAAGCGATGAACTCCATCACCTTGTTTATTTGTTTCGCTTTGGCGCTGTCTGGAGGCAGCTGTTTGGCTTTCTCAAACGCCGTGTCGGGGGTTTGCGCTTTCTTGGCGGCTTCATTTTTTCGTTTTTGGTCAGCTTGCAGGTAATCGCCGTACACTCGTGCCTGCTTCTCAAATGTCCAATGAGATTTTTTGTGTTAAATGACTTTCTAACAGCCCCCCCCTCTTGAAATTTCAATGGAACACGTATTGCAAACTGCAAAACGCTGATCTTTCTCTGAAACTGTAAAATATTACCACACGACCGCCATCTTCTTTGTTTAATCTAAGTTACTGAGGAGAGTGCGCGGGTGCCCTCTTCCGTCTCGGTATCTTCCCCCGCCCAAATAAAAAGAGGGAAAAAAAGTTTCTCCTGTGACACACATAATCATCGGCGAATGTCATTTTTATTTCCCGATGGCCAATGACAGTAAACGAGGCAAATATCGCCCGTTACCGATGTTCAGCCGATGCATCGGTGCATCCCTAATAATCGTCCATCTTCCGTTGCCATGCTTGAGCGTGTTTGTTGTTTCGTCACATGTTGAGTGTTTGTGGGCCGCGGTCAGAGCGACAGATGTTAAAATGGAGAAGTGTCTAGTCTGCGCGCAGTGGCTGGCATTTTTCTTTCTCCAGAGAGGATGTTCTTGTGGTTTTAGCGCACGACGCAGAACCTTTCTGTGAAATGTCAGGTGAACAGAGAAGCATTTTTTAGCTGAAAGAATGGAGATTCTTGTTGGAGTGCTCAACCCGAAATCCAATGTGCAAAAGTGAAGGAAAATTAGCACATCTGAGGTTCTCAAGTTAAGAAAGACGAAATACTGTCATTGCACTTTTTTTAATTAGGCTCACATCACAATAAATCAACGCTAAAGGCGTTTCGGCACAAAGCCTTCTTCAGAGCGTTTGAATAAGTGCAATGACCGTATTTTGTCTTCCTTAACTCGGAAACCTAAGATGTGCTACCTTTTCTTCCCTTTTTGGAGCGAGCATTTTTCAGCCTCTGCACCTCGCGCCTATGTAGGGTTTAGTTCTATATGCAACACCAATATGCGTTACCGAATAAAAAATTAAACATACTTAACAATAATATAGGGAGCCCGTTTGGTGCCATTGATTTCCTCCCGTAGCAGCCAACATCTTGCTTTCTGTCAGAGCACGCTTTTTTAATCAGACCCGTGCAAGAGTCTGTCTTTGTCTAATGAAAAGAGAATGAAGGGGCTGACTGCGGGGTGGGGGGAGGAAAGGAAAAAGCAGCGAACAATTGGCATGGAATTAACTGTCGTCAAAGCCAGTGCTTCGCTGAGCATAAAACACTCAGGAGGGGATGATTTATTGTCGCAGGGAGAACAAGGGCTCTGCTCTGTATGCATATTGTACGTGTTCTGATGGAGTTGTGGCCCCTATCGAGGAGTATTTCTAAAACATGAAATCATAATAATACCCAGAGTTGGGGGGAGGGGAGAGGGAGGTGGTTGAAGCTTATAAATTGAAACTTCTGACTCTCACTGTGTTTTCCTTCTCCCCCCACACACACACTTTTTGTTCTCTCTCTGTCACCTTTCTTGTGCATGTCACTCCCTGATTCATGTTTTGATGAACTCCCTCCCCACCACCACCACCACTGCTCTCCTCCTCTGCCAGCATTTTTCATAACCTCTCGCCTCCGTTCTTACTCCACCTCTACCTCCCACATTTCCCTGTCACCCCTGACGCCCTTCCCTTCATCCCCTCAGTCCCTCCTCTCCTCCTTGGAGCCAAATCAAGACAGCTCCTGGTTTCCTTTTCCAGCTACAGGAGAGGAGAGGAGGGGGGGTTGGGGGGGTGAGGCTGCAGCAAGGGGGTCTTTGTAGTCAAATTGACTTGAGCCTTGTTCACCAAACGGATGAGCCGAGCAGGTCTCTGCCCGGGCTCCACAGTATGCATGACACACTCATTTGTCATGCATTGGCCTGTATGTCTACTGCTGCCAAAACGCTGTCCTGGCTCCCATCCCAACTCTTTCCTTATTCACTCAGCTCTTAGTGCTTAGGGGGAAAACACAGGCACAAAATGGCTGCCACTGCCACTGCACTGTTCTCTGAGTGAGGAGAGGAGGAGGAGGCTGTGTTTTGTATAGTTCCATGGAGAATGAGATGATGCAACTGTTATGCGCAAACTGTCGAGGTCACGTCTACGGTAGTTGTTTTATTCTCCACGATCATGGTTTATGATGTCCCCTGGGACCTTTTAATGACCCTTGGTGACTTTATAGTAGGGCTGTGAATCTTCACTGGTCTCACGATTCGATTACAATCATCCTGTCTTCGATTCGATATACCAATGCATCACGACACATCTCAATGCGTCACCTGTCCTTATTATATATTACTGCACATGGTTTTCATAAAGACAAATTCAAGCAGTCAGATATATATGAACTCCCCTTTCTTATTGTATCTGCTCTTAAAAAGGACATGATTCCTACAAAGACAGGCTACAGTCTACGATCACAGGACATCAACACCTGTAAATATCTCCTGTCATACATGGCGGAACGTCATATCGTCCTTTCTTTTGCAGGGACCGGTATAGCTTTGTTTCCGCTAGCCATCCACAACGCTACCGCTGCATCGCTTCCTGATTTCCCAAACTATGGAGCGGCCCGAGGCCCAAATCACAGAACGTGCGTGCGTTAAGCGTGCGTCAACAAAAATGAGAAGAAAAAAAAAAGAATTGTTATTATCGCATTCATTTTGACAGCCCCAGTTAAAACGTATCATGATTTCTGTTTTTCAAGCTAAAGCTAGGTCATTTTTTTGTCCATGTAGTCATTTATCTCGTGTCAGTCCAATGAAAGTGTGAATTCACACAAAGTAAAGCTCCAGGCCCAAAGTTTCCTCCGAGGTGATAGTTTAATGACCTACATTAAGTGATTTATTACCTCGACTTGATTTATTACTTTGACCTTAATAATATTTAGTCAGGCATTAGTCACCGCTTCACTTTGTCCCCAGAAATCGAGCGCCATCAATTGGTTTGGAAGTTGTTGAGGCAGCTTATACACGGAGACCCTCCTCCAGATTACAGTCTTAGTTGCATCCTCCGCCATTTTCTCACTGACGAGCATTCCCATTTTGCAAAAGGTCAGTGGTGGTTTTCTGTGCTCTCCTCGATGTAGCGTTGATGCCCCTTTGTTTTCATTGTTCTCCCTCCATTCTGTTTTACTCTTGGATTATGGCGTTGCGTGGACGCAGCAAACACTGTGCGCTGGTTATTAAGGCCAATTTCCATCACTCCTTCTCCCCTCCTGTCAGCAGCGTGCCTCAGCTAGGGAGAAAATTGATTTTAATGGGCAGTGGTTGATTAGTGCAAGTCAAGTAGTCTGGACGGCTGTAGAGTGAGGTTGATCTAGACAGGCAGGGGGCACAGAGAGAGAAAGCAGATAAAATGGTGATGGAGTGACTCTGTTATTGACTAACAGGCAATTGAGTTCCTATCTAGCCATCTGTCATATACGTACTTACATATATAACATTCATAACAGCTGTTTATATCGATATGTACGCACAAAATGTTTGCAAGTTGACACTCGTGACTCATTCTGTTTGACATTTCTGTTTTCCCTCTGTGCCATTAACGCTCTCTCTTTCTGTCACCATCTCATTGTGCATGAAACTCTCTGATTCGCATGCTGTTTGTTTCCCGTTTTGTTGTTAAGCCGGCACCAGCTCACTCCTCTTTTATCATTTCCACGTCTATGTCAGCTTTTCATGCACCAAGCTCCGTGGTATGTTTTTGTTTTTAAGACAACCAGAGGTACTTGATCTCCAGGGGTTTCTTTCTGCAGTTGGGTACGTGAAAATATTGTGGACAAGCTAGGCTAAAATGAAAAAAAGCATGACCTTTTGAAAAAATACATAAACCCACATAGCTGCATACTTACTTCATGAGCGAGATGCACAAATAGGATTACAAATTGGTGTGAAACTGATCTCTAGTACATCTATGTGTCACAATAACTAATAAATTGCTTCCCATCAATCCGAGTCAGTTTTAACACCACCTCAGAGGAATGTTTGCCTAATAATATATCTTCTTTAGGGATTTGAAAAAGTGCTTTTCCTTATATTCCTATATGTTGACTTCCAACCTGCTTTAATACAATTAGCTTTCCATGTCTGGAGTGTTTCTTGACAGAAGTGTTGTCGGGAGCTTCTGGCAGCAGACCTGATGTATAAGAAAGTGTGAGCGGTGACGCTCTCTCTCCCTCCCTGCCTGCCAAATCCAAAGTAGGTCATTGCACAACTGTGGGCCCAAACTGTAAATCACTCCTTCCATGTTTCCTCTGGACACTCTCTCATTTCTGCATGTATACCTGTATAATAACACACAGATCAGCTCACTGACGTGTCAAGGGTAAGGATGTAAAATTGCATTAAGGGGATTTATTGCAAGAGGCTGCAGGCGAGGTAGGGAATAGGCTGATTTTGCGCCTCACAAACATTGTTTATCATGTTAGGGGATTGGGAGTGTTGTTATTAACCCTGGTAATAACGGCTAATAAGACTAAAACCCAGTTTGTTTTAGCCCGTTGGATAGTCGTGATCTGCTTTTCCTCTGTCTTCCCTCAAAGATGAAGCAGCATCCAGGCAGAAGCACCGTGCTCTAACTCCCCCTGTGGCTGATTTGTGCAAGGACAGTGGGTTTAGATGGGGTGTTTGCATTATTTAATGTTAAAGTCTAGCATTGGTGGAAAGTAACTAAGTACATTTACTCAAGTACTGTACTTGAAGGAATACTTTGCCGCTTTTAAACCAGCTCTGTGTCATCTTTGTGTGGGCAGTGTGTCTTCCGTCCGTGGCGCCAGTGCACCAAGGAGCGGAGCTGTGTCATCCGGCGGATCTCGGCAGACCTCCGCTGCCCTGCTCAATGACGAGCTCTGTGCACTAGCGGCACAGATGGAAGCCATACATCGTTCATCTAACACACTGCCCACACAAAGATGACACAGAGCTGCATTTGAATCAGCAAATCACAGCTTTGAGGTACTTCTTTATTCTTCTACTCCACTACATTTAGAGGTAAATATTGTACTTTTTTGACTTTACTACATGTATTTGACAATTACTTTTTGTATAAAAAACATATTTGTAAATGATATGATGCAGTACTGTACGACTAATCTACCCAGTAGTACACAAAGTATCTAACATTGGCTCCACATTGACGAACTACAACATTAAAATGATCTTACATTCCTACATGTAATTGTTAGTCATATAAACTGAATAATAAAATATTCTATATTACACTATGGAAGGAGACATTCTGCATAATTTTACTGTAATACTTTTTGCTGATGATACTGTACTTTTACTTGAGTAACATTTTTAATTCAGAATTTTTAATTATAATGGAGTATTTTTCAGCTATAGTATTTCTTACTTAAGTAAAGGATATGAATAAATTTTTCTAGCACTGCAGCCTAGCCACCCCGCCATGGCTAACATAACCAGCACAGGATCCTTTCAATCTCTCCCTTTTGCCTGCCAGCCACTATGCCAGTACACTAGTGATCTGACTGGGCTGCACAGCAGTTGTCCGAAGCTAACAAGCGCAGCGGATAAAAAAGAAGTGACGGGGGAATCAGTGACTGGGGAGAGGATAGCGCACACATTATGTGAGGGTTTCATAGTCAAGCATTGGGTTAGGAAGACAGCGTGGGATTGCTGTGGAGGGAGTGGTTTGCAGTGTTACCATCACCATGTGGCGGCCGTTCACCGAAGGGCAAATGAAGCAGACGGAAAGCAACGTACCCAAGCCTCAGCTCACTGTAGCCACTGATTACAGCACTCCTCTCATTAATGTCTACCTTCTCTTTCCCTCCGCTACTCTCTATAGAAGAGCTGCTTTGTTTCGCATTTGCTTGTGTGAGCAGTTACATTACTCACCCAAGCCGTCCCACTCAATCACACACAATCGCACGGTTTGTGTATGATCGTGCAGATCGTATAATTAAACACTGTTTTATTTAGCATTGTAAACCACCTGATATTGCAGACACATATTCAGACTTCATGATAAACAGTTTAGTCCTGAGGATGTTAAAATACATGAGACATCTTTATATGACTGTAGCTTTATTTTCCGATCTTTATTGCGTGCCTGCCTGCCTGCCTGCCTGCCTGCCTGGCAATAAAGATGCATTTTCATTTCATTTGTTTCAGACATTTTTGACAAATAAGGTAAAAATAAGGCAAATTACTTCATCCTGAAGTCTGAATGAGTTGTTTTTCTCCACAACGTCAAGTCAAATTGTTTCACCCTGTAATCAGATGCTTTCCAATTTAAAGAAAGTTAAATTTCAGAACATATATTAGCTTGTTCTGATGCATTTTAGTAAAGCCGTGAGCTTAATTGTTGTTGTTTCTAAATTTGTTTTCTCCATCCTCTTTCTCTTATAGCAAAGCAAGGCAGCTTTATTTGCATAGCACATGTCAGCAACAAGGCAATTCAAAGTGCTTTACATAAAATATTAAAGCAGTTAAAAACATTTGTTGAAGAGAATATAAAAACAGCTAAAATGGAATGACCGGTATGAAATACAATATGTGGTGTAGGAAATAAACAATTACTTTAAAAAAAAAAGGCAGCATCAAAAAGAAAAGTCTTCAGCCTTTATTTAATGGAACAGAGTTGCAGCGGACCTGCAGCTTTCTGGGAGTTTGTTCCAGATCAGTGGTGGTTCAAGACCATTTCAAATGGAGGGGCCAGGCTGAGGCTACATGCGAATTTTAGGGGTACCAAATATATGAAGCACAAGTGTTACGTACCAAAAACCCTCCATAGGTTTGGTTCTACAAAAGACTAACGATTTACATATAACAGTAAACACAAGTTAACTCATTCAGTGTAAACCCACATTTTATAAATCACTGCACATGGATAACATCCCCTCTTTGGGAATAAAGGTGGGGTTAGAAATGTAGGAACATATTTGCCACAGATAGAGGGGCAAGATGGGGATCCAGGCTTGATATTAAGGGGGCACCGGCCACCCTTGCTCCCCCTCCCTAGAACCGCCACTGTTCCAGATATGCGGTGCATAAAAACTGAACACTGCTTCTTCAGTAAGCAGACCTGACCCAGGCGGCCTGAGAGGTCTCTGTGGTTCATAATGTAGCAGCAGATCAGAAATAAACCGTCCAGCGCTTTATAAACCAACAGTAGTATTTTAAAATCAATTATTTGAGGGACTCTTTGAGAAGCCAGTGTGAAGACCTTTAAAACTGGAGGGATGGGATCCACTTCCTTGGTCTTGGTGAGGTCTCGAGCAGCAGCGTTGCGGAGAAAATCCCCCTCCGTTATGGCATCTCTTCACTTGTCTACCTGTCAGAGGATTAGTTTTAAGATTTCACTGATCAATTTTGCAAGCGCAATTAGGTCTTGTCCTCGAGTTATATCATGTACTTCTGAACCCACTCTGAGTAGTCAGTGCGAAGCCTCAGATCTTTGACACTGCAGATGACAGGCTTTTGGCGCTAGATTACGTGCCTTGTATTGTCCATGTGTTTTCAAGTCTTTCATGTAGATGCTGCTGTCACTTAACTTTCTTCTTATTTTTTTTTATAAACTGGACTGAGGTTAAAAAAAGGTCTGGTTTCCCATCTACCTCGTTGCTTCCTGGCTTCTTCTTTTTTTTTATCTCATGCTTGATCTCTCCCATTCCTTTCCTCCTAATCCCTCCATCCTTCCCCTTACTCTAACCTCTCTCTGTCTGCCACTTTGTGCCGCTGTTGCTGAAGGCGAGGGACATGGTTTGAAGTCTCACAGAAGGTATCTCCTTAGAAACAGCGAGGCCTCCTCCACATATCTTGGACTGTAGTGGCTTCTGCAGAGTTAGGGAGAAAGAATGAATGAGGGAAGAGATTGAGGAAGGACACAACAAAGGAGAGAATGTAGCAACAGTTGAAGGGCAGGGCATGGAAGTAATAGGCAGAGGCAAAGGTTGGGGTTAGCAGTCTTTCATCCCCTCTTTTTCCCTCATCATCTCGCTTCCCTTTCGCTCCATTGTAACCTTCACATGTCTGTAGCAATGGCTGTGGGAGGTAGGGCTGGGTACCCAATGAAATACTTTTCAGGCAGCAACCAAATTGCCTCCATAGTATAGAGTATTTAAAAATGCCTTGTAATTCAATACCCAATTATAATACCTAAGTAAGTCTCATCAACATCAGTGAGCCAATAAGCACGCAGCATACGTCTACCAAGTTCTTCTAGTGTCTGCGATTGGCTGTCTAATGTTACACATCGTAAAAAATTATACAGAGACGAGGCTCACTAAGTAGGAGCAGAGAAAAAAAGAAAAAAAGATTTGTGCCGTAATGTGTAATGTTGTAATTTTATTTTCGTTTCATGAAATTGGTATTAGAGAAAATATCGTTTCGGAACCGGTATCGAAGTCAAGCTGTTGGCGTCCGTACCCGTATCGCAAATGTTTGAACCATGGCCAGTCCTAGTGGGAGGAAACGGAGAGAGGACCGTCCCCTCATTGCTCCATCTGCTCCACCTGTGTCATGGCCGATGCCAGCTCGTTCTTTCTCTCCCTCCTCGTCCTCTCTTCTCCACATAAATCTCACCTCGGCCTATAACTCTTGCTGAGAGAGAGAGAGAGCGAGAGAACTCTATTTCTGTCTTCTACTGACAATTTCACCCAGACCTTGTACACTTGCTCCCCCCCCACATTTTTCTTTACCCAAGCTCTATGTTGTACCCTGAATGTGGGATGTAGCAGGATATGTTGCATTGGTGCGTGGGTCTTTTATACCACAGCATTAGGACAGCGGTGCACGCCTACTCCATTACAGTTTCAGGCAAACGCAAAGATAAGCCTCCTTAACTGAGCTAAAAAAATATCACTAAGGTATGTTTTCACCAAATGTAATCCTTGCAACAGAAAGATTTCTTTTTGGAAAGATAGTAGTCTTAACAGCTTAAATTACCCAGTTGGGTTACTTATTGAGATGCTCTAGATTCAGGTTTTTGACACCTTAATTCATGATTATATGGATTGCAAAATTTGCCAACCATTTATTTCAGGTTTCTACCTTGCTAACTTGCTAACATGCACTGTAAATTAATTCGTAAAGGCTCCGCTCCCCCCAAATGACAAAAAAGAAAATCATGACATGATTAAAGTTTTGAATTTATGAGAAAAAAAAACAAATCCATTCACTGCAGGCATAATGCACGGCAAGTGGCGTGACCTGTGGTGTGATGAGGTTGATCCAGCCTCGCAAAGTAAAGCAATGAACACTATTTTCCAAAATCTGGTAAAGTTTTCTCTCACAAATTCGCCACTTAAATATCAGAGAATATCCAAGCTTCCCCTCCCCCGGCTCCGTAATTATTATACATTTTTTTTACCCACAATGGCCATAATACGCAACTGTATCAAACCACTAGAGGTCATGGTTTATTTTGGGATCTCCTTCTCTCAGATTTATGCCTTCACCCTCATTCAGCCAAGGTGGATGAAATTGACTTTGTGGCGCTCACAAGAAAGAAAGATTGCATTGCAAAGCATTGTGTGTCTTTCCAAAACAAATGTCCCAGTAACTTTTTTCAGTGGAACCACCTTCTTCCGAAGAAATAGTCTCTATGAAACCCTCTTCACAGCGAGGTCGGTCCATTACCTCTTACTACCGTTTTTTTTTTTCTTTTTTGCAGGCCCATGCTATTCTGGCGCCAGCTATTTCATCGCGTTGCTCTGATAACGGTAAATTAATTGTTAAGCTTCATGAAAGAAAAGCGCTCCCCGGTGTGACTCCCCTGCGTAGCTGCCTGCCTTTGTGGTTTCCGAGTGTTTCGCATTATTTGTTACCCTCTCCCTCAATAAATCTTGTTTAAATGGAACACTAGTGCAAGCTAATACTTCTTGACGTCCGTGAAACCCTTTTTTAATCTGCTGAGTGAGAGTGATGGGGGGGGGGGGATGGGGACGGAAGGGAAGAGAAGAGGAAGTACTGCAGGAGTTTTCTGTGTTCAAAATCAGCTCCGGTTTGAAAATGATCCTCTTAGGCTCCCCCCCCCCCCCCCCGAGTGTTGTTGGCACGTCCTTTGGTCGTGCCGAGGGGGACATTCAGCCCTGATGTCTGTTCAAACCCTTTTTTTTTCTCTCTCTCCATTTATTGCAAGCTCGGAGCTCACGGCACATATCATAAACCCTGTTAAAGTCGACGCGCTGTGCCGAGATTTCTTCTTCTGATGAGCCTGAAGGCACGTAGCACCAATTTAGAGCTGAACTACAGATTCACTTTATTTTTTACATCCTTTCTCCGTGCATCCACTTAGCTAGACAATTGGATGTCGTGTATTTCAGGTGTTTGCGTCTGTGCTCAGACAGCCAGGACGCGTGGCATCCCCGTGGCCCATAGAGACAGTCGGAGAGCACAGAAAGAAACAGACCTATCAAAAGATAGCGAGGTACAGCAGCTCCCCTACATGATTTATCAGATATGCAGCGAAAGCGAAAGCTGTCGTGCATCTCGACGGCTCCGGATGGTGGCTGTGATCGCTGTAATTCGCCCGTGCTTTGGCAGAGGGAAGCTCTGCTAATTACAGAGAAAATGTTCGCTGTTTGTTTACCAGCGAGAACTGGCTGCAACAATATATTTCCGCCCTGACTGGCTGTTGTCTGAGATGCGTTGACTCGAATCCAGGGCGAACCGTGCTCGTTTGTTTGTTTTGTCTAATTTTGCCTCATTAGCCGCGCGGCGTGCACACTCAAAGCACGAGCTCGGGAAATGAATTTTGGGTTGTGTGATTTTGCGGAGTTATTGTGGAGGTGGAGGTGCCACGGGGGTTGTGGATACTGGAATGGCTGCCTGGTTGCATCCGATCACATCTCTGCTTCTGTTTAGGGGGCAACCGTGGCGCTATCTGAGCTCGGCGCTGCTAATAAGACGAGATGAAATAAGATTTGGGGCTTTATTTGCCTCCGAGCGTCTCTTTCAACCATCTTGGCTCCACTTCATTCCTACAACCTGTCTTCACTTGCAGAGAGAGCGCGAACGGTCCTTTTGTACTTAAAGGCGCTCGGATGAGCATGCAATGAGAACAAATGTCTTCTCGTCGGACACAGCTTCTTTTTTCTCGCCGACTGAATTAATTCCTCTTGTGCAGAATCGCGCCACTGTGACATTTAGGGGTTGTAAATGAGCGCCTAACAGCCACAGCCCATCTCACCGCTGCTGCCATGCATTGTCCAAACATTCTCAACAGGCTCTGAAATAGCCCAGAGCCAACCACTTTTCCTGTGTTTTTTTTTCCCCCACTGTTCCAATGCACAGTCAGTGTAGTCATCAACACTGCTTTGGTTTAAGCACACCCTCCAGGCTCCGAGCGGAGGAAATGACATGTTAATGCCGTGGTTTGAAGGTTAGGCTGCCCCGAGCGTGGCGGGAAAAAGTACACAGAATCAGCGAGAGCGGAAACATGCAAATGAACGAATAAGTGCAGCTACTTTTGGGTTAATGCAGTCGAAGTAATGAGCGAGGACTTTACGACCTTTTGGCATCTTCTGCCCTCCACACACGAAGAGGCCTCGTTGTAGTCAGCGGCAGCCTCTTGTTTATGCCTCTGAAATATAAACCGTGCCATTTGTGGACGGTTCCACCACAGCTGCGACATCCTTGTCGAGTCACAGAACAGCGAGCAGCATTGTTGCATTCAGTAAGCTTGGGAAGTCTTATCTGGACCGTGTCCCCCCTTCGCTGCCATGTTCCCTCTCCTTAGCCAGGAAGTATTAACTGACGACAGAACAGCCTTAGTTTCCTTGTCAAACGCGCCTATCGGCAGGACGACACCATTTGTTGGTGCCTTCCAAAAACCATTACGAACCAGAAGGGCATTTGGAGAGCACGGACCTTGCCAAGGCCATGTCCTATCTCGTATCCACTCCAAAATGTAATAGGTTCTTCCTTTGCCCATTCTACACCCTTCCACCGAGTTTCATAAATGTCGGGCCAGTAGTTTTTTTTGTTTTTTTTTCGTATTCCTGCTGATAGACAGACAAACAAAGCAAAAACCGATTGCTATTAACTGTTCGGCGGGAGGTAATAATGGCTGTTAGAAGAAAATAAAAATGGATTTTCAGATCTGACACCTCGATTGGGTAGGTTTAGACAAAGGAAAAGGGGACTTCTTGTAAGTAAAGATACTTAAACTGCAAGAAGGATAAGTGCCATGTCCTTTCTGGCTGAAACCAGAAATAATGTCATGCTTTTTCATGCCCATTTTTTCCCTGTCAAAGGTATTTTTGTGGAGTTTTTCCTTTTTTCCAAATCGAGGGACTAAGAATAGAGATATTTGTTTGTTATGTAGATAATAATGCTCCGTAAGACAAACGTGGGATTTTTGGGCTATATCAAAAAACATGACTTCTTTGTAAGTAACATGTTTGCCCCACAGCAACATGCAGGGCTCTTGCATATGCAGAAAGTGAAAACATGGGCAGTGTGCATCAGTCCAGCTAAATAAATAGGCTAAATTCCTATTAATGATAAATATATACACATCTCCCTATTTGCAACAGCCTGAAGTGTGTTTATGTAAAACACATAATTAAAGCGTATCGGCATAAGTGTCACTGACTTCAGCAAAACATGATTAAACCCAACAGATTGCTTGAGAGTCCAGTTGGCTCCTCAGCCCTTATGACGCACCAGCGAAGAAGAGCGCGAGGCCTCCACCAGTAACCCCCAGTGTTTGTTTTCCCAACCTCTTACAGGCTGTTTGTTTGTTTGTGTGCAAATGCGTCTCTGTGAAACCCCCCCCCCCCACCCCCACCCCCCCCCCGTTTAGGGCCTTAGTTGCTGCTTGTGCATCCGCCGCCAAGAAGTCTCTCAGCACCAGCCAACAAATGAATTGTTATGTAACGGCCACAGCCTGCTATGTTTGACTGCCAACCCGGCGGAGAGAGAGAGAGAGAGAGGGGATGGAGGGACAAAGGGAGGGTTAAAGATAAAGAAAGAGAAAGGCAGGCAGGCAGGCAGGCAGGCAGGCAGTTAGAGAAAGAGAGAGGGAGTAAGTGACGCGCCTCTGGCTAAATGTTGTGGTTCCAGACACGGCACAGCAAATCTTCTTTTCTGTTCCCCTTTTCTCTCTCCTTTCTCTCTCGTGATTGGGTTTTGTCTCGTCACATTATTGGTTTGGCTTGATTTGTTCGCCATTGAAGGGCTCTCAGCTAAGTACAGACAGTCATTTATTTAGTATCTCCCATCCCTTGCCTGGCTCGTCCGTCTTGTGGACTGCTCTGTGACAGGCGTGGTCAGACAGTGGCCCCTGTCCTGGAGTCCTTGGGTCAGGTGAGACGAGGGAGGAAAGACGAAAAGAGTCCAGTCGAGTGCCTCTGCTTTTATTCGCACACTTCAACACCGATTCAACATCAGAGGAACAGAGGCACTATCGACATTTCAGATGACTACCCAGGGTCCTCAGAGAGCTGCCTTGTAGATATATTTATATATACTGTATGCAATTGTCTCCTCGCTGTATTTGCTCAGTCTGACCCATTCTTAGTACGTACAGCAGCTATTCAGCTGAGTACCCGCCACAGCAGTGTGTGCCAGATTTTGGACTTTAAGTCTCACGAGATCAGAGGAGGTCTGGGCCACCTTCGGTCTTCAAAGACACAGGCCTTCTATTCTGTTTTTTTTTTCTTCTTCCAAGGCTAATCTTTATGGATGCAAGCTCCTGATAGCTGGGTGAATAGATAATGGACCCTCTACGTGGGCAGAAAAAGGGATCGACAGTTGTGTAACGCCGAATACCACCCAGCAGCTTTCATGTGTCAACAACAGTCATAGCCTCACAAGAGCCCCCGAATCCTTTGTGGACTAACCTGCGCCAGCTCATCACATATGCACATTCGACACGCATGCACACGATATTTAATGCATGCACCTCACTCATCCACTACAGACTACGTTGTTCTTTCATCTCCTCCCCCACTTCATCCGCCTTTGATGTGGGATACCCTGGAGCCTGAGGAGTACAGTCCTGGGGAATGGAACAGAGTGGATCTGCACTCCTAGGAAGAGGCTTCCCATTGATTTAAACCCCCCCCACACACACACACACACACCTTGAGTCTCTTGGTCTCTCTCAGCCTCTTTTTGTTGCCTTCAATCACTCACTCCATCACCTCCCCCACTCTCTAACATCTCTCCATCCTTGCACCAACATCCATTATAACCATCTTTTCTTCTGATGCAAAATGAGGGGCTCATTATTCCCTCAGTTTTTCGTTTTTATTCTCCCCACTCCTTCACCTCTAGCACCACCATACCATGTTATTCGAGTTCATTGCATTAAAGAACCATTTTGAATGTTGCTCCAACCTCAGGTCAAGTGGACTGCAGAGGTCCATTTCATGTTAGGCTCTTAGTCGCTAAAGTGGAAGTGGATGTCGGCTCGGACAAACTGATTGTGCAAGGTGTTGGCTTGCTCGCTCTATTTCTGACAAGTGGTGTTTCCGAGGGGCCATTACCTGCATGTAATAAGCTGGAGAGGTGAAGTCAGTGGAAACTCATTTCATACAGTGGACAGCGCTTGCCGAGTAGGAAAGCTCTTGTAATTTGGCGAGTTTTCCATTTGTTGGAGTGTTGCTATCCCTCCATCGAATGGCCGTTATCAGTGGTTATGAGCCTCATAGATATGGGTTAGACGGGGCCTGCTACACCTACTAATAGGATTAGAAGGCCGTTATCATCTATTCGCATGGTAACGGTCACTGTTAGCTTTGTCAGGACCCCTTGGCACCACTTTTTAATGCTCTGGGAGTCCCGTTACTCGGTTAGGTTTAGGCATGACGTTTACTTGGTTAGGTTTAGGAAAATATTGTGGTTTGGGGTAAAATGCTAACTTTTTGGCGCCTGGATAGCTCACGTGGTAGAGCGGTCGCCCCTATGCAGAGGCTCAGTCCTCGACGCAGCTGCTCAGGGTTCGAGTCCGACCTGCGGCTCTCTCTCCCCCCTTTCCTGTCTACAACTGTCCTGTCTATTAAATGCTAAAATGCCCAAAAAATTATATTAAAAAAAGGGTAGCATTTGTGGCATTAGTTAAGAATGTTACGTAAAAAACGTTGCATACAAAAGTTAACTGCCTACGTAATTTAAAAAAAAAAAGTCAACGTTGCCTTTTGTTTTCACACAATACACGACCACAAGTCTCCCGGGTAAAAGTCCTGTGTTAGTTTGACCCATCCACTACCCCATCCTTCCCCCTGATGTGAACTTTCACTCTTTATACTACTATACTACTCCCTACCATCGTCGCTCTTCGTACTACGTCATCTTACAGAGCCGCTGTCGAGCAGTTTCCCCGAGCGTCTAATATTGGTGCGGATAGGAGATCCAGCAACAGATGATAAAGGCCTACTAAGCCAACTAGGAGGTAGAGTAAGGCCATACCGGCTCCGTACCTGGGGTGGCAGAGCTTTCACCATTGCAGCCCCCCTCCCTCTGGAACTCCCTACCCATACACATCCGTGACTGTACTGCTCTGGACACATTCAAAACGCCCATCAAAACGCACCTCTTCAGATTAGCTCTCCACACACAATAGTCTTACATTTCTCACCTGATAGTTACTGGTCTTATTGTTTTGAATTGCTTTTAATATGCTTGTTTTATGTGTTGGTTTTATTGCTTATCTGTTTTTAATGTGCTATATATGTGCTGGTTTTACTGTAAAGTGTCTAAGTACCATGTAAAGCGATATATAAATACAATTTATTATTATATCTATGGTGGTGAACAACTAATGACGCCCATTCAATCGGGTGATAACATCAGATGGTTGGTGTTAGTATTTGGTAGATTTCTGTGGAAAAATATACTTAAAACCATAAACCTTGTTCCTTGATGATATCATTTAAAAAAAAACAACAACTTTGTATCCCTTTCATGTCTGTCCATGTAATGGCTTGTGAGCACAGTAATTGTGCAATTTGAGCCACCATTTCGTAAAGTCACCACTTCCAGAATGGATGCTTACAGTACACCAGCTCTAGCCTGTGTTTGTTTATGTACTGTGAAGGCCACTTCAGCGCAATTAGAATGATGTTAACACTAATGAGACCATGGCTATTAAACATTATCAAGGACTGCAAACACTTGCTTGCACCCCCTCGAAACACGCACGCATGCACAAACACACACACACACACACACACACACACACACACAACAAGCACACTCCTGTATTCCCATAGATCTAGCAGGAACAGAACAGTGTGACCTTTTCAGAACATCACAGCTTAATGACTCTGTATGGAAAGTATGGTTGTTATTCTGAGCAGGTCTGGTATTATTTCTTCATGCAGCACATGTCAGTATGTCACAGTGCCCATGTGTAAAGTATGCATGCTCCTTCAGACCATCTTTTTCTCCAAGCAGTATTCCCCTTTCTTTTTCTTTTTAATTCTCTAAGGCTGGGTATCAAAACATTTAGATACCGGTTCCTGTAGGATACTATTTTTTTTCAACCAATTTCATCAAATCCGTTTTAACAAAATTAAATAATGGCATTACACATGCTTATTGTCTCACTGACGCTGATGAGATTTACTCCTTAGTTATTGAAATTTGGTATTGAATGACAAGGCATTTTTTGATACTCGATACAATCGACCAATACCCAGCCCTACTTTCACCATATTTTGCAAGCTTAGCATTTGGGAGGGGGGGAGGGGCGTGGTGGTGGGGTCAGTGTGGTGATGCATACGCTCCAAACATTGTACATTATTAATCAACAGTGTCCCAGGGCAGAGCCTCGAGCTGAAATATTCACACGTCTGTCTGCCGATGCTGCTTGATTGGCATGTTATTAAAAGAATGAATGTGAGAAGATGCTGCTGTTATTGTTGCTGTGTGTGTGTGTGTGTGTGTGTGTGTGTGTGTGTGTGTGTGTGTGTGTGTGTGTGTGTGTGTGTGTGTGTGTGTGTGTGTGTGTGTGTGTGTGTGTGTGTGTGTGTGTGTGTGTTTCTGAGTAGGGGTATGCCAGCGTGCAGCTTATGCTTGTGAAGTAATGGGTATTGAGGTGTCCGATCCACCCTTGTATGAGCAGAGTGTTGAACAAAAATGTCATTCATGAGTGAATAATGGACATTAACACTGATAACAAACATCTCTACAAGCAACTAACCCAATGAAATGGCATACCGATGTGCGATACTATCCAGTTATTCAGGAAAATAGTTATTTTAGGGCAGGGGTCTTCAAAGTGTTTGAATCCAAGGACCCCTTAACTGAAAGAGAGATGGATCAGGGCCCCCTTACTACATATATTGTATAAAATGAAGTTACTGACGGCCTCTGGCTCACCCAGTAGAGCGTGCGCCCCGTGTAGGCTGAGTCCTTTGCAGCGGCCCAGGTTCGAGTCTGACCTTCGGCCCTTTGCTGCATGTCATCCCCTCTCTCTCTCTCTCCCCCAACTTTCCTGTCTATCCATTGTCACTATCTTATAAAGGGAAAATCCCCCAAAAAACTAAAAGTTGCATACTAACCAGGGCCTACAATAACGTGTAGGACGGCCTAAAGCCTTTAAACATACCTTTTTTTGTGCAAAGAATACTAAGCTCTAGGAATAATAATTGTTGCCATGATGTTTTAATGTTAAACATATATGTGGCACAGTGAATCCTTAGGGATAACTGGATCTGTGGATGGCCAGTTAGCCTGTCATCAATGTTGTTGTTTTTTTCACATATAGGCTGATTTATATTTGCTTATAAATTATAATATGTTTATATTCATGTTAAGACATTTTCATTTTTGAAAAACTTTGGGGACAGGTAAATGTCCTGGATTTATAATCGTACTGAAGTATTTTTTTTTATTTACTTTTTATTTTTTACAGGTTCTCATTTGCATAATGATACAAGATCAACATACAGTTTCACATTCAATACAATACATAAAGCACAGATTAAGTAGGCATTACAAAGCCGGCGCAAAGTGAGGTGTAAGTAAGACAATGGATATGCGAAAGTGATATGGTAATAACACAATATACATGAATAGAAAATAGACAGATATCACTGTTGAGATGTAGTAAAGAGTCAATATACAGTTTTTGACAAATTGTTGTCTTGTCAGTGATGTAGATCAGTTATATTGCAATATACATGAATAGACAGTTTATCTAAATGCTGAGGTGTAGTGAAGAGTCACTATACAGTTAGTGCAGATTGTGGTCTAGATAGTGATGTAGATCAAGAGATGTACAAAAATTGTATGACAACAAAGGTGGGAAGAATAACAGTTGAGCATGCCAGGTGAATAGTGAAAGTGCTCATCATGCAGACAATGGTCCATTTCAGAATAATATATACAGTACTATTGGATTATCATTATTGATGCATTAATGTGTGGCGTTAACTTTAAAAATACTTCATATATCAATACACAATCCGATCTAAACAACCAGAAAAAAACCAGAGGTCCTCACTGTACTGTACCTTCACCTGTGCACGTATTCTTTCCACCGGTTACACAACAGTACAGTCATTTACAATGGTGACTCAGTGTTGTTGTCTTTATTACCTGAATTACCTCTCAAACCACTTTGTTGCTTTTTTAATCCTCTTCACAGTTCTCCGGGTATGGTGGAAACACAAAAATTGATTAGCTGAAGTAAATGCACACCTAGCATTTGGTTCCCTGGGGCCAATACAGTCATTTCATAATCACGTATACCACAAGTAACTGACCGAGTTATTTCTGAATTACTTATTTGTATTCCTAGTTCTTGCATAGTTCTTTTCTGTATGAATGCTTAACAACTAGTCTTGTATAGAGTACTTGAAAGCCCTACTTGAGTAAAAGTACAAGTATCTTACCAGAAAATGACTTTGGTAGAAGTTAAAGTCTCCTTGTAGAATATTGCTTGAGTAAAGGTGTTAAAGTATCTGATATTTACTGTACTTAAAAAAAATGTAATTTCATGATATTAAATGTACTTAACTATTAGAAGTAAACTTTAAAAAAAAAACTTTATTTTGGCTTCCTTACTTATAATATTCAGAGTTTCCACACCTTGTTAAAACATCAAGTCTGACATCAACAAAGAGAAAAACCGAAACATCATTTTATTTTTTTTTGTGAGTAAGAATCTTTCACTCCAACGTACGGAAACATTTTTTACAAGTAACGAGTAATGAAGACGCTTAAGGGAAATGTAATGGAGTTAAAGTAAAAGTTTCCAGAAATATAAATATCATAGTAAAGTACAGGTACATGAAAATTCTACTTAAGTACAAGTTACATTACAGCTATGTTAAAGTGCTCGTATTATGCTCATTTTCAGGTTCATAATTGTATTTAGAGGTTGTACCAGGATAGGTTTATGTGGTTTAATTTTCAGAAAATACCATGTTTTTGTTGTGCTGCACATTGCTGCAGCTCCTCTTTTCACCCTGTGTGTTGAGCTCTCGGTTTTAGCTACAGAGTGAGACATCTCACTTCTGTTACATCTTTGTTTGGAGTCGCACATGCTCAGTACCTAGGTAAGGACTACTAGCCAGTCAGAAGCAGAGTATGAGGGCGTGTCCTGACAGTACCTAGGTAAGGACTAATAGCCAGTCAGAAGCAGAGTATGAGGGCGTGCCCTGACAGTACCTAGGTAAGGACTACTAGCCAGTCAGAAGCAGAGTATGAGGGCGTGCCACGGTAGCAGCTAGGTAAGCATTATAACGAGTGTTACAAAGTGACGCAGATTTGTCTCTGAAGTAAAGGCTGGACTACAATAGAGCTGGACTTTGGACTTTTTCACTTTATAAACCTATAACATGCACAAAAAATATATATATAAACCAATACAGGAAAGGGGAAAAGCCAAAAAGCATAATATCAGCACTTTAACAACTAATTGAATCGAAAGCCTTTGCCTCAGTAAGCTAGCGTGCGTGTGTGCCTTTGATGAAACTAAACATTGCTTTTCGTCTAGGCAGCTCAGTTGGGCATCACTGTCTCGACCTCAGCAGACTATTGAGCAGGCTATCAGACAGAGGAGGGTATTCTGGGCTGATCAATAACATTTCTGGATGATATATATGCAGGGCAGGGTGTGCTGTCCTGCCTGGCAACCTTTCTAAAGACAATTCTCTCTCTCTCTCTTTGTAAAAGCATGACTACCTACAGTATCACCCTTCCTGCCTAACCCCCACCTCCTTCCCACTAGTCCCACCGGAGCCCTCCATTTAAAGATATTTGGAAGAAGATAGGCATCTGAGTGCTACCCCAGGAATAGTATTTGTACAAAAATCACTTCTGACGTCTGATAGTAGCATCCCACCCCCTCCAGGGACATAAGCATTTTGAAATGTTTCAAACAAACCTTGCAGGTGCATCATTGGTGTCAAAAAAAAAAGGCAAAATAGGAGAAGCATTTGAATCCTCCTGAATTGTAAAAGGTACGGCTGTGTATCAAGTCCCGCTGGTGGAATTAGAGAGGGGAATAATCATCACACATCTTGAGTCAACAGAACTTTTATTTTATATTTGATCATTTTTAAATTAAGTCATTCAAAACATGCAAACCATTTATTTTCTGTTGTCTGCCGCTATGATTGGCTCCGAAGCTGGACATAACAACATGTGATTTTAGGAAGTGGGTAACAATCTGTCACTGAAATCCGTTCCATTTTGTCAGTAGCCTGTAATTCCATTCAGATAGAAAAGGGCTAAGCTGTTATTCCCCTGTTCTGACAATCATCTTGGGAACAAATAAGCATCATTCCTTCCTCTTATCCTCCCTAATAATGGGCTGTCGACTCTGCAGGAGTTCACACACAGACATTACAATCCGAGCGCCAATGTAGATGGGAACTTAACTTAACGGCAGTCTCCATTCTTGTGTGTTAAACTCATGAACTCCAAGGAGTTGTGTTACCCTATACTTGGTCTTCAGATCACAGCTTCACGGAGGCCGTGCAGCTGTAGGGGCAAGAATACATTATGTGGTCAAACCTCGATGAAGGTGAGAGAAAGAGCCACAGTTAGAAGAACTGGAAAGAAGGCAGACTAAGAATGCCTTTCTGTTGAAGTGCACGAGGGAAAGCATGTGGCTGTCCACACCCTCCCAGAGGACAAGGTCTGCAGTATTTAGATACTGGCCATTTCAAAGTTGGTAGAAAAAGTGAGCATGAACAGTAATAAATTAAATAAATTGGCAGTGACTTAGGGCTGTCCTTGATTATAGCAATTCAGTAAGATTTTGTCAATCGATTCGTTGATTTAATCGACATATCTGTAAAACTGAGTTTCTCTACAGAGTCAAGCAAAATCTTGTGTTTACTAGATATGTTGTCATAAGTTTCTTGGGAATAAGACAGCATGAAAAAAAGCATACAAATGACTAAAAAAGTCTTAGTCCACTTAGATTAAAATAACCAATTTGTCAACTAATTGACTAAAACAGTCAGGCCTACACTAGTCCATATTCACAACATTCCGGGATTGCTCCGTTGCCACCGGAATGTCGCTGTATGTCGTTTTTTTCGGCAGGATATCTGTTACCTTCCACTTTCTTTGTGTTGGCATTCTAGACTGTGGTGGATTTCTGAGGACTATGGTTAACTGCTCCTCAGATCTCTGCAGGGTAAATCCAGACAGCTAGCTAGACTATCTGTCCAATCTGAGTGTTCTGTTGCACGACTAAACTGAATGTACACATGTTCCACCAAAACAAGTTCCTTCCCGAGGCTATTTCGCAGAGGCACCGGGGCTCCATGCGTGACTTAGTGCCGCCCAAGGCGATTGTGATTGGTTTAAAGAAATATCCAGAGCACGTTTTTCTCCCATCCTGGAATGCTGTGTGGACTAGCCAGACCTTCCTCTGCAGCGCTGCGGAGGAAAGTCTGGCCTACAGTGACTTATTTCTATGATTCATTTAGTACAAAGGCTATCAGGCTAGCTTACTAGCCTGCTTAGCTGCATGGCTACAGCCTAGCACAATTGAGCTAACCTGAACTAGCTTACCATGGGTAACATTCTCTCAGGTGAAGGGCTTGACTACATTGGCGTCATCATCTCTTACACCCTTGCTCTGGACTCACACTATTCTAAGGTTACTTTCTAACTTGACCACCCATTACACCAAGACCCCAAGTTTGTTTTTCTTAGCTGCATTATGTATGACAAAATAATCTTACTTAAAGATCAATTTACTAACCTATTATTATTCCAGAATGGTCTTTCCCATCAGATGTGAATGGCCTCTTTGACTCTCGATCGATGACTTTGGTCTGTTTCCATTGATACTACCCAATTAGATTACTTTAGCCCATGTCTGGAATTCCAACAGAGCCCTTGACCATCAAAGGCCCCTTAAACAAAACCCTCAGTATTAGCTGCAGCTGCTTAAATGCTAGACCTAAACGACACAGAGCGACCCCTTAGTCTGAGATTTTACATTTTGAGGATTAAACAGTGGTACGCTCACGTTTAAATGTTTTCAGATACAGTTAGACATTTGAATTGGTGATCCTGTCACTTGAGGACATCTTCATACTTTACAACTGTAGTTCAAAGAAACATGTTTCATCTCCAGATTTAGTGATATAGTCAAGGGGTATGTGTGAAATAGTGAAATATACATAAGCAGTCCAATTATTTTCCAAGTATAAGGTCAGTCCAATTACTCTCTTCCAATATAGTCCAGGCTGAGGTGCAGGATCCCATCTCCAAGCTCGTACCGCACAACTCTGCAGACCCAATTAAGACTGGCGCTCTCACATTATCAGCCTCTTAAGATCAAACTAAGTCTACAAGAAAGGAGTTTGAATTCCCTTGAGGTGAGAAATAGACGGGATATGACCAAATCAGAATCAGCAGTTGTCAGGAATGATGGGGTAAGTTGTCTGTTACGGTAACTGTCTCTTTAGGTCCTTCTTATTGTCTCAGTTGTGTTACTGACAGTAGATGCTTGAGAACTGTGTAGAAACTGTGTAGCTAATCAGTCCAGATCTGATTAGCATCTTTGTTTATATTCTTTAGCATGTTTAAAAAGATATTATCTCCAAATCCTTGTATCTACAAAAAGAAAGAAAAAGTTTAACACGTTACGTGTTGTCCCTAACTGGAGTCTTTGGAGTCTTTAAGGCTGGCCTTATCTCATCCTTCGAAGCAATCTTGCAGAAAGCACAGACAGAAGAGGAAGATTATCCAACCACATCAGAGTGGGATGACTTGCTGTATTTTCTTATACAGTATACCGCCACAGAGAAATAGCTATCAGAGCAAGGGCGGCGATGTTGACGAGTTTATTAGACTACGAAAAAGGGAGCATCTGAGGGATTTTGTGTGTGTGTGTGCCTGCACAAGTGAGGGGAAAAGATAGAAAGACCCTAAAATGTCAGCAAAGTGTGTGTGGTCTTCACCAAGTTCTTGTCTGTGTGTGTGTTTTCTTGTTTAACTACATGTGGGGTCCAAAAACCGGGAATACACTATACTTGTACGGTCCGGACAGCTTTGTGGGGCCAAAATGCTGGACCCCACAACTTTAAAGGGCTATGTGCTCTGTGTGTGTGTGTGTGTGTGTGTGTGTGTGTGTGTGTGTGTGTGTCTGTCTGTCTCTGCGACTTCAAAGATCAACAGCTGTCTGGAAACTTTTGGCAAATTTCTCATCTCAGCCCCTCTTTTCTCCCGGTCTACGCATCCCTTTGTAAATGTCTCTGAAATATATGTTGTGTCAAAAAAAAGGATTCAGTCTTCTCGTTTAAAAGGAATCAATAGCTCTGTCTCTCTCCTTAACTGCCTCAAAGAATCAGTCTGCACTGATGCAATAATACACAGAGGTTGGAGGAACCATCTCTGTGTTATTGAGTTATTGTTTTAGAGCCTGCCTGAGAGTTTAAAATAAGAAGTGTGTATGAATTCACGTGGGTTTGCAACGCCCGTGCACCTTGAGGCTTATTGCCTCTCAAGAATGGACTTCATTACCCCCATCAGTCCTTTTTTTTCCCCCTTGTGGAATTTTCATTTCATCTCCGAGCCTGTCTTGCATTTTTCATGCTGTCTGCTCCCATGAGCCTTTGCGGCTGGCATCCGACGCTGCAACACTGACCGCGGGCCTTAATGAAAAATAGTGGCGTCTGGTTTCTTCGATATGACCTGTTTATCCCCACGGTAGATAGTAGTGGCCTAGAATCCACTATCCCAAATCAATGGCCCCTCGGAGAGAGAGCATCCCAAATGATAAGCTCAATGCGGAATTCGCTCTCCTCGCCCCAACACAAAGAAGAGGGTGATGGGGGGGTTGGAAAGGGGAGTGGTGTGAAAAATCTAAATCGTTTTTTTTCATTACGGGTTTGATTTATGAGTCGTTTCTGATTATTTCCCCCACTAGATCGTAGAAAATTTTTATTTTTCTTGTCCGTTTCTTCTTCAAACCAAATTACCAGGCGGTCCATGTGAATGGAAATAATAATCAAGGGGCGTCCCGCGATGTTTTGATTCATCTCTTTGCATTCTCTCCACCTCTTGCGCCGCAGGTAGGATTGATTGGCCAGATCGATGGAGCCAGAGCTAATTGAACAAAAGTAATAAATATTTAGGCAGGTTTTTTTATTTATTTTTTTGGATCGGGGGAGTGAAACACATGAGTGCAATAGAGCATTTTCCATCATTATTGTTATTCTAGCGAAAGCGGGGGCGAGCCAGATTGCTTGATTAGACCACGGTGGACTGAAGGTCAGAGAAACCCGGCCAGGTTTTTGTTTGCCGACAGCTCCCAGGGCAACACTAATTTACTTTTAACTCGCAGTTTTCAATAAAAGGCAGCCGGTATTGTTTGGGAGACCTTGGAAGCAGACTTTTCTGTCTGCCCTGTTCTCTTAATCATTTGCAGACACACAAATGCCCACCATTTCACAAATACGCAACACGTTCACATGTTAATAGGCTTATACATACATGCACCTAAGCTAATTTCGTATATATGAATATAAAAGCAGAGCCTCCAGGGTCAAAGTCAAACACTTGGTGTGCCCAACTATAAACCCCCGACATCGTCCCTAATCCTCCTTTTTTTGCGGCTCTACAACAACCCCGTGCTGCTTTGCCTTTGCTTCTGAAAGGAGAGGATAGGGATTCCTCACTTGACCTCACACATCATGATCGGCCGTTTTAAGCATTTCAACAACAAGCAGATGCCATTATTCTAGTGAAGATAGTACTGCATATGCCACTACTAATCAAATCAAATCTCATGTGTAGCTATCCAGGATCACTTGATCCATCTTGCTTTTATGCCAGTTTTTTAAAAGGAACATTGGATTGGATCACTGTGATCCAAATACCAAATTTCAGGATTACCAAATCCTGTTCACCAGAGCCTTAAATGGAACCCAACAGTGTAGCCTACTGGCTTAGCAAAGAACAACAGGTAGGCAAAATACCAGTGGCCACAAATAGCCATGGTTTGTTTTAATTTTAAGAAACAGAAAAAAACTGTAATAAACAGAAACATTTTACATTCTTTATTTTGTTTTTTGTTTGTTTTTTTGTTTACCATATCTCATTAGATGGGACATGCTTCATATATGCTTCAAATATGAAGAGATGTATATATCATCAGTAAACATTGATTTTGTGATCATTGACTTAAAAAAAACACTCTGATTTTATTTGCTTTGAAAAATCACAACTGAATCCACCCTTCTGATGGGATCAGGATAATCCTGTTTGTTTGGATCAAATAAGTCCCAAACCGAGTTCAAAGTTTTGAAAAACCCAATGGGCAGGTATGATCCGGATCAAAAGTAAGATCGGATTACGTGATCTGATCTTAGTTCGGAATCCCTCTTTTGCTTTTGAAAAACCCATTTCCAAGATTTGATCCAACCCGTGATCCGAAATCCTACTGGATTACTTTTGAAAAACTGGGCCCTGGTGTGTTTTTATACATTTCCCTGGTAGAGAAGTTACAAGCTCCTTCCTGTTGGTGTTCAAAGGCTGTTCTCATGAACCATTCGTACATATGGCTACGAAAAGTAAAGCACTGGAATTCGTATGTATCACACATATTTTTTGCTGTGTGTAGCACATTGACTGCTGCTATTTAAGAGCGCTCTGGACCCTTGTAGGGAGGTGGTTTTAGAGTGGATGGGTGGGTCATAAAACACAGGGCTTTCAACCCAGGAATGGAGTTCTCTTCCCGGGTGGAAAATTACAAGATTTTCACCCAGGAATCGCGTGTTCGTGTCCCCAGGCGTGGTTTAATCCAAGCCACAATCTTTTTTTCTAATCTTAACTAGTTGTTTTGGCGCCTAGGCTTAACTGTTGGCGCCGCATGACGCTCCCTTTTTGTCGGCTAAACTCAACTGTAACGAAAAAGACCGACAGCTCACGGTGCTCCAAAGCCGGCTCCAAGTAACCTTTTCTCAGCTAAATTCGACTGTAAAGACCGCTAAACTTGTGACACATTTTCCTAATTTTGTAGGATATCGTAGGATATCGTAGGAATGGGTGTGCATACGTTTTAGTATGATATCGTACAAATCTGTTCATGAGAATGCGTTGTCTTTACACAGAGAAGCTGAAAATGTATGTCCTCTGGTTTAAAGGAGATCATTCTCTTGAAGGAACCCAGGGAACAATACCCTCCAGACGTGTCTTCTTTGGTTTGATAAACACCTTATCTCTATCTTTTTCGCTCCACCTCGCCTCCCCATTAGTGTGTTTTGCATTGCAGGATTGGGTGGATTTTTGCCTCAACCGGAGCAGCAGGTGTTTGCTGGAGGAAACGGTGACACATGGATGCGCCCTGTCAGGCTACTCATTAGAGACTCTGCACCTCCTTTGTCTCCTCATTTAGAGCAGAGAAGAGTAGCGCACACACACACACACACACACACACACACACACAAACACAGCAGGTGGCCAGTATCAGCTGGACAAATCAAAGCAGGCAAAGTCAACACCAGCTTATTGGATGGATGCAGGAACCAGAGAGATGTACTTCCAAGTACTACTGGGGTTCTTTTTTGTTTCTCAACTTTTGGCACTTGTTTTTGTGACATTCATGCCAGTAAGTGTGCAGATGATAAAGACAAAGTAAGAAGTGACAAGTGTGACTGTGACAGTGGCATCAGGCGTACAAGAAAGTCTCAGGGGGAAGGCGAAGCATATGGTAGATGCTCTGCATGAGAAAGGGTGTTAATTGATGAGAATTAGTTCACTGTGAGTACACACGTAAGATATGCAGTGATGATACGTGCTGCATGTCTAATTCTTGGCATACCCTAAATGAGATATCAGTGTTTCTAACTGTAGTACAGTATTAAAGTGGGATTTCTAGAAGCCTAATTAGAATTTGAAATAAAGTCCTAGTGGGTTCACTGTGTTCGGTGACACAACGCATGTAATAACAGTTTAGGTCGATTAACAGGCTAGGTTGGGACCTGTCGGACCAGAGTTATATTAGACCACAGTGACTGACGCGTTTTGCCTCATGAAAACATGTTTGATCTAGCTCACTGGAAAAGTTAGTTATTTTTTTATCAATTTAAAATCATTCCCACTGCATTTGATATGTTGTGTCTCAAAGTAGAATCCCTGCTGAGAGCTTGGCTCCTTCCTTATCCGCCAGAATAGAATTGAAGCTCAAATCCTTAATTCTTAATTAAGAGGAATTTGAAATGGAAAAAAAAAGGGAGCCACGCTTCTTTGTGTCGTCTTGCTTTGTCGACAGCTATCTGACTAGCTGAATGAAAATGTCCTCGAACAATTTTTATTAGCGTGTAATGTTATTCCTTATTTTATAGCGCTCTCATCAAAGTTTAGTTTGACTGTGAAATATCTGAGTTTTCCCAACAAATGTATACAGAAAAGTGTAGTTAAGAAAATCATATATGTCCCTCCAATTAATGTAACAATCATTTGACCATTGCATTTCCATAAAGTTGAGGGACTTCCAAGACACACATTTAAGAAAGAATGACACAGATGAATGCAGTAGACACCAATATATCCTGGCATAGCATGGTTCAAACTCAAAAGACACTGGATCCTGTACTTCCTATAATGCAACTTGACCATTCCTTCCTGTTATATGCCCACCATTGTAGAAAATTTGACTTTAACTTGTAAAATTGGTGGAGTACACCTCTAAGTTCCATCTGTGTGTATGTGTGTGTGTGTGTGTGTGTGTCTCAGCTAAATTACTTCTCTCAAACTCTGTCTCCTATTAAAAGTGGCATCACATGCATTTAAATGCAGTTTAAACAACAATCAAGCATTCTCTCTTTTCCCCAACAAAGGCTCCACTCTCATCTATCACAACATGGCTCCCCTCCCTCCCTGTTTGTCGGCCATTTTAGAAATCTTTCCGTCCTCACAGCTGTCTCTTGCCCAGCTTCTGCAAAGCTCCAGTGCTGCACAGTTAATAATAAACACGGGAAAAAAAAAAAAGGAAAACGTCAACTTTCGTCTTCTCTCCACCATCAACAGTTCACACTTTCCCATCCTCTCTCTTTCCTGTCTCTGTACCCTGTCTTTCTTCATCCTCTCTTCCCCCCCCCCCCCCTCCTCTGGCACACAACCTCTTTATAGCCCTCCTTGCCATGCTGCGATAATTAGTCAGCGCTAAAATAATACAGCCTCAAGAAAACAACAACGAGCTGAGCAGGGGGCTTAGCTCCACTGGGAGGTACAGGGGAGAGGAGGGAGGGAGCCAGAAAGAGAGAGGAAACGAGAGAGAGGGAGGAGAGTTCTGTGTGTCAGTCGATTTCAAATGGCTACCAGCGGATAGTTAGATAATGAAAGTGTGTGTGTGTGCATGTGCATGCGTGTGCACGTGTGTGCAACAAGACCGCATGTCTCCATTCTTCTCCATGCCTTCTGCCTGTGTCTGACCAGTGAGTGTGTGCGGCCCGTTGCTGTGGATGTCATTTGAAGGTCTGTTGGCCCTGCAGTCATTCTATCCACTCTGACCAGAGCACACCTAGAGAGAGACTTGTAGGCATAACAAAAAAAACTAGGACGTGTGTGTGTGTGTGTGTGTGTGTGTGAATGTATGTGCAGATGCAGTATAAAAGTATAAATGTTGTACACTGCTGTGTCCATGCTTGCCTGGGTCCAGACGTTTAAATCTAATTTGTCTGGCATCATGACAGGAAACAGGGATTTCTTGGTGGAAAAATGAATCGATCCAACGCACACCATAGCCGATCAGTGCCATGGGCGGGACTAACACTTGTCAAACGGTTATCAAGCTGTCTCAATATCGCCCAACGTCGTAGTATGTTTATACTTCTCTCCGCTCCAATCTTAAAAGTGTTGGCACGGTCGTGTCTACATGGTTACCCTAGATTTGTAAATGGACTGTATTCATATAGCGCTTTTCTGGTCTTAACAACTAGGCTACTCAAAGGGCTTTAACATAGTACAGGAACCATTCACCTTTCACACACATTCCTACACTGTGGCCGATGCTGCCGTACAAGGTGCCACCTGCTCATCAGATAAACACTCGCACACATTTACACTCCGATGGCGCAGCATCGGGAGCAACTCGTGGTTCAGTGTCTTGCCCAAGGACACTTTGACATGGGACTGCAGGGCCAGGGATTGAACCACCGACCTTCTGATCGGTTGGCGACCGCCTTACCACCTGAGCCAGAGCCGCCCAATTTGTGAAAACACTCGCGAGACTTGCTGCCCTGCGACCAATACTTAAACTTGCCATACACAAATCAATGGCTAACCTTCACCATCTAATCGTAACCATTTAAAGTGAATGCCTAATGTCCACCATCTCGCAAGACTTTCATAGACTTTGGGTTATCATGTAGACAAAACCTGTTGGAATGGCTACGCCTCAGCTTTGACTTAAATTGAACTTAGATTCAGGCAGATACGTTGGTCTCTAGCAATTGGTTTGACCAAATCGAATTCCCCTCCCCCGCGGAAATCGGTTGGAGTGGAGGCAATGTCAGACGGAAGATGGAAACGGAGTGTAACGAGTTGAGAATTCTGTCTATCAGGCAGTGCCCAAGCGTGACCATGCTTATGTGAATCTGCAGTTGTTGTAGCATCTCAAAAGTAAGGATTTTTGACTTTTAGAGTTTTGACTGATTGCTGGAAACGGTCAAGATGCTACTTTACGTGTGAAGAAGCTATTATGTATTTAGGGGGAGCACATTAGCACGGACCAGAATGTGAAATGAAACAAATTCTGGAAAAAATAAAATGCTGTGATGCTGCCAAGAATATCAAAAGTGAGGTTAGCAAGATTTATTCAGAAAGCGAGACAGCATGTACAGTGAGCAAACAAATCAGTCCAAAGTAGTATGACGTAAAAGTATGTCTGTGTACTGTATGTGCAACTGTGTGTACATTTCAAACAGGGAGCTTCATACAGTATAGCTACTTACAGTATACGTGCATTAGTATCTACGCACAGCCTGTGTTCATGTGTATTTCTGTTCCAGGGTAGACTGACAGCCCACAGGGTTGCTGTGCTGGGTTACTCTGTGCTAATCACAGCCAACGCCCATCATTTCTCATTCACCACCGGGCTTATTGAAGCCGGGCCAAGTCCTAACTTCTCTGTTACAACTCATACATGAAATCGCTCAGCGCACGAGGCCAGTAGTTTTTTTCCAGCCTGGAACTCAAAAATACCGTTGAGGCAAAGCCTCTTTGACAGGGAGATCTGAGGGATTTATTTTGTTGATGTTGAGGGCTGATGGTTATACTGACAGCATCGCCAACACAAAGTTTGTCAGTTTGCCCTAGTTTTGAATGCAACACAACGGAGGGCAAGTGAAACTGCAGTGGCTCTGCATTTTCAATGGGGGAGTGACAACCAGCACTTTAGTGCTAGTGTTAGCGCTAAAGCTCAGCACGACTGCATGATTAAACACTTGTCAATGACACATTTTATTCACATTGTTTTAAAGTGTGATCTTCAGGCCACTTATTCTTCAACCTTTTACTGAAATGCTCTTTAGTATGATTTGTGTTGCTGTCAGTGTGCGACTTCACTGATAAGGAAACACCCTCATGTTTACGGCACTCAGTTATATTTATCATGGTGTCTTTATGCAATTTCAAAAAGCAATCACTTGACATTAATTATAACCTGCATTATTTTTTTTATAAAGTTCAGTCTCTCCAACACAACAAAATAAAATGCATGTGACAGAAGAAAATACATAAATGCGAGTGATATGAAATGGTATGACAAAGCACAAAGAGACAAAAATTCAATATAACAGCCAGCCTTTGCAGAAGTCCTGCAAATACACATCTTTCTTTCCAGTGTTGTTCATCGTGTTGTGACTCAATGCTAACCCCCACGTTTCCATCCACTTTCTGTGTTTTTGCAGCTGGGACAACGTACATCTTCGGGAGAGGCGGAGCCCTCATCACATACACCTGGCCACCCAATGACCGGCCGAGCACACGGGCAGACCGGCTGGCAGTGGGCTTTAGCACGCAGCTGAAGGAGGCCGTTCTGGTCAGGGTGGAGAGTGCCAAAGGACTGGGAGATTACCTGGAGCTGCACATAGTAAGACAACGCCTTGGGGGTATTGAGGGGGGATGAAATGATGGAGGAATGGTGAAAGTACCATAAGCTACCTTCAGTCAGTTGAATCACTGGGGGAACCCCAGAAAGAATAAAGGGGGGATTGGGAAGTACCTGGGCAGGGAAAGTGAAAATGTGCCAATGGACTTGGAGGGGACCTGGGGCTATTTAGACTATTCACTATAGAACAGTGTTGTAGTACTCGAGATCGGTCTTAGTTTTAAGGTATCGGTCTTGTCTCGGAGAAAGAGAACTCTGGATTTTATTTCAAGACCACAACTGCAGGGATATCACTAAGTTGCCGCTGCATTGTCTAATTGTATGTGTTAGAATCATTACTGGGATTGGATGCAAAACGTCCTGCTTGAATGCAACCAATAACTTGACAGGAGAAGCTCTGGCTGTCTGGCACTGGTCTGGTCTTAGTCTTGACTCGGTCTCGCCCTGCCTTGGTCTTGGTCTTGACTCAATCTCAACCTCTCAAAGTCTTGGTCTTGTCTCGGTCCCGATACACTCTGGTCTTTGTTGATGACTTGGTCTCGGTTTAGGTGGTTGCGACTACAGCACTGCTATAGAACCAGAAAGAGGAGGGAGAGAATGAGTGAAATAATGAATGGAGGAAGGAAAAGCAGAAACAGAAAGGAAGGAGTTTAAAGATGGCGGAAAGATGGCGGAAAGATGGCGGAAAGATGGCGGAAAGATGCCGTGCGCCAAGGGACGTTGAGTAAACCGGAAGCTTCAAATAGTAAGAGGGAGGCTGAATGAAGGAGAGAGGTAGGGAAGATGTCTTTGGTGACATGGATTTTGACATGGAAATATTGGTCTTTGAAGCTGGTAAAAGATAGAAGCTTGATTTAAACACATTGAGATGTATGCTCATGTGTGACCTCTCTGGACCCTTCAAGTTTATAGGCTGGAGTTCAAACGAATTTGTGGAGCTTGCAGGCTAATTCCAGTTTATGTTGTAACTTTCTAGTAGTTTTGGTCGAAATTTCAATCCGTGCGTCCCTATATCTCAGAAACTAACTTGTAATGTGATCGCAGTGATAACCAAAACTATGAAAATAAGACCCCAGTTGTAATCAACTTGAATAATCATTTAAGGTGTTGGACTTGAGTTTAAAAGTGCAGAAAATGCTAAGCGGATGCTATCTAACTATGCGTTTGTAATGACTTACAATTTCAGGATTATTTTTAGTGTAGGCTCTTCCTCGTTGATTCATGAAAAGGTGTAGTTAAATATTCTCTGGCAGTTAAGGAATTGAGAAATGGCATTTATATTGTTGGCGTGTAGTACTTCCAGGGGTCACAGAGTGGAGTCCAGAAAAGATAATCGCCCAACACCAATTCTTTTTATCCCCCTGTCAAACTAGGTATTGTACCTGTACACACTAGGTACCTCATCTGTGCTTTTAGTGCTTTCATATGTTAGGTTTAGGGGCTCATTTAAAACCACATCTAATAATACCTTTGAATGGCAATTAAGGGACAGGCTTAAAAAAAAAAATGCATTTACACAGACTCTAATTGTCTTGTTGACCCCTACGCTTCTTCTTCCCAGTATTACATTCAAAGCTCGTTTTCATTTTAATGTTAATCACCAACCAAGACCATACCTGGTGACTCTGTTCCACTCATCATGTTGCTGGAGTCACACAATTGAACATTGTGCGTCATTGTGCACATTCACAATCACAGTGTTTCACTGTACCAGCTGGAAAAGACGTTGCAATGTCCCGCAGTTCCTTTACACTCTCTTAAAGTACGCAGTGATTAGACACTGTCACTGTTATCTACACTTGTCCACACTTAGCCATCTGTGCAATGTGTGTGTGTGTGTGTGTGTGCGCGTGTGTGCGTGTGTGTGCGCGCGCTCACATCCCCGTGACCCCAATTTGTTTGGGCTGGCCATGCCTGGAAGCGACAGGAACATAGTTGACCCCGGGTCACGTCCATCCAGTGATCAGGAAACTGGGAGGAGCAGAGGAAGGGATGATGTGAAAGAGGTATAGGTGAAAGAGTGGGGGGGGTGGGGAGCTGGTGGATAGACCAAGTAGGTCAAGGACAATTTGAATGCTCTTAACATCAGCGAGAGATATTAATAATGACTGGAAGGATGAAAGATTGTAGTGGTAAATGCAATGGACACAACAAATAATGCTGGGGTTGAAGTGGTGATGTAACAGAGTTCAACTGCAGCAACTTTAAAGGGTTATTTTCTGTAATTCTTTAAGACTTAAAGCTTTTTAATATTGGGGTTGTTTGGACCATATAAATAGCAATAGAATAACATAGAATAATGAGGCAAATTCCAAAAACAATTTCCTCATTCATCTTTTCCTTATATGTGTCCATGCAGATTGCCCAGGTTTCCAGCAGCCATTTAACTACAATGGAAGTGAATGGAATTTCCTTGTAGTGCTCACAGAAGAGGACATTTTAAAAATTCAACAGCAACTTCTCTTTCCAGAAACACTGTCCTAATCACTGAACTCAATCAGGGTTCTCACAGTGACTGGAACTACTTTCAACCGAAAGAAAGTGGATTATCCTGAGTAACGAGAGACTGTTTTTGGGATGATGTATGGCTGTTTACTTTTGATACTGTGAGCACCTCACCAAAATTCCGTTTACTTCCATTGTATTATAGGGCAGGTCATTAAAAAAACCTGGAAAATGAAAATGAAACCAAAACTATCTACATGGATGGATGCCAGAGATAAGGTCTCTGGCATCCGATTCTTTAACTAAGATTCTGATTCTTTAACTAAGATGCAAAATAGAGTTCTGGTGACTTAGTGCATTATTTTTTATTTTTTTTGTAACCTGAATATTTATCTCTGCCCGTCCCTGATGATTGCTCATCAGTCATTATTTAGCTTGCTCTCCTCTCAACTGCATATTCTTCGCCTTACTTCTGTGTCTTTCATTTGCTGCCTCATGTCTGGCCCGTTCATTCGCGCTTTCTTTCCCTCTTACACACACACACACACACACACACACACACACCAGTGCCTCCAACACACCAGCCCAGCTCCTCTGCTCCCATTGCAATTACATTTCATTTGCTGGCGCTGCTCCCGTGTCACTCCCCTAAATGACTCTGTTCAGCCCGTGGTGGGTGTTTGCGTCCTGTTAATTACGCCCGTCTCTCTTTGAGGGGAGAAGAACAGGCAAATTAGACCTGGAAACCCCAGGAGCAATGGCCCCATATCATCCCACCTGATGGGGGGTCTCACAGACCCAATCAAACTACAAAATAGCTCCACTAAAGCAGTGATTAAAAACCCCAAAACGTTAGGGGTGTGAATCTTCACTGGCCTCACGATTCAATTTGATTACGATTATCCTGTCGACGGTTCGATACGATTGAATATCTTGATGCATTGCGATGCGCCACCTCCTCAAATTTCTTATATATTGTGGGCGCCTGGGTAGCTCACATGGTAGAGCAGGCACCCATATATAGAGATTTACTCCTCGACGCAGTGGCCGCAGGTTCGACGCCGACTTGCAGCCCTTTGTTGCATGTCGTTCCCCCTCCCTCCCCTTTCATGTCTTCAGCTGTCATATACAAATAAAGGCCTAAAATGCCCAAAATATTATTTGCTGCAATATTACTGCACATGGTTTTCATCAACAAATTTAGATATACTGTATATGAAGTCCCATTTTTATTTCATCTGCTCTTAAAAAGACACTTCCTGAATGTAGCGGAGTCTGAACACAGAAGACAACAGACAAAAGGCAAAAACAGCTGCAAACTGAAAATCAACAAGCAACATCAATAGGCAATAATAATAACAATAATAAATAATAAAAAACTGCATTGATGCAGAATCATCCACGTCCGCATTGCAATGCATCGATGCAATGGTTAATTTCAACACCCCCAATACCAGAGGTGGGTAGAGTAGCCAAAAATTCCACTCAAGTAAAAGTACTGTTACTTCAGGATAATATGACTCAAGTAAAAGTAAAAAGTAGTCATCCAAATAATTAGAGTAAAAAAGTAATTAGTGAAAAAACTAGTCAAGTACTTAGTAACTGTTGAGTAACGTCTGATTTATTTTTTAACACAAGCATTCAATCAGACAGACAAAAATACAAAATAATCATCTTTCGGCAAATTATAGTTTACCCAATCAATAAAATAAATTAAAATGAATTAATTAATTACGAAATATCTTAAATTAAAATAACCCAGGTAAATTCAAGTACTTAAAAAATAAAATCAATAAAATAATAATACATAAAAAATAAATAAGCACAAGTAACACAAACAATGACGCGTAGAATACCAAAGAGGTAAAAAGAAAAGTAACGAGCTCATTGTAGCTTCGTGTAGCGGAGTAAGAGTACAGTTTCTTCTTCACAAATCTACTCAAGTAAAAGTGAAAAGTATAGTGATTTAAAACTACTCCTAGATGTATATTTTTTTTTCAAAAACTTACTCAAGTAAATGTAACAGAGTAAATGTAACTCGTTACTACCCACCTCTGCCCAATACTCGGGGCCTTATTCGTTTGCTTTGGCGAGTGGTTCAAAAGTAGCATTTCGCTTTTCATTCCAGGTTAGCTTGTTTTGTGGTCTTTATTAGGATTTCAGATGTTCTATTCCCGACCGACATATTTGAAAGTGCACATGCACAATTCTAAGAAAAAAGGCATTGTTATGTTTAGATATCCTGGCTCTCTGCATTTTAAGAACCGACCATGAAGCCATTGATTAGTGTTACTATTTAAGTTATTGTGTATCATTGAGTCAGTGGCCCACAGACTCTGGCCACAAACATTTCCTGTCCTTACAGGTTATGACACATTACTGATGGATGCTGTCTCTCTAACTAGAAATACGGGCACTGGTGGACATGGCTGACAATAACGTGCCATCACAACGTGATAGAGCATGATTCCTTATCTCTTACGAAACAGCCGTCTCTTTATATACCCTTCCTCCCTTACCTGTTCGCTACCTCTTTCATGCCACCACCCCCCCCCCCCCCCCCCCCCCTCCCCCCCCCCCTCCATTTCTGTCCATTTACCTGACAGAGGGCAGGACGTCACTCTTACACTGGATCTGCTGACTTAAAAAGGACATAACGTATCCTCACAAGACCTTGTTTCTTCCACTTACTTGCACCTAATTATTTACTGTGGGTTTTGTCTGGAAGTGCTGCAAACTTTCTAGTTGACATTTTGAGAGTTCTAGATGAAAAAAGCTTTGAAACTAATTATCTGGAAAATGCCATAGGAATGAATCATCGCTGAGCAGACCAAACATGACTGTGTATATTGCTGTTGAATTGCAGTATTTGCCTATATGCCTATGAAGATGCTCAGTCATCCAGGTTAGGGAATGTCGAGCAGTAGTAAACCAAAGACGGCTGGATTTGCTTCTTTTTGGTCTTGATGAACATTTTGCTGTTCATCGAGCAGACTTCGTTGGTTTCGACTTGACTGGTGGGGAGTTCCTCAGCTTTTAATCACCCAGAGAAGTCCAATACCACAGAACTCCCCAATAGTCAGTAGAACTAATTAAGCCTCTTGGATGAATGGTGAAACATTTTCAAGAATATTCATTAGGTCCAGTCGCCTTTTTCATTGTGCACAGATGGACATGTTGGTAGCTCAAGTTGTAACCCCCCAATGTATGCGTTGGACTGAATTAGCAACCGCATTTGTGTTAGGCGGTCACTGTTGTGGGGTTTTTGCATCTTACGTCCTTCCAGCCATCATGGGTTATTGCTGCTAATCCACTTAGTCTTCTTTTCATCCCAAACTGCTGCTGCGTTTACTGTGTGGCAGATTTCTTCACGAGAAAGGCCATCTTGACTTTGCATGTTTAGAACAGCAAAGGTCTAGTCCACTTACTTAACAATTCCTAGGTTTTAACCATACCCCACAGCCTTCTTCAGCAAATGGAAAATTGTAGAGATCGTAAACCCTATTTCCATTCAAGGATGGTGTCCGGTATTGGATGTGAATGTTTTTTTAATCTTAATTTACCACGGACTCCTCATCCAAGTCGTGACTCCAAGTCTGGTGTCATGACAACACCATGACCGAGGTCCAAGGTACTTTAATCAAGCGATGACACCTGAGCAAGTTCCATTCTTCAAACAAAGGGCCATCGGATTTGTTTGAAAGCTCCAAGAAGTAGTTAGGATTTTATTCTACACAACATTGAAGATGCCCTTGGGTTTCACACCACTCACAACATGAATTGGATAGGAGCGTACACAACTTTTATTACTTCAGTGAGCATTTCTGTTTCCTTCCATTTAGTAGACAGGATGCCCAACAGTCCCCACGATGTCTGTGACACGACGTTAGATCGACAGAAGTAAAAATGGTGATTTGGGAAGGCAGGACATAATTTTTACCAATCTTCATGACATTTCCACCATCGGGGACTGGTGTGTGAGATTCAGGGAATGAAGGGCACAGACAGATATGGAAGTGGGCTGATAGCTAAATCTCCCATCTGTGGTTGCTGGAAAAGGCTGATGTCCTTGCAAGACCTTGGAAGTCAAAAGTAACAGGTAATAGTGTATATAATAAAAGTCTTTTGATACCAAAAAAAAAAGTTTTCTTTTCTGCCACATATCACTAACATTATGAAAACTAAGAACGTCCTTATCAATTGCCATTTCGAAAAGATGTGTTCCTTTACTATATGCTGTGCTGTTTTTAGGTTGAAATCACTTGCTACGCCAAAACCTTGGTCCAGGCGTAAGAATTAAAACTTGCTGATTATTTGTAGCTGGTTGAGTGCAGCTGAAAATGTCCCCTTATAGATCTATTTCAGCCGCAGTTATAGGAACAGGTGGACTTTGATTCGGTACACCCGTCAGTTCAAGTGTTACACACTCCTGCCTTAGCATTACCAGGCTGTGTGCGAAAGCTGCAGTGGTATGGCAGAGTCTGGCATGTCTCCCCGCAGTCATACCTCAGTGCAAACAAAAGTACATTATTTTGTTTTGTGCTGACTCGGTAGTCCGGGTTTGTCCAATTTTTGTACACAAACATTGGCAATTTGAAAACTGGGCACGCGAAGACCGTTGCCTTTCATTTCAGTCTGGCTCGAAACGCCTCGTCTTTCTCCAGCTTCATGCTCTGCTGTTCCTGCTACCTGGCTCAGGTGACAGCACTGCAGGCAGTCCCCCCCCACCCACCACCCACCCACCACCCACCCAGTCTGGTAAACAAAGGTACTGAGCTAAACTAGATTTGGGAGACCATCTTGGATTTCGCTTTCCCTCGTCTCAAAGTGTTTGTTGGAGGAAATAGCTTGTCTAGAGGGGCCTCACAAAACTTTAGCCATCTTCAGCGTTTTGACTCATACGGTATTAATAGAAACTACCATGCAGGTTCTTTAATCTGAGCAGAAGTAATATTCCTCACTTAAGTCTTTAATGCAGCTGTTCTCACTCAAAGCAATAAAGGCACACAAAAAAGAGAAGCAAATTGGGGTTATTTGTTATGCACAGAGGGATGAGTCATTAATGAAGAAAGGAGCAACTATCCGAGCTATTGTCTTCACGAGCCGCTCGTAAACTTTCCAAATGGCCTGACAGATGGTCGAATAAAGTTTTAGAGCATTTTAGATGCACCTTTCAAACTTGGGACTTGCACTATCTCTTTGAGTGCGTTTCTTTCCGGAGGTGTCGGTTTGTATATATTGCTGCTCTCGCAGGCACCGCTCACATTTGACAGTCATTACATTTACAGCTGGCAAGTTGTCGCACTAACTGCTCTGTGGGAAGTGTCTCATCTGCAGTTATGGGCCGGTGCACAGTGCGCAGCAGGCCTCCCCGAGTACCTCCATCACTGGCTGTCCTGTCCCGGCTCATAGCATTAAATAAGGGCTGCCTGTGATTACCCGTTAGGGAGCCATCCCTCACCACGACTCTCTGGTTTGAGCAGGGGCAAGGAGAGAGGGAGGTGTGGCGGGTGTAGCAAAAGGGACATGGCTATATTTTCTCCTCTTCGACCCCGCCCTTACCCCTCTCCCAGCATGTGACGAAATGCTGATTGCCAGCGAACTAGAGCATCAGCATCCCCACAGTCAAAATGGGAAGTGAGAGTAGCTGACTTCATTAGCTTCACCATGATCTCTTTTCCTCTCTCTGCTGGCTAATGAGAGGAACACTCATCTTTTTTTCAGGATATACCACAGCGCTGCCTTTTTTTTTTTTTTTTTTGTCTCTTGACGGCCACAGGTTATCTGTCAAGGGTTTAGGCCAGCGAAGGTTTAATTATGGGTGGAAAAATGTGATCTGACGTGTGATGGCAGCCTGGGATAAGATGAGTGGCGAGGAGAGCCGGGTGGATGGAGAGCTTTGTGAGAGTGCAGTAGGGGAGCCGAGAGATGCTGGCGTCAGATAAAGGCAGATGGTGATGCGGATAAAACTGTCAGAGAGGCAGAGGCTTTTATCCTCTACTCCCCGCCCCCGGTAACACACACACACACACACACACACACACACACACACACACACACACACACACACAGAATACCCCTTTACTCCTAACTAGCTGTCAGTAGCAGAGTCACGCGTTGCTCTCAGGTTCCAGCTAGCTACCAGAGTTGCACGCAGACCCATTTGCAAGGACACCTTCACATTCACTTACAAGACGTGTATGATTAACCCTGGTTCACTTTAATGCATGCAGACAATTTACAAGGGCAGCCCCCACACAAAGTGATTTTGTTATTTCCTTATTTATAACTACCACCCCCTCCTCCCTACCCCCCCACCACCTTTCCTTTCTTAAATGGGTGTCACTTCTCCCGCCTACTCTCTTTCATCTTGTCAGAGGGGTAAAAGGGAAACATGCAGGGAGGGACAGAGTGATGAAGCGTGGTGAACAATTGAGGAAGAAAAGGGAGGCACTGCTTTGATGAATGCAGCTGCCTTGCAAAGGGGGCGCGTGGGCCGAAGTCGGTAATGAGATCGGGTCCTGGTGGGTTTGGCAGAGCTCTCTCGCCTCAGCTGGCAGGAGCCTGTCAGCATATCGATTAATCCTTCCTTTTTGCATCGCTAATTTATTGTCCCCGCAGTCGGAGGGTTGTGGGGGGGGGCAGATTATATACCTTGGCGCTTTCATCATGGGTGGCTAATTTTGGATGGACAAGGGGATTAGGAGCTAGACCTTCCTATAAACCCCGCCTCCTTGGTGAGGATTACTAGACTCCTTTCATATCTAACCGCTCCTGGCCAGAATGACTGACTGGGGAGGCTTGTAGAGGGCAGCACACACAGCACGCGTTTAATTGCTTCCTGAGAGGCCGTGCTCAGAGCACATCAGTCTCTTTGGATGACCATTTTAGTCAGGGCCTCTAATGGTACCTGCTTGGTCATTTGTCTTGATTTTTAGATGCAAGGCACTTCCTGAATCCAAGAAGTAACTCACTACTGCACAGTTTCACTTTACTTCACTGTGTGGGTTTGGTAATCTGTCAGATCTAACTGTCAGTGGCCTAGTAAATGGCCATTTATTTATTTTTTTTCAGCAGCTGACGGAGGCTACATCTACACCGGATTATGTAATGTGTAATAGTCCTGCTTCACTGCACTGGATTGTAGCATTCCAAGCGCATACCAGAAGCCTTAACGCCGTTTTACAGTAGTGGCGCATGTCAGCGTGACGTCAAAATGACGTAGATCTTGCCGGTGCGCCCGGATTTATGGCGCACGAGCACCACTCTTTTTTTTTTTTTTTTCTCTTTTCTCAGCGCCGCGCGACAAAGCGGAAACAGGAAGCATGAATGAGCTCCTGGGCAACCGGATGCCAGGAATCTCAGAGTGGCTGCAAGTCTCTCTTGTAAACTTATTGGGTTACGACGAGTTCTTTTATGGTGAATGAAAGGCTTGATCCCACCGAGCAGGTCATCCAATCAAATCGAAGCATTGACGTCAATGCTGCTGCCAGTTCTGCCGTTCCGCCTTTTTCTTATTCTTCTAGTCTGTAGAAAGAGCAAAGTCGGTAGGCTTTCCGCCACCTCTGTTCAGGAGAAGCTTGCAACTAGTGTCGCGACCACCAGCGCGGGTAGAAATAGTTACAGCGATTTCATGATGGTTACTGTAAAACACACTTTATGCACATCCAACCACACCCTAACCAGTGATGTCACAACAGCTGTTTTGCTTTTGATAAAAAGCACCCGCGTTGACATCACTGATTGACGTTCATTGAGAGGCACAATGTGATTAAAAGCCTATACAGTATAATACGGTGTTGATTTACTCCGAAGGAAGAGGCAGGAAATGGAGAATACTGGAGCTACAAGGACATCAGTTTGGTTGACTACAATGTTGTGTAATTCAGTGCTTCCAATTTGTGAACTCACTTAGGCTAGACTCCATCGGCAGATGCATTTGTCCAAAGCGACTTGCAGATCGGAAGCAATTTGGGGTTTAGTGTCTTGCTAAAGCACACTTGTGGAGCTGGATGGAACCACAAAAAAAACAACAACCCTGAAAGCATTATCTGAAAACTTGAATCCAGACCGGGCTCATAGTTTGGTGGCTACCTCATGTTTACACATACTGACAATGTGTTCACTCATTGTTCCACTTACCAATATTGTAGTCGATGAAAAACAGGTTTCAAAGCTTTACTTTTGCAAATTAGTTGGCTTTGCTTTGCCACTTAGAATACACACGAAATACTGAAACTAACTCACGATTAGTGTGATGTTTTGCGTGCATCACTCACTTCGTTGTATTAATATGCAATGACAATAAAGGCTTTCTGAAGTTTCTGAAGTCCATAAAAAGACATAATCATTTTGTTAGCAAGTTGGCCTCTTCACTCCCCGATGGTCACTGGACTTGTAGCTCACGCTGCACATGTATCCTGTGAGAGCAGAGTGGTGGATGGGCTTTCCAGATCAATAAGCTATTAGGGTCCAAGAGAGCAGGCCTGTCCGTACGGTTTCAGTCCTGCCTTTAATAATCACCTGGGTAGGCAAAACTACCCCGTTCCTTTTCTTTCTCGCCGCTGTCTGCCATCTCCACAGCATGATAAATGCCTTGCAGTCTAATACGATGCCCACGTTTTATTGTCACAATTTTCCGCCCAAGTGACGTTATCAGCATTGTGATGCGTCGCTCCGACAACGGCGCCTTCACCGCTCGTGTGGTTTTATTTAAGATTGAATGTGCAGCATTTTCACGTTCGTTGTTTGGGTTTTTTCATCTTGCATTGGCAATTAGGATTTAACTCAGTGAGCCTGCCGTGTGCTGTAAGGGTTCACAATACAACTGCATGAATCAGGCTGAAACCTCAAGAAAAAAGAGAATATATATATATACATGGCTGGTCTCCAACAATGCCAATACTCAAAATGAAGAGAGAGTAGTAGGAGTGGAGTGGAAGAAGGAGCGAGGAGAGAAAGGCAGAAAGAAATTAGGAGCATGTCAGTTGATGGAGAGAGCAAAAAAGCAGAGTATTTTTTATCTTATACTCTCTGGACTTTGGCCGACCCTTATGCTATGTCTTCTCCCCTCTTTGATTCATTGCCACATCCATAATTTATCCTTGCCCTTTCTATGAAAGTTTGTCTATTGGCTTTCTGTACTGTTTTAATAAGGTTTATGTCTTCTATCGATTGTAAAACCACTGTGAGTCCATTCCCCCCTTTAATATATACAGTACGGTATGTAATAATATCAGTCGACCATCAAATGAGCTTCCAACGTTAACTTTTGGCCCACTTTTCTGGAGAAAACAATATATATCTTGGTGCTTAACAGTGCTTAAGTGTTGCTATGAGGAAAATCAACACTGTCCGACTTTTCAGTGTTGACTCCACAGACTGTAAAAAAAAAAGAAGAAAAATCTGCTTGAACTTTTTCCAACGCTTTCTTAAAATGGTGGTCAGCTTAAAGCCCAAACACTGTTACAAAGTCTTTTCTTTCTCTTATCTCTGAGTGTACTTGTTGGCTACCTTGGGGGAGGATGTTTGTACCTTCAACATAGTCGAGCACAAAGGAGCGATTGAAAGCAGTGCGGGGAAAAGAAAACGATAAGTAGAATGAGAAAGGGAGGGGGTGGGGGGAGGAAAAGCAACAGAGCCAGAGAGAGAAAGATGGACTACAAGAGTATGTCTCGGAGGCCAAGAGAAGGGGCAAAAAGATGTGTACATCTGCTCATCCATGCAGAGCGCCCATGACTGTGTTCCTAAGCCCTCGGTGATGTACTCAAGGCAGCGATGATGAATGCATCCTTTCTCAGTCACCACTCTTAACTTTGCGAGTCCATCTACCACTCTGCTGTTGGCAGACCAGGCGAAAAAAAATTATTCCGTGCTTTTGTTGTTCGGAAAGTGAACGCCATTGGGAATGAATGTGTGGAGCCGTCAGCGTATGTGTGGTCAAAACTGAGAGTAAAGGTCTTGAAAAAGGCAACCAGGACAGATAAAAAACGGTACACTTCTGAGGAATAAAAGAGCGTTAAATAAATGTCACAGCAGTGAGTCAGATCCCACACAACATCCCTCTAAGGAAAGGAAAAAAAAAAGAGGCAATCAGCGGTGCCAGGAACATGTCAGTGACTGTGCCATGATGCTTTTCCATTTACTCTATTTCCGAAGTTCAGACTTGGTTGCATCTCGGGGTTTCTCCGCCGATAAAGTCAGAGTACAACAAGCGCTGTAACATGCCCTGTGTGGGCGTGTTGGTGGTCGATGTGCGAGGCCAGGAAAATGTTGACCACTCACCAGAACTTGAGCAGTTGGTCTGCTGCCAGTGAATATCCATTGCTTGGAGATGGTGGGGAAAAGGCTGAAGATGGTTGTAGGAGATTGAAAAGAACAGATCAAATGAAACAATTCTAGTTTATTTACAATTGAAGGTCATATTTTTTTCGTAGTTTTTGCTATCATTTTCTAAGATATAACTATACTGATTAAAGTAGCAGTCAGACAATCAGCCACATTGCTGTATTCCTTTATTTGGAGGTAAAACTGATTAAAGCACACCCAAAGTTATTTGAGATCTTCGTTTCGGGCTAGTAAGTAGCGCAATCCAAGTTATAATTATAACTGGGAAACTGGATATCCATCGCATCTTCCAAAGGCATCCAAGATAATTTAACTCAAATGCAATAGATACAGGGCTATAGTGTCAGCATTTTTAACCCTCACCCAACCAACTCTCCAATCATACAGTGATATGAAAGCTTGTAGCAGTAGTCTTGGTCTCAAGAACGGTATTAAGACCAATTTTTGAAGGTCTCGGAATCGACATGTAATTTAATAATTTGTGCTCCAAAAACTTTTGTCGGCCCCAGAGTTGGTTTTGGAAGATTGAAGGAGTCCACGTTGTCACTTTGTTCACATATGCCGCGGTTTAAGAAATTCTTTCGCTTTTTTTTTTTTTTTTTTTTTTTTTCACTTTGTCCCCGACTTTTTTTCCTTTTTTTTTTCAACATTTTCAGAAGTTTACTAAATGAACAGCTTCGTATGAGAGAAATTTGATATAGGCCTAACAGAAAATGTTCTGTATTTTAATTGTAGCTACACACAATGAGCTGCCAGAACTTTATTATATTATTATATTACTTTGTTATTTTACGGATTTATTTCTTAGTGTGTGGCTCATAGAAATAATGGCCAAACCCAAGCAAATAGTCACTGTAATGGAATACTCCTTTAAGAGCAAAAAGAAATATATATATATATATATATATATATATATATATATATATTTATATTTCTTTTATACAGTATGTCCTCTTATCACTCACATTTAGCCTCTTCTCTCTTTTCAATTTCCTCTTTTATGGGTCGAGGAGCCATTTCCCCAGTAATGCATCCCCACTGATATGAGTGACTGAGGTCTTAGCTCACAGAGCAGCCAGAGAAGTGGACTGTCCTGTCTTCCTCTCTCTTCTCCCCCACCCCCCAGAGATGAAATCCTGTTGTCAGTACCGGCGATAACCAATGCAGGTTGGGCCCCCGAGGTCTGTGCAAAACCCGTTGCAGAGAACGTCCTACGGATGTTCACTGCTGAATCTTTCATGGGCTATCACTCGGCTGATAAGGTGCAAATAGGATTTGCTTGCTGCAGCTGCTGTAATGCTTTGGTAAATCGGCTGTAAAGACCCTTTTCTGGTTGGGTTTGAAGTGAAGGCGGTGATGGAGTTGGAGACAGGTGTGGATGGAGAGAGTGAAAATAGAAAAAAAAAAAAGGGAAAGAGGACAGAGTGGATTCTGTTGTAAATATGTAATGTATATTACACATTTATGTGGTTTAGTTGCTAATGCATAATGGTTCTCCCAGAAGGATCTCTCCTCTTTGGCTTTTGATTAAACCAAGCCATATATATGCTCTCTTATTTAAAAAAATAAAAATAAAAATCAGTGCTTTTAACTCTCACTCAATCCCCCCTCTGTCTACCTGTCTATATATATATATATATATATATATATACTGACAGGTAGACCGTATCTCTTTGTGTCTCTGTGGTGTCAGAATTGGCTTTGAATTTGATCAGAGTTGAAACAGGAAAGGTGTGGAAAAAGTGGGGGGGAAATAGTATAGCTCTTGCTCGCTTTGATTAACTTGGTTTACTCTCACTCTTTCTCCTGGGAAGGGGTCAGTTGGAGGGGAATACACATGCAGCCAAAAACTGCAAATGGCTTTAGCAAGCAAAAAAAAAAAAAAAAAAAAAAAAGGTCTTTTGTTTCCTTAAGCTTGCATTCACACGAGCCGTTTGAATCGAAACCCGAAGAGGGAGAAGATAATTTCTTTTGTGACACGTTTATGAGATGTGTGTGTTTGGAGGGGGGGGAGATCCCAAACACAACAAAACCTGTCAGAGAATATTCCATGAAGTCAAGAAACGAGACAGTTCTCTGAGTCTTTGATTCTCGCTGAGCCGTGCTGTCTCACATGCTCCCTCCCTTTGTATTTCGGGGGAAGTAAAGCCACAAGGGAGGAACCTCTAACAAGTGATTGAAGGATTGGTGCCATCGTTATTATTCCTGCACAATTAAGGAGGTGAAGGAAATTCATCATTCATTTATTACTTGCTGCTGCTGCTGGGAATTGAATGTACCCCCATGTGTTTGGTCCATCCGGTCGGGTGTGGGACAACCCGATGCAAGAATCAGCAACAGCCTTCAGACATTTAGTTTGGAACCACGCGTTCCTTGTCTTGTAAAGTTTCCCTCTTCCCGTCCTGCGTGGAGGAACTCTCGAGTGCTTTAAAAGCCCCTCTGCTGGATGAAAGAAACTTTATCATTTTCTGGTGAAAGGAAGCGAAGCAAAGGTAATCTCCTGCAAGTAAGCTGGGGGGCTTATTCTTCATCAGGCGACAAGGAGCCGCCAAACTCAGACGTCATTAAGTGTGTTAGCAGAGTGGCACAACTCCACCTACGTCCATGCTGCAAGGGAAGGGGGAAGGAGTCTAAAGAGGTCAGAACTTCAGCAACACTAATGCTTTCATTATATCTCTGTTTCTTTTTTCCTATTCCACTCGCTCTTTGCTGAGTCAGTGTTTGTACTTACACAGAGGCAGGCCTCAGAATGATATGCTGAATAAGAACCCTTATATCCGGAGCTGATGTAGCAAAAGGCCGAGGGAGAGTTGGGGCAAGCAAGGCCGAGAGAAGTCGGCCAGTTTGACTAATGAGGGTAGGAAACTGTGCTTTCATATAGTGCCTCGCACATACCCCCCCACCCCCCCCCCCCCTATGTGCTGACATTATTTCAGCATAGGCTGTGATGTGAGACCTAAGGACGTGGGCAGCTTAGCAGATGTATCCACAGCAGCAGAGAATCTGACATTTTCCAGCAGATCTGTGAAGTTAAAGAGGATTCTTGGCGGCGGCATCATTAGGGTTGCGCGAGAAGTCACTCGCAAGACAAAGAGTCCACCAACTCTGTAACCGTCTATTACCCTGTGCGTTTTGGAGACGTGGATCCTTCCCACTCGACTAAGACTGGGGCAGTAGCCGTCAAGCTGTTCTTCTCCTCTGCAAAGAGCCGGGCCAAGGCGAGTGGGAAAAAGGCTCTCTAGTTGGATGTCTTCCCAGAGCAATTAGCTGAACCCACATGCCTGTTTGATGAATACGCAGATGAAAATTAGCTTCTCGCGGCCACTCTGCCGAGCCCAGGTCCCTTCCACGGTGACCAGGCTGGATGTCGGTTTGCACTTTGCTACTGTTGACTCAAAAAGTTTGATTTGTGCGGTCCACGTTACTGCTCCTGATGCGTGATGAATGGACGAAGAGGCAGACCACAGTCATCTGTGTTGACGAATGAAGCCTTTCCCCGTCTCGCCTACTCCACCTGCTCGGCGGTTTGCATTGCCATGCAATCTTTGCTCAGCCAACCGGGATGCAATCCATACAGATAGGGCATAGCTATCAACGCTGGCAGCCCCAATAATTAGAAAAAAAAGGCAATGGCCGGGGCCAAGGAGACCATTTCCCTGATGGATTAACAGCAATCGCTTACAGCGGCGTTCAGGAGGTGTTTACACTGGCAGTCATAAGGCAGGAGGTATTGAGCATCAGTAATGCCTTTCTCTCGGCCCAGTCAATCAAAAGCAATCGGCTAGCTAATCAACAGATGTAATGGCAAACAGTGGTCTGTTTCCAGAAGGAGCAGATGTTTTATCATCAGAGAGAAAATAAGATGTGTAAACAACGCACACTTCCAGGCCATTCAGTCTCTGTCTCTCTCTCTCACACATACACACACACACACACACACACACACACACACAACAACACGCCTGGGAGGGGTGATCTGAGCACGGACTGTGATGCCAGTTACACAGAGAAGAGGAGGACGCTCAGAAGCTATTCTGAGGCCGCCCTCTCCACCTGCTGTTTTAACAAGGCCCCAGATCAGTGATCCTTCTCTGGGTCAGGTGGCCAGGGGTGGTGCCTCTTAGCTCTGGTGTGTCCCCCCCTGCCAGGTTTGCAGCTGTGAGGGACCCTGCTGCAGTCTGGCTTGCCTTCATTGGTGGGCTAAAGGCTCCAAACAACAGGCCTCCGTCACGCCTGTCGAAAAAAGGTGATGGTACTGACTTCACCTACACCAGAGTTACATCACCGTTGACAGTGGCATCAAGGGGTTGGGAGGTTCCGAGGGGAAACGGAAAGAAAAGAACATCACGTACACACACACACATACACACACACACACACACACACACACACACACACACACACACACACACACAGAAACATGCATACAGTGCAGACACATGCTTCATAAATGTCTCCATGCTGGAGGCTGTCACGGAGGGGCGTGGAGATGCCACGCTTGGCATGACAATTAGCTGCACATCTGGCCTGATGATTGAGAGAGTCGGCCAGGCAGCTGGTACAGCACTACCAGTGTTTAGTGTGTAAATCTGGGGGGTCCTGGTACAACAGAGCAGATGCAGTCTGAGAGGGTTTGGGGTGGGGGGGCTGCCAGAGGGAGCTCCAAGTTAGCCACTGAATCTAATGTTGAATGAAACGTGTGGCAGATAGCCTGTTAGGCTTGATGTGGATTATTTCTGTAAGGCCTGACGCCAATAGCGAAATGCTTCTGCCTTTCAGACAGTATGTGATACTCAGCTGTAAAGTGAGTAACAGAGGCTGTCAACTCAAATCATGGGCGCACACAGAGCAAGTAGAGAGGAATCCACAGATGTCTGAGTTTTACCTTTTACAAAAATCATAAAAGTCGAAATACAAAGTTAGCATTTTCTGTGTGAGGTTCACAGTCTTATACCAGTTTACAGAATAAGCGTTATAAGAATAGTGTGATCGACCCGTTACTCACATTTAGTCACAAGAACAGTCAAGATGTCATTAGACAGGTGTCTGTACAACAGTGCATTACAGTACATTACTGCTGTGTGCAATCACCTAAACAAAGGTGAACTACTACTTTTTTTTTTTAAAGTAAGTGAAAGCGTTTTCATATTATAATTTAGTGCCAAACCGAATGAGTGGACATCCACAACGAATAGCAAGATCTGCAGCTCAAAAATATTACAGTTCTTGACGTAAGACCCATGAATCTAGAATGTACAAGTAAATGGTAAAATGTGCATATGTGAATTGCAGTGACCGCCACCACTTTATGGCCGTGCTCAGCTGGGCGAAACAGATAGCAAGGAAAGGTTATCCCAGTAATTGGCTTGATGATGACTAAAGCGTAAGTGTAATCAGGGATTTAGTGGAAGATTGCTTTCAGAGTGCAGATTCACGGCTGAATAATGTCTGATGTAAAAGGTGACCCTACCCTCACATCTCATGACCCCTGTCGGTGGAAACGTGGGTGTATTGATATAAATGGAAATAAAATATAATATAATGTTGGCTGTGGTGAGGGGGATCATAAGAAATGTAGGGGAAGTATTAGGTCATATAGTTATGCCTCAACGTCGTAATTCAGGGCAAAATCTACCCCAATGTCTGACTACAGTGGAAACAGGTCTTGGCGGACGGTCTTATATTACATGAACCGACATTAGACAACATTTTAATGTATGTTCTTACTCAATCCTATCAATGGTTTGAGATTTGGATTTACCCTCCAGGCCAAAGCTTAATATTGGTGAGATGCCTGGCTTACAGCAAATCCCCTAGTCTCGCATTGCCTGTCCACAGAGCTGTGGAGTAAGGTCTGGCTACAATACAGATACATTCTGGGATAGGAGAAAAAATGCTCTGGGTTGTCAATCATAATCACAATCACAATCACAATGGTCTTGAGCAGCTTTAGGCTCCGGACGCAGCGACGGTCGCTCTGCAGAAATAGTCTCGGGAAGGAACTTGTTTTGGTGGAACATTTGCACCCTGCAAAAGAAAAAATATTTAATGAACTGGACAGTTGACACAGTACAGTAATGTCAGCTATTTAAATAGCTGGATACATGGTAAACCTCATTGGCTCTTACCGGTGTATCATCGTGTGTACTTCCTCCACAGCAGTTCCACCAATCGGTGCCAAAACGTCCCAGTTAGAGCGCAAACGCTGTAAACATATTCATTATAAATCTTTAGTCATTCCCCGAAAGAACCAAGCGGGCCTTTTTCTTCAAAACTTGCCTTTTTCAGCGTGTAGCTTGCTCGCTCGAAGTCTGTTGTTGTTGTTTACCGAAGTGAAAGGACTTTGAGAACGGCAACGGCGAGGGGTCAAAGCCTGACATTTGGCACGTAAGGGCGCTGACACACCAGGCCGATTATCGGCCGTAGAACAGTCTGGCGAGGTCAGTGACTCAAATCTGTTCGGTGTGTCCCATGCCGTCAACCGTCTGGGGGGCTGTCGGCCTTCATTTTGGCCGACCTGACATGTTCGGTCACCGGCAGGGCAGTCGGGACTCACCCGGAAATGGGGAGCGGGATGAGGTGACTAGAGTCTCTCAAAATCTGACGAAAATCTTTTAAACTGACCTTTGTTGAGCTGAAATAAAGACAGATTCAGCAACTGCATGTCCTATTTCTTGCTTAAAATGTTTTCAGAAACATGTTTCAGTGTTTTAGTACAATATGAGATCGTATTCTGAACAGCCGCCATGACAGTCTGGCTTTGAATTTCAGGAGAAAACAAACCCATGTGACGCGTTTGTCCAATCAGCTACCAGTTTTCATTTCTTGGGCAACATTACAGATTAGCGCCTCCTGCTGTTTATAGAGATGTATTACATCTCGTCTCCTCTCGTCTTTTTGGTCTGTTGTGTGGCAGTTTTTTGGACCTCGGGGACGCGACTGATCATATCGACGGGGTTTTCTGTCAACGGTCGGCGTTTCGAACTGACGCAAAAAGTCTCCCTTAGCGTCTCAGTCAAACACCGTTGGGGCTTTGAACTTATTCGCGCTTGGTCGGGACTCTGGGCGTCACTTTTTGACGCTCTGGGTTGTGACCGATTTGGTGTCAAAATGAACGTTAAGCTTACATGCGGCACAAGAGCAGGGCAGTTAGGTTTACGAATAGATCGTGGGTGGGGCTACAAAATGTAAGTTTGAGAATGGGACACAAACCCTGGTCTCCTGGTTGAAAGTCCTGTGTTGTTTGACCCATCCATCCACCACCACCCCCCAACCAACCTCCCTACGCGGATTTTCAGTCTTTCATACTACTCACTACCGTTGTCGCTCTTAATACTACGTCATACAGAGCTACTGCTCTGCCCGCTGTGTTCCATACAGAAGCTAAAGGGGGATTTTATGTGAATATCAGACACTGACAGCCACTGACCAAGCGTCAGGGTTTGACAAGTTGGGAATGCGAATGAGTCGGCCACGCACCGGATGTCAGGATTTAAGGCAGTATCTGAAAGTAGAGAAGCATACAAGCTGTACTGTTGCATTGTGAAAGGGCAAAGTTACCCCTTAGTCCCCTTAGCTCTGTCAAATGACAGTTCAGAGAGAGGCGACACTTTATCACTTATGTGGCCTGAATGGTCATATAAAGGAGTAAATGCCCCCTTGTAAAGCTTAGAGGAGGGGAGCACCCCAGCACCCACCCCTCCGCTACCACCGCCACCCTTAATTATCCCCTGGAATGATGAAAATGAAAAAGAAATGGTAAAGATGGAACCATAGGCGTGGTGGCTGGTGGCTCATTTAGCCGAGCATTTATAAAAATGAGATCCCTCACCCCCCCACGCTCGGTCTGGAGCCATATTAGAAAGTTTAACGCCTGTCTGGAGAGATAAAAAAGAAAGAGGTAAGGTCGCCCTAATACGCCATTAATACGCGGTGGCGCGTCGTGACAGACACGGACACCTCTCCGCTCAGACAGCTCGCACGTATTTAGTGTCCTACCAATGTCACAGACGTTCACGTCACGAGAGTGAGACAGATGGCGAGATGGGGACTTAGAGAAAGCGCAGGTCTGTCTTTTCGCAGTGTCCGCTCCCCAGCTCCACCCCGTCGCCTCTTAGAATATATACAGCATGTCTATGTTATTACCAATAAGTTTGCGAGTAAAAAAAAAAACAATGTCTCAAACTATGATATATAGCGAATGACGACAGCGCTCTGAGAATACCTCCCTTCACAAGCACCAGCTGCAGAATCTAAATACTTCATTACGCTATCCTCAAGGTACATCCCCTACACTCCATCCAATAAACGTATGCAGCCGCGATGCCTGTTACAGCTGCTTTTATTCCTCTGTGATATGAGCAGCGGATGCCAGTGTCTGCTCACTTCCCCGTTTAGAGATGCAGCGCTCGTCTCCCTCTCTCCCCCCCCCCGTTGGCTGGTGCACGGGAGAAAAGCAACAATTCCCTCATCCGACGCAAAAGTTAGAGCAATCTTTGATTAAACTGTAAACTTCCTCCCCAGTGTCCTACAGCGCGTTTAATCTGCTGCTTTGGCGCTATTAGCCGCCATACAAGAGGCGGTTGTTACGATCGCCGCCGATTCCCCCGCTGTAATTACTGGAAGCACCCCCCCCGTCCCGTCCCGTCCTTGGGCTCTCGGACATAATGTTGACGGCAGCCATTTTGAATGAGAGGGAGAGAAATGTCAAGAGAGTTGACTTTGAATCTGATGGGAATCGTGTAATGTCACGCCGGCTGTGTGCAGCGGCATCTGATAAAGGGGGCATCTCCTGAATGCATTCTCCAGGGAGAGACGGGTTGCTTGGCGCCTATTAACTATTTTGATAATGGATTATTTGGTTTAGAAATTCTATGATTTAAGCTTCTTAAATGTAAACATCTAGTTTCGTCACTCCTCTGTGACAGTAAACTGAATATCTTTTGACAAAACAAGACATTTGAGGACGTCAGCTTGCGCTTTGAAACTCTGATCCAGATTTTTAACCATTGCACGGACCAAATATTGAATCGATTAATCGAGAAAATAATCAACAGCTTAATCGACAATGAAAATAATCGTTAGTTGCAGATAGATAGATTGATTGATAGATAGATAGATAGACTTTGATTGATCCAAAATTGGGAAATTTCAGTGCTACAGCAGCAAAATATCAGACACACACATACAGAATATACAAGAAATAATAAGTAGGACAGAATACAAGAACAAATATTCAAAAAATCAAGGTAAAACAATACAAAGTGGAGAATGTACAAACGTATGTACAAGATGGGAAACCATATGTACAACCTACTTAAAATAGTATTTATAACGATGTAAGTAAAACCTGTGTTTGCAGTTTCCTGTTCATGTTATAGTTTCCTGCCTGCGTCCAAATATTAGCCGACTCCACTGTCAAAGCGAGGACGTGATTTGGACCTTTTCTGAGCGGTGGAATATGGTGCACGTTGCAGACTTAAAGCAGACAGACCCGAAATCCCCATCAGCCCGAATCAGCGTCTTGTGCCGAGCGACTGTGTAACACATCCTGACCCGGAGTCGGGAGTGTCCCCCAGCAGGGCCCCGCCCTCGGCCTTTCTCATCCTGTCGCTCTGCATGGCTTTGCGTCAGCCGAGGCCGGGGTGTCATGTAACCTTTCTCTCCTCATCCTCGATGGATACAAGCTGCCCTGAGTCACTTACACCGACACCCTGTCTCTCCACGTCTGCGTCTCCATGTTTGCATCCTTCTCCTCCAGTTTTTTTTTTTTTTTTTTTTGCTCTCATATCAGTTTTGATCTGTTTCGCCCTACCTCGAAGGTCTTAGTTCTTCCCGTTTGGGTTCAACTCGTGTGTTAGTTTTCTCTTAGATCCGACGGATTTTTTTGCATTTGATTACACATCGGAAACCTATCGGATTCTATTTTGTCCACTTCTACGATGGATGTTCTTCCTGACTGTAGCTTATTTATCCATGAAATCTGCGCGGCTGTTGTTGTTTTTAGTCCAGTCCAACCTTCAAAAATTATTGAGAATTTGTAATATTGTTTGCTCATTCCGAAAGCTAAGGTGCAACCAAGCTGCGACCTCCCGGTCTGAAAAGTGAAACTAATGCTGAGGCGACCTTAAATCTGCATTCTTTCTAATTGCCGGCAGGGGGCGACTCCACTGGTTGCAAAAAGAAGTCCGATTGTATAGAAGTCTATGGGAAAATGACCCTACTTCTCATTTGATTTATTGCCTCAGTAAACATTTTCATAATAAGTTGATGGCCTCAATCGCTAGTTTCCAACATAGTTCATATCAGCGACGTTTTATATCCGGGATTGTTCAGGTGCCACCAGAAATTCTGCCAGATGTCCCTCATTTACAGCCGTATCTCCGTCACATTTCGCTTTCTTTGGACTATGGTTAACTGCTCCTCAGATCTCGGCAGGGTAAATCTATCTACACTATCTGTCCAATCTGAGTTTACAGTCGCACAACTAAAACAACCTTTGAACGTACACATTCCACCAAAACAAGTTCCTTCCCGAGGCTATTTTACAGAGGCACCATGGCTCGGTCCAGCGCAAGATGATTGTGATTGGTTTAAAGAAATGCCAATAAACCAGAGCACGTTTTTTTCCCATCCCAAAATGCTGTGTGGACTAGCCAGACCTTCCTCCGCAGCGCTGTGGAGACTTAAATAGATATTACAGCATGGGATGCTTTAGGGCGTGGCTACCTTGTGATTGACAGGTCGCCACTCGTCCAAATGTGGTTACCTCCGGCAAAATAAACAAGATGGCGACAGGCAAAATGTCAAATTTCAGGCTTCATAACGGTAGTCAACTGACTTCACATGACTTGTGCTTTAATTTCATGTGGACTTAAAATAACATCCATCTATATTGACTTACCTCTGTCCTTAATTCCTTCTTTCCATCCAGCCTCCTCATTTATTCTTTCTCTTACTTTATTTTTTTTACCTTCCTCTAAAGACGGTCGACTTAATGCATGTGGAAAAAGGCTTGGGCCCTGCCATGTATTTGTTCCAGTTAGACGGGGGTTTAGCCAAGTCTGTAATTGGCCTGTGGTTAATCCCTGCCTTTCTTTTTAGCCACTTTCAATGGAAGGTAAATTACTTCTTTGTCTGCCCGTGGCACAAATTGGTTTACGGAGTGTGTGTTAGTGTGTGTTAGTGTGTGCCGTGCACGCGGTAAAAGACAAATTATGGCACTCCCAAATGTTGAAACATGACACTAGGCTGCAGGTGTTCTTCTATGTCAATAGCGAAGTTAAGTAACAGCAAAATTGGAGCGGTGATGAAAGGCTGCTATGTAAAATAGCCGTGGCTGTGCTCTCGGCGGAGACACTGCGTGATGGATGACATGAGTGTTACTTTTTTAACAGCTTGGGGAGACTTGGGGGGGACGGTAAAACTCATGTACAATTAGCATCCTCGGGGGCAAGAGGCTGTAAATCCGTCGGCGGCGAAAGCATCTGAATGCGCGAGGCGCCAGTCGGTAGGGCCTGAGCAGTATGGATCGCCGTGCAGATACCTGCAGGAAGCCAGATTAATAGTGATGGGAAGATGAGATGCCACAAAGAATTCATTACTCCTCCTCTTAAATAAATGAGCCCTGGGCTGCGACTTCACCGCTGCCACCTCAGATATAACACCGGCTTTAATAAGAGCTGTCGGGCGCCGTGAGCATCCCTGCATGTGTATGCGTGTGCGGAGCTCTCTGTTTTGTTTTGTTTTTGGGGGGGGGGTTTGCCTCTGTGTGACATCTGTACGTGTCGCAGGGCAAGATTTGAAGGAATAAGGAAGAGGTGTGTGCAAATTGAATCTTGACTTTCAGTGACGGAGGATCTTTTATTGCTTCCAAGAACGCTTGCAGTGCACACCCCGCCGCCGGCCTGCCTGGAAATGCTGCTTATGGACATCTCATTGAGTTTCCCAAACGTTCACTCTATGGATTAAGCAATCATCGTCTGATGTATAACCGTCTGTGTGTATCTACACCCCCATCATTTTTTGCTTTCTTCTTTTTTTTTTATTAAGCAGGCAGTGATACCCATCTGAACTGCAGTGCTCTGAAAATGGCAGCTTTACAATCTAGTGGAGCATTTGGACATAATTTACCTTTTTATGTCGCTGGCTTTCATTCATATAAGATGCAAAGCTTTTGCCAAAGCAATAAAGTTTTCAGTGTTTGGCTCAATGGGTGTGTGACACCGATAAAGCCATAGTGGGAGTTTAATGACCTTGTGGAGCTTACAAGTAGGCTTTTAAACACTCTTGAAAGCAGCGAAATTGCCCTCCTATCCGAATATATATGATATGGCCTGTTTATGTGTTTACATTCTGCAAGCTCGTCGCCATGTGTGCCAAGTGCGCCATATGTGTGTGTGTGTGTGTGTGTGTGTGTGTGTGTGTGTGTGTGTGAGAGAGAATCTCTAAGAACCCATTATCAGAACAGTGTCAGCATTAGGGCCTGATAACAGACGCACAAAAAAAGGGAACATGCAAACAAACACTTCAGAATAACGGACATCGAAATCTTTGCTTCTGTACGAAATGATGTCTCTTTGCGTAATATGACATCACATGTTGCTGTATTGTAAATGTATTTTTTAACCCAGCTGGTCAAGTTCTATCGTATTCTATTCTGTACTATTCATCTCTCGTCCAGTCTTTATCCGTGTGCTCTAAGTCTCTGTCCATTCTAGTGATTGTGTGGTCCATCACTGAGGCTGCATCATCTGCTCAACTGTTACAATGTGGACTTATACCCACCCCCCCCCGCCACCCAGCAGCGGCAACCCACCAACCTCTTCCTGGCTCTTATTTTCTCATCATGCTGCTTGGTGCCGTCTGCCATGCTTTTGTCCTGTCCTCACTCGCAGCCAAAATGGAAGCATGTGGCTTCAGCCTCTTCAGTTCACACGCTGTAGGATGGTTACATTTACCAGTGCAGTAATTGGGGTTGCACAATCTTGGAGATGCACATCCCTAGCGCACACACACTCACACACACTCACACTGTCAAGACACTTAAAGTGTGTCGGATCTGAGGCATTTGGGTTATCTGGAAATATGACTTTCATCTCGTGCTCGTCACCACTTCGCAAAACTGTAAGTGCGTACATGCGTGTGTGTGTGTTTGGCATCAGGTGTGTGTGGTATCAGGTGTGTGTGTGTCTGTGTGTGTGTGTGGGGGGCAGTTTGTATTGGCCAAAATCATGTATAATCACATATTGTACTGGTTAATTCACATTTGGTAATTAGGTATTTGCTTATACATAATACGCAATGTCCTTTTTTCTTTTTTTAGATCAAATGCACACTACTCCAGCAACTTATTATCCTCAATCAGTGTCTATTTTGGATCATATCATGTCCTGTTTCTGGCGCAGAATAGGCGACTGACTTTCCACAACTTTTATGACACGATGAAATGTCTCTTGTGAAACGGATGAGAGCTTTTTAAAAACCGTGGAATTCCCCATTCGTTAGTGGGAGATTGTGGGTTAAGATTTCTTTTCGTTGTTTTTAATTAATGAAGAAGGCAGGTTTGAGTAACGGCAATGGAAGAGGTGTTGTGTGTGTTTATGCCCTGCTCGTGAAAGCACGCAGCCCTGAGGCAACCACACATCACTATGCACTCATCCACTTCACAGTCCCCTCGGCAAATTATTTATAGCAAAACAGCTCCGAGGGCCTGGAGCTATTCTGTCCAGAATGCCTTGCACCAAAAATGTGTAAACACATGAAGTTTTGTTTGCAAAGCCAAAAAAAGCCTCTCAGAGAATGCAAATTGCATTTCAAAAGACTAGCACGCACTTTTTTTTTTTTTATCCTTGCATGCTGCACTTTTAGTACGAACAGCTGGATCAGGGTTCGCACCCACCCAGTTCAAGTGACCTGAGCGCCTGTCGCTCCATCTCTCTAACTGAGGACCAATGAGTGACGTGTCACTTTGACCCAGGCTCTTTGTTTTTTTAGCATATTTTCTCAGACTTCTCACCGTCAGTCCCCCCCATCTCTTTCCACCTTTCTTTGTCCTGCCCACCTCTCCTATGGGAGACATGATTCTCTGTAACTGATGGTGTCTGAGTGATATTATGAGCCCACCCTTCTTGTGAAGGACGTTGTCATGGTGGGGGTGCCGAGGTGCGTTCCAGGCCTATAAAAAGGGTGTCCTGAATTTGGGTCACTGGCTTTCAGACCACCTCCACCCACATTCCACTTAACGCCTCTCTGTCTATTCAGCACAACCTTGCTTCCTTCCAAAAAGCTATAATTCAACCAAGGTACCCTCATTCACCGAGAGTGAATGCCTCTCTTCGCTATCATTTTTCCTCCATTTAAGTCACAGCAACAGAAAGAGCCTCCAGGACATTTCAATTAGTGATCACAGTCCTGTTTTAATCGCCCGTCTCCCACTGGCTACAAACACCTGGCCCTCCATCATTTCAAGGCTCTGGCACAAAACGTGGGCACTATTAATAAGCTTTATTATAGCACATTGACATTTCAGTGATGCCTTTTTAATTACTTTGATTGATAGTTTTGGATAGATGAACCCGGGATGGCAGGTCAGGAGGAGGGAGGGGAGACTAGGACGATTCATTCAGTAGTGAATGGGTAACCTTTTCAACTCACAGATTAAATGTGAATAGCGCCCCAAAGGTGATATATACTATATATATATATATATATATATATATATATATATATATATATATATATATATATATATATATATATATATATCAATGCCATTTAGATTCCCCAGAAAACGAATAAGCCCTTCTAAGTAAATATTTAATGTTTTTTTCCCCATCTGGAAGTATATATTACTTGGTCAGGGAAGATAAATATGTAATGATTATGGCAAACACTAGCTGGAAACATTTGCTAGATATTGACTAAGCACTGCCTGTAGCGGAGCCTGTCGATTCCATGCTTACACAACATGGGAAGAAAATGATTCTTTAAAGCACAGGTTTTCAAAGTTTTTTTAAGCCAAGGACCCCTTAGCAGAACGAGAGACGGAGCAGGGACCCCCTACTACATATTTCGTATAAAATTAAGTTGCATATTAAACGGGGCCTACAGAAACGTGTAGCGCGGCCTAAAGCCTTTATACATACCTTTTTTGTGCATAAAATAAGCTATTAAAATAATTGGGGGCAGTGAGCAGAGTTGATTGAGTAGCATGAGTTGTTGATTGGCTGGAACGTGGTTTGTTGTGTTTTGGTGCACAGCCTGTGCCCCTTGTGTTTCTTTGATGCGTTTACGACCCCTGTGTTGTCTCCCGAGACCGGACTTTTTCACAGGAGAGATGCCTACGATTTGAGACAAAAATGAGATTGCGCTGAAACCATGCAGGAACTCATAGTGCAATAGCCCTTTAAGGATTCTGCTGTTTCAGTGCGCTGCCCGATGCTTACAGTGCTGACAGAAGCAACCCCTCGTGTACCTTGTTTCACCTCAAACTACATACTAAACAGGATTGCAGAAATGTTTTGTCTCACGGTGAGTTCATGACCTGGCATTAACATGCCCCTTTGGTCCAATCACGAGTTGTTCAGGTGTAAATCACAGACTGTGCAAAAAAAAATGGACGACGATGCATCTCCACCTTCTCCCCACTGTACAAACGGGAAGCCAAAATATCACAGATACGGACGCCGCCAGCTTGTTACTTTGGAGCCAGAGTCTGCGCAGTAGTGATCGGCGGTGGAGCTGTGGTATCAAAATTCCGCCCATACACCCACCCAACCAATTGTGAGTCAATCACAGCTGTCAATCACAACGTCTCTTATAGCATCAAATAACTAATAAAAACCGAACTTGGCAGAAAAGTGAGCGCTTGAAGAAACAGCATGATCAGAACTACCGAAAATGACCAAAACCACCTCTGTGAAAAATGTATTTGACGTGTACTTTGACTTTTTAGTTTGGCCCATGTGTTTGCATTACGCTCTATATGCAAATGAAAATATGCAAATAGAGCAGGGAAGTGGGATCCGATCACAAGTGGTCCCTCAAGACTAGTCTATATCCACCACGTTTCACTTCCGGGATTGTTCCGGCAGATGCCCCTCATTTCGGCCCAATGTCTGTCCCCTTCCTCTTTCTTTGTGTTGTAATTCTAAACTCCGGTGGACTCTGGTCAACTGCCCCTCAGATCTCTGCAGGGTAAATCCAGACACCTAGCTAGACTATCTGTCCAATCTGAGTTTTCTGTTGCACTACTAATAACAACCTTTGAACGTACACGTTCCACCAAAACAAGTTCCTTCCCGAGGCTATTTTGCAGAGGCACCGTGGCTCCGTCCAGCGCTTAGCACCGCCCAAGATGATTGTGATTGGTTTAAAGAAATGCCAATAAACCAGAGCACGTTTTTCTCCCATCCAGGAATGCTGTGATGACTAGCCAGACCTTCCTCCGCAACGCTGTGGAGGAAGGTCTGGCAATGCGAGACTGCTCAAGAAGCATGTGGAGCCACATTCTAATGCCAGGTGGGAACTGACTTAGAGCTGTCCACTTGTGATCGGATCACCCAGGACGCATGCTAATGCCAAGTCTGAACAGAGCCTAACAGTCTGGCTCTGACCCAAAGTGAAGATGTCAATACCCACCACTCTACTAAAAGTGGGCACCAGATGTTAGACACGTTTATATTGCACTTCTGTCTTGGCTTAGTGCACCTTTATGCTTCTAAATGGTCCCTTTGAAGTAGGAAAGTAACATGTCAGACGCCGTGTGTCCCAGAATATCTGTTTTCACACACCTTATTTCCCTTTAATCACTGCAGGGCACTTTACATTTCTGAGCTTAAAATAGCTTTATTACAAATTGAAATGGGTACACGTCACACGTAGTTATCTTTTATGGCTTGTTTATTTTAAACTGTAATAGACAAATGTTCTCTTCAGTGCTTTAAATAACCATATTACTGATTTTTTTTAAGTGTCCTGTTATAAAACAACACAATATAACACTGGGTTTAAAATAAATCCAATTGGCTTTTTTGTTAAACGGAAAGCAGTGATTTAGCCTAATTATAAAACCAAAAAGGGATCAGCAATGGAAAACAAATATTTAGCCTACTCCCAGCATTAATGTCAGAAATATAACATATATCAAATGGCAACAAAACAGCACTTACTTGGTTTGTTTTACTTTGAAAAATTGGGCTTTATTCAGTGCAATCTTGTGCACTTAGCTGTGAATAATCGTTTCATTTTCACCAGTCAGTTGCGACAGCTGTGCTGATTATTTTCTGGCGACACGAGCTGAGCGGTGCATCCTATCACCCCGGCACAGCAGCTGTAGTTTGCCGGTTTCATGACAGAATTCACACACTATTTATATCAGAAGTGGAAATTATATAAACATATTGATATGAAAATAGTGAGGATAATTAGTCCAGCTTTTACCCTGCCACACTCCTGTATTAAAACAGTTGGACATGGCTTTATCTGAAGCACTGCAGCCTATGTCAGTGCAGGGCTGACAGAGTCTGCAGACTGTTGGATATGGCTGATTTACCGTATGCTCCTTAGGAGTGTAACGATACATCGATATGGATCGATATATCGATTCAATCCTCAACGATCCAATATCACCGATACAAAGTGAAAATATCGATATATTGATTATTTTTATTCTTTTTAGAGTAGTCTGTGTTTTTAATTTCAATGTCTGGAAGAGGTTAGTAATGGAATTGTCAAATCATATTTTAGTTGTGATTTTGATTTTAGAGTGTGTTAAATGGGCACGTATCGGCCGCAGGCCCCTGAATCAAAATCGTATGGTGGCAGACTTTGTGATATCAGGAAATATTATATTGTTGTCCAAAGAATCAATATAATATCATGTTGTGATAAAACGTGTGATTTACACCCCTAATGTTCCTATTTTAGTTTGAGTTGTGTTTGTTTTGAAAGCAGGCCAGCTCCAATGAAATTTGTGGTATATCAACACAGTGGCCAATATTTGGAGATAACATTCAATATACAGCATGTAAATGTAATAAACCTATAAATTACCAGGATTACAGGATTACCGATGTCAGATTGCAGGGACCCATGTTCCATTAAGTCCAAGATTATTTGTAATTGGAGATGGGTCAATCCTAAACGGGATGGATAAGCACATAAGAAGCTGGGTCCAGACTAGTCTAATGATAGCCAGACAGATTCTTTTAATGGGATGGAAGAATGAAGGGGTGCCTTCAGTCCAGGAGTGGGCTTTTGAGATGGTTAGGGTGGCAGCGTTTGAAATTTATTTTCATATAAATGGTTTGCCAGATTGGATGTGTATACTAGAGCTTTCTGCAGGGCTCCTAAGAAGCTTTGTGCTGGGGCGAGACGTGTATGATGGGCTTATGGTGTTTTCATTTATACATTTATTTAGTTTGTCTATTTTGTTACTATTTTCTTGAATGGCCTTGAATATGTTGAATGGCGTCTTTTCTTGATTTTTGTCGACGGGGGGGGGGGTTGGATGTGTTCCTGTTGCTAATATGTTGTAAAAACATAAAATAGCTAATCACAAAAAATCAACCCAGTAAAGCTCTCCAATGACACCCATACGAATGAAACACACTCAGATGGGAAGGCAGCATTTTAACACAAGCTATGTATTTCACATTATTCCCCCCCAAAAAAACATCAGTTATACTCAACATACACTACATTAATAAGAAGCCACTCAACATTCCTCTTAGCGTGATTTGTCTACCCACTTTCCACTCCATTTTCTGCCACACACTTTTTAAAGTCTCCGGCCATACTTTCCAGGAGTCTTTTGTTGCCGTTCGTTGTTGCCTCCCATTAATCATGTCCTCCGCTTCCCTCTGCTTTCTGCCATCGCCGCTTGATGTCAGACAAACGCGAGCCTCTACTGTGAAGAGCCGTTTACTTGATTGGGATGATAATCAAAATCTCAAGTGGCTTTGCACCTTGGTGAGAATGTGCTCCACGCGCAGTTTTGTATCTAGCTTGCCCCCCTTTTTATCCCCGCGGGTAGGTAGTTGAGGTTTTTTTAAGATGTCGACGTAATTGATCATCAGGCGGGAGGTCTGTCGCTTCAAACCGCAAAGCACTTGAAAACTTGAAACATTAGAAGCTGAAATTGTTAGTTTCTCAACAACGTGCCATAGTTTTAGGTCACTGGCACTGAAAACAATTTTTCTGACAAATAGTTTGCTGTGCACCTTCCAAAGAGTCTTTCACAGCACTTCTAACTGTGACTTAAGGGGTGTTTTGGCTATAATTCACCTCAACACTATTATTCCCCTACCTTAATGCACACCCTCTCCCAAAATGGCGTCAGCCCTATGTTCCCACAGCCCAATGGTCCCACAGCCCTATGTTCCCACATTTCTAAGATTGTTTTTAAAATTAGACCCTATGTTCCCATAGCCCTATGTTCCCACATTTCTAAGATTGTTTTTAAAATTAGACCCTATGTTCCCATAGCCCTATGTTCCCACATTTCTAAGATTGTTCTTAAAATTAGACCCTATGTTCCCATAGCCCTATGTTCCCACATTTCTAAGATTGTTCTTAAAATTAGACCCTATGTTCCCTTAGCCCTATGTTCCCACATTTCTAAGATTGTTCTTAAAATTATACCCTCTGTTCCCACATTTCTAGGACATTTTCAAAATGAGGTCTTGTGTTCCTACATTTCCCTTCAATGTAAGCCCTATTCTCCCACAACATTTTTTTAGGGTTAGGGGTTAGGTTTAAGGTTAGGGGGATAAAATCTGATACAAATTTATGAAAAAAGAAATGTTTGAACATAGGGCTTAATTTTGGAAAATAATCTTAGAACTGTGGGAACATAGGGCTGTGGGAACATAGGGCCTAATTTTCAGTGAAAAAAAATAATTCTTAGAAATGTGGGAACATAGGTACGCTCCCATGAAAATGCCCTTAAAAGCATTGGAATTAGATTGTATATACCTTTTTAATTGGATTCCCTACCAATCACTGTTGGAATACTGTATTAAAACAAGGAGACTGTCTTTTCCCTCCCATCAGTGTTGCTCACTGAGGCATTGGACCATGCTGTTCTCTTCTGATCTCCAGAATTTAATTTCGCTTTAATTAATACAGCGAAGTTTCAGAGTCACTCAGAGGACAATGTTTGGTTCTCACAAAAAAAAGAAAGTCTCTCTGCATCTCCTTAACCTAACAAAGTTGTACAAGACTTTTTTTGTTTATGCTTCAGAAAATGTGACAAAATGCATCAGCTTTATTAGATTTGAACATCCAAGGAGACTGTTTCTCTTATAGACGCCGCATCAGCTTGTCGTGTTGTATTCTGAGCTCGTTTGAGCACAGACAGACCTCCGTTTCAGAGGCACATGCAAATAAGAACTGCAGAGCCGCGCTGCGGAAGACGAGAGGCTTCACTCACGGTTCGAGCGGTGCCTGAAAAAGCTATTAGCGGCGAGATAAAGGGTAAGAGGGTTGGAGTAAAAGAAAGATATCCATCTTTTATGAGCATTTCCCCGCGTCTTCCACTGAGCTTTCTGTGGCTGAGTGTGTCCAGCCCTCCACGCTAATTCCATTTAGCCAAAATGTAATCAGAAAAAAAGCCCACTGGAGTTTCTACTGCCCGGCTCCCTTCCTGTGCGGGCTCGGCGTCGGATTCTCACATCATCAGGGTACTCAGTGTCTCTCTCGCTCCCTTCAGTCAGACACACCTCTCCTTGTCGTCCCACCGGTGCGCTGATAAAAGCCACCGATGGGTTGTGCTGTCTGTTCGTGTTGCAGTTGATTGCTCGTATGCCCGTTTCTCTGCAGTTTTGGCTGCATTTGTCGTTGCGTTTAATATTTATTTTATTTATACATTATGTTTTAACGTTGAACATACATGTGGAAAGCACAGTAGATCCTTAAGCTTAACTGTATGGCTATTATTAGTGGCTACCTTACCTATGGTAAGCTTATCTTCAATGTGTCAATGTAATGTTTTTTTGTTTTCATTTAATCTTTGCTATATATGTATTGGATTCAAATTATGTATGTATATTTTCCGACTTTTGAAAAGCGAAACTTTCTGGGTTATGTTAGTAATTTGGAAGCAAAAATGAATGTGAACAGTAAAATGTTGACCAAATTGTAAATATTCCTCTGGCTGACTTGCTTTTGGGGACCGGCACACATGACTAGCATGCATTTATTTATCGATATGTTATTGATTTTTATTTCTCCAAATGCTATTAAATTGAATAAAACACCCAAATTCAGTGACAGAAGTGAACTGATCATTAATTTTACTTGTGAAGAGCGTTGTAGCAAACCATTCACGTTACGTTTTTTGGTTAAAAGAAACCCAAATTTCTGATATAGAAACATTTTGAAAATGGGTCAAATTTGACCCTGAGGACAACAGGAGGGTTAAAAGAATGACATTGTTTGCTCTTGGCGAACATTAATTTATGCGATACTGATGGATTCAAACAAGGAGTGGACCATTCATGGAGATGACATGTTTATTGCTCTTACTGCTTTGTAAATCTGTTTTCAAAAGAGATAATACTAATTATCTCTATCTATACAGCAGTGTTATTTATTTATAACTGCAGTAAAGGCACATTGTCCTTCTCCTGGCTGGTTGACAGTCCTTTCTTCTTACCATCTATTTCCTTGTTAGTCTGTCCATCTGCCTCCCTGCCTCCCCCCCCACACACACACACACACACACACACACACACACACACACACACACACAACTCCACCACCAACATCTTTTATGGCTTCCTGGTGGTTTGAGGACGGCAAAGCGAAAAAGAAAACATCCTAATCTAGGGCACGGGCTGCATTCCATTAGCTAGGCCTGCCAACCCTTATCTATTGATCTGCCCGGATTTGGGAGACTTTCTAACTTTATATTTTGAGGACTTGTGTGGAGTGGGACTAGCGCCTCGCTGATCTGACAGATAAAAACAAAGATGAAAGAGCTGCATTTAGGCACAGGCCCGGGACAATAAGCAGAGACGAGCGGAGGGGGGATAGAGCTGGAGATAAAGGGATGAAGTGGAGGATGTAGGGGAATGCGTGAGAGGCAGAGGTTTGCCCTCCAACACTGGTGAAGTTCATAGTGTTTAGTAAAAATATAAAAATCAACAAGGTGAACATTGATCATAGCCACAGTCGCTTATGCACTCACTTTAATTAAATTATAAGCACTGCGCTGCATGTTTCCTTGCATCCATGGTGACTTTTATGATTCCCCTTTTTCAGGAGATAAGAGACCAGACTGTCAAAATGTCCCCCACCCCTCAACTGGCCCATGCTGCTTTCTCAGTTTTGACAGCGGGCACGGCTGTCTTGGCTTCCTCTTCCATCAAACTTTCGTCGAGCCACTGGCTCCGGATCACTTGAAAAGTAGAAAAGAGAAAAAGAAACGCTTGACGGTTGAGGAGGGGAAGGCTAGAGTTTGTGACAGTTTACGGCCTTACGGTCAGCTCCAACCTGATGTCACAGAATTCCCTGAATTGAAATGAACACGGCCCCTTAACTCAAAATCTGTGGCAGTTTCACTGAATTGCAAAAGAATTCCGTGATGGGGCCACGGAAGAATTCCGTGAAATGAACACGGCCCCTTAAGTTAAGGAAAAGGTTGTGGGTGAGCTTACGTTTCCATGACAGACGGGACAACAATGGGACGGTTGGGTTTAGGAAAAGAAGAACGGGACGGTTGGGTTTAGGAAAAGAAGAACGGGACGGTTGGGTTTAGGAAAAGAAGAACGGGACGGTTGGGTTTAGGAAAACCATAAACGGTTGGATTTAGGAAAACAATAACGGGACGCGGGACAACAACGGGTTGGGTTTTGGAAAAGAAGAACGGGATGGTCACGGTTGGGTTTAGGAAACGTGACACGTGGGACACGATCCCCGGTCTCCTGGGTGAAAGTCCTGTGTTGTTTGACCCATCCACCCCTCCTCACCCCCCCCACCCCCAACCAACCTCCGTATGCAGGTTTTGGGCTTTCATACTACTCCGCTACCATAGTCGCTCTTAATGCTACGTGATCTTCTCATTGACTTTACATTGGCATTGTTTTCCGTGATGGCCACACAGAATTTTCACACATTCCCTGCCACCACCACGTAATGCGCTGTTAATAGTTCGTTATCATTTCACGGAATTCTGTGAGACCAGGCTTTCCGCTCTGTGCCTAGCTGTGGTTGTTGTACACAAACCAACCAGCCAACTGTTTGCAATGCTGCGCTAAAGATTCATGCCTAAACAAAAAGCCCACATCTCTGGTCGGAAGGAGAAACACACCTACTTTTAAACATTATGAAAGACTTGGTTACCAGCAGGTTTTTTGGATATGCACAAACATCGCAACGCCAACGCTTTCAAGAAGGTGTTTGAAGAAATGAAAGAGGGACACTGTGTTCCCACGGTCCAACAAGTCCGCCACTGGTGGAAAACCTTAAAAAGAAAAAAATCCTATTATGCACAGCTGCATGTAAACAGGAATATTGGCGGAATATTCACTTCCATTAGCCATGTAAACCAGCTTAGTCGGAATATCGTCTTTTTTCAGCATAAGGACAAAAACCTGAATATTATGTGCATGTAAACGTAGTCACTGCTACATATAAATATGAAAGCATATGGATATAACACATGATTAGTGGAGGAAAAAAGAAAGACAGGCTGTGTTGTTTTGCCAACTTTTAGCAGCTCTCGTTATGGAGTTTTCTCAGCCATCCTTCTCCTACTTTCCTCCGCCATTCGTTCTCCTTGTCTGCCTCCCAAGTTGACCTGGAAATGCATACATACCCAAAACGCTTCCTTAATTAAAACTGTCGCTCCTCTCCTCTCGGCTCGGCGGCCCGTCCCAGCCCCTCGGCCCTCACTGACAGCCATTCAGAGCAGAAAATCTGTGGACAGCATCGTCCTGCTGGCGGGCTAATCTCTGCCTCTCACACCCTGTTTCTGAATTAACTGTCCTCATTATCGCATCCTCCCAGAAACTCTCCCTCGTCTCTCTTTTTTCTATCATCCCTCTCCTCCTCCTCCTCCTCCTCCTCCTGCTTCCTTTCTCTCTTCCTCTTCCCCCCTCCCTCCCACTCTCTTGCGTCGCTCTTTCCCTTCTTCCTTTCCGGCCCACTCCCCAAAATGTAGGACGACAGGAGAGAAAGAGCAAAGCTGTTTTTTTTTTTCTCCATCGCCTAAAGTTGAGAAATTCTAAATAGCGTCGTGAGTGGCCACAGGCGAGAAAACGCATTTTAGTGTCAGCCAAATGATAATTGCATTTCATTACATAAGCAAAACATGAGAGCTCACCCTGTTCGGGGCTGGAGCTGTCACTTAGGTGTCTTATAATGTAGCCAAAGGAACATGGCTGCACTACCAGGAGCCCAACCACAAGTCTTTTTCATTAACCATCACCTGCCTCGTAATGGTGCCATGCCGTCGCGGCCAACCTACTGTGATTATCCTTGTTAGCAGTGCTGTGGTCAGTGGTGTAGGGCTGGACGTTCTAATCAAGCCTAAAAGCAGCAATGGATACACGTGTATCTTTATTGAACATGAGGCTCTTAACATAAAATATAGCTATGTTCACAGTAACTTGGCAGTTTGGTGGTTGGCAGTAGGGCTGCACGATATGAGGAAAATATCCAATTGCGATTATTTTTGACAGATATTGCGATTGCGATATGATTCACGATATTGGAGGGAATGATCATTTTTGTATCATTATTCTCATTTTCACTGAAAAATATTAAAATGAAAAACGTGATAGTTATAGTGAAGATTTTTTTCTTTAGTCTGTAGCATAGGATATGTAGGATGGGATGTCTCTCCAGCATCACTGCACTGGTTTGGCACATATTTTGCCTTTGTCAAATATTGTAATATAGCCCCTGCTATATGCACTAGTCCATATTGCGATTTTGATAAAATTGCGATTAATTGTGCAGCCCTACTTGGCAGGTAGTGCACTATGGGTTTATCAGAGTTATTAGCGCTTGGCAGTGTTACTTCTAAAACGTAATACATTATAGATTACTAGTTACTGTCATTTGAAAGTAATTAGTTATATTACAATAATACTGTCTCTTAATTGTAATACTTTACACTGCTTTTGCGTTACTTTTTGTATTACTTTCACTAAAATAACCATGGAAGTAGGCTATGACTTGGCAGGTAGCTTGTAAGTAGGAGAAAATGAAAATACAATCAAAAGTGCCTTACAATTGTATTGCGGTATAGAATTTCCACCGCTGATACAATGTAATGCTCATATTTACGTGTCGCAAGCAGAAAAAGGTTACTGGATTCCATTAAAGTAACAACAAAAGTAATCAGATTACCCATGCATTTTGTAAAAATTTGAATTATTATTATTCTTATCTCATCTCTCTTCATCGTACTTTATTCCTTCCTTATTCCTAATAATTTTCTTGCTGTGTAGTTTGGGATTTCACACTCTCCCATATGCCTTTTTATTGTGCCCCCTCCGTCACTGTGACCGGCAGTATGAATGTGTGTATATGTCTCGGTGGACTGTGGAAACTGAATTGCCCTTTGGGGATAAATAAAGCTATCTACCTATATATCTATCTATCTATCTATCTATACATACATACATATATCTATCTATCTATCTATCTATCTTTTGGGCAGGATTACATCTTTAAATACATTTTAAAATAAAGAGCGCTATCCTTCTACCCTATACTTCACGAGTCTCACGAAAGTGTCTCTCAAGTGAAACATAACAGTTGCCAATTCATTAACCTGGCCTCAAACGTTAGGTTTCACTGGGTGGAATATCCAGAAGTAGCGAAAGTTATTAGGTTACTTTAATATTGTGATACTCGGAGTACATTTTCTAAGTAATCGTATCGGAATACATTTTTAAAGCAACCCTCCCAACCCTAGATATGCAGATTTGCACAAACCTTGTCAAAAGTGCTGACCTTTGAGGAGAAAAGTCCAAAATGAAGGAAGCTATCCTATCTTATTAGCTGCTATTAGCTTTTATCACATCTTCCAATTTGTCATTGTGTCAATGACTGACTGTAAAAGATGTTGAGTAAGGATAAAATGCAATTGCTTGCTTGCAAGTTGAGAAATTGAGGGCTCTCTTACTCAGAAATGACACTTAATGCTTTAATTGTTCAATCAGGCTGAATAAAGCGGGTAAATAAATACATCCAGTCAGACACCCTCAAGTGATTCAGTGATTTTAAACCAAAAAGTAATTTGGGATTGCTCTAAAAGCCTGTGCACTCCCAAGATTTGTCTTTTGTCGAGCAGGCATCCTAGATTTATGACATCAAACCATGATACAATACAACTGCGCGGCCTCTCTGCAGTGTAGACAGGTGCAGAGTCTATAACTGGGTCCACGGGGTTTAGCTTGCCAGGTGATCTGTCTTTTGCCAATTCTAGCCTGTCTCCTTCAGTGAGACTACAATACAGGTTCTGTGGGGATATTATCCCCAGTGAGGAGTCTTGCCAGCAGCCAGCACTGCCTAGCCTTGTAGATTCTGAAAGCTTCTAATGTCGACATCACTGCACAGTCTCCGAGGCATGATTTATTATATACGTTAAGCGCATATGGGCAGTATTCAAAAAATCCTTCGCTAATAGTTTTCCCAGTGTAGGCTACATGCACATCTGTTTTTCCGAGAACATGTAATATTGTAAGTGAGCGAGAGGTTGAAGGCCACAGCTGGAGAATGCTCCCCAAAACCGAGCCAAGGTGTCCAGGGGTAGAGTACAGCATGCGCAGGCTCTGGTAACACGCTCCATCACTTGTCGGCCACATGGCGAGCTCTTTGATAGCCAACACTTTAGCGAGATGGACCATTCCAATCGGCAAGGATGCAGTTTAGTGTCAAGGAGATGGACAGACACAGCATGTCAGGCTACAGTGTGAGCTAGAGCCGGAGGAGGCAGATGGGGTGGAGGGAAAGGATGGAGGACAGGAGGCAGGAAGGGAAAGAGGGCTCGGATTGAAATGCTTTCATTATTGGCTGTCAGATGCCGGCGTGAGATAGAGACCGTCCTCCAGACGTCGGGTCAGGACTTCAATCTCCAGCCACGGCAGAGCGAGAGGGGCCGTAGAGGGAAAACAATTCGCCACTGCTTGACATGTAGGCGATGGAGAGAACCGAGGCTCGTAAACAGAGACGTGCAGGCTGGATGGCGTTGCATGGTGCCCCAGTGTGTGTGTGTGTGTGTGTGTGTGTGTGTGTGTGTGTGTGTGTGTGTGTGTGTGTGTGTGTGTGTGTGTGTGTGTGTGTGTGTGTGTTTGGAGAAGCATCACTGAACGTTGCTACAATCATGTCGGAGCGCACCTGCACTCAACACTAATATGCAGCTGAGGAGAGAGAACTTACTCAATGCGCTGACAAAAAAAACAACCAATAACTCTGAATCCTTCTCAAGCACACCCGTTTATACATCACACGTGCACACACACACACACACACACACACACACAATGCAAACACAACGCTCTCACTCCTAAACAAATCCAGGGTCTATTATTTCCTGCGAGCACCATTCAGGGGAGGCACATCATTGCATTCCTCTCAGGTCACCGTGGCCTCCCTTTCATCTCCGAGCTAATGACGTTCCCCTGCACCATTCACCGAGGCCTTTTTAATGACACGTAGAGGAGGGAGTGTGGGGGGGCCAAGAGTGAGGGGAGGCACGTTGACCTGCTTTTTATTGAGAATAATGGCTCCCATCGGCTCCAATATTTCCCAGGTGTCTGTTTATTTATCACCGGACCTGCGCTTCTCAGGAGAATCATAATACAGATGGAATAAACATTGAACTCTCCACTAATGGCCACTCAGCCTGAGCTGAAATATCTCTGCAGGCAGAGTGACATCAAAAGCATCCTTTTATAGCCACAGGCAGGACGCACTCTTCCTTTGTCTTATTTTAGTTAAGCATTTCCAGAGTGCTTGCCTGCTGCAATATAACTGTATCTTATTCAGACTGATAGTGGGTGTAGAAATAATTGGGTAAGGTTGGCAACTTTAGATTTGAATCTTAGACGAGAGCAGGTGTGAACAGCAACGTTAGCATCATAATAAACCAAATGGGGTTTTTTTGTGCTTTTTTTCCTCCAACTAACAAGGCTAACTCGCTCAATCCATTTTGGGACGCGTTTCCACTATACGAGGACTTTCCCCAGTGTAAGAATGAAGCGGTGATGTAAAGCGCGTCACTCACTGACAGCGTCACTAGTCAGATAAAAAGATTCCCAAAAAAAGGACACAAAATGGACTAAAACGAGACAGTCTAAAAGTTGTTTAGTGTGCAGAAAACCAACGTTTTACAGCTCTGCTAAAATATTCATCGGGCGGGAGCACATCCCCGACAGGCGGCGTTGACGAGAGTGGATGTATCTATTTTGTCAGTCTCTTCTCTCCGAAGACAGCTTCACAAAAACATCTCCTCCGCTGGGGATTTAAAGCCAGCGTTTTTTTCACCTCATCTCCTTCCCTCCTTACTTTTTCTTTTCCTTTCTTCACCTTTTTTCCCCCCTAGTACTAGTTTGTGTCTTTGAGCTCATAGCTTTAGCGGCAGACTGTTGTACGTCCCCGCTGTTGGAATCCTCTACAGTGAAATACAGTCACACCGTTTTACATCGTGTTGAATCCCGTTAGTAGTGTAGCTAACGGTAGGCTAACATTACCTGCTGCCAACTTGTTTCAGCCCTCAAGCTTCCCCTTTTTGAAGAATAATGGCTCAATAGTCTCCTATTGCTTTTAACTGCTGTGTGCTGTGCAGACAGATCATTACAGAACTGGGGCCAAAGTTCAAGTGCTTTACGTGTCGATTTTAAGAAGACATTGTAGGAGCTCTGAATTGAGCCTCTATTGGCAAATCTCCAATATTTTCTGGAAAATGTCTTATTTCTTACAAACTTACAACCATACAACTTCCTTGCTCTGAAATGTCTCAAATAATTACTAGCTGCAGCCCATCCATCCATCCAGCCATCCAATCCATGTAGTGCACAATGTGTAACAATGCATGCTATCAATATATATATATATATATATATATATATATATATATATATATATATATATATATATATTGAGAAAGAGAGAGAGATAGATAGATAGCAAGTTGTCAAGTTGTAAACAAATCTCTAGTTTGCCCGAAAATGTTTGTTTAAGTTGGCGATTGCCTAGAAAAAACTATGTGCGCACACGACTACTGTAAGGTAGATCAAAGCTGATCCAGGAAGTTGCATGATAAATCTAATAGATTATGTAATAGTGAGTAACATTTGGCTTTCCTCTCTCTTTCAAGTTTGGTGGAACTGCTGTCTGTTGATGCTTGTTTACCACATGTCTGATTATCTGAGAGAGAAATAATGTTAACATTGAGGGCCCTATCTTGCATCCGACGCCGGGCAAAGCCCGACGCAAGTGTCTTTGCTATTTTAAGACCGTCCTGCGCCCACGTTGTTTAAATAGCAAATGCACCTGCGCCCATCTTTGCACCCATGGGCGTGCTGCTCTTACATGGAGGTGTGTTCAGGTGCATTCTTGGCGTATTGCTATCTTGAGGCAGCGGAAGTGATTGCGCCATTGACCAACAAAAACTAAAGTCAATAGCCCAGCACTTTATTGTTATTTTAAAAGCAAATTAGTAAAATGCGCCTAGGCTTATGCACAGCGTGCGCACCCTATGCTTGTTACGCACACAAGGACGGGCAGCAGCACACAAACATGCAAAAGATTACAAATAAAAAGATTACAAATAAAAATATTACGGTGCAAATCCTCCATCATAATAACAATGCACCAAGGTCCAAACGCGCCTGGCTTTTAAAGGGAATGGGAGATGACACTCTGATTGGTTTATTGCATGTTACACCCAAAACCCACCTATGAATTAATGAAGACACTAAGTACAACACTTTTGAACCATGCGCCCGGTGCACGTACCCTTTTTTCCGCCGTCAAACTAGCAAAAGTGGATTTGGACACGCCCTAAACACACCTGCGCCAGGTGCCTCACGCTGTGCGCTCAGATCATTAAAATAGGGCCCAATAGACACCCAAAAGTATGAACCTGAAAATGAACGTTTAACAGCGGCCGAAAATTTACTTTTTTTGCTTACATTCAATGCTTTAAATTCTCTCCTTGCTGCGGCGGCGAAAAACGTGCGCTCTAGGGTGTGTCAGTACACTATTACATCACTGTTGTTACAGGTGCAAGGGGATACACTCCAGACCTCAAATATACAGTGGGGGAAATAAGTATTTGACCCCTTGCTGATTTTGCAGGTTTGCCCACTTACAAAGAATGCAAAAATCTACAATTGTAATCATATGTACATTCTAACAGTGAAAGACAGAATCCCAAAGAAAATTCCAGAAAATCACATCATATGAATTTATTAAAATTGATAACCATCTGATGAGGAAAAACAAGTATTTGACCCCCTGGACAAACAGCAAGTATTCTGGCTCCTACAAGCCAGTTAGTCTTTCTTTAAGTCTTTCTTTAAGACACAGCCCCAATCCGAACCAATTATCTACATCAAATACACCTGCCTCACCTCGTTACCTGTATAAAAGACACCTGTCAACACCCAAACAACCAGCATCCAACATCACCACCATGGGCAAGACCAAAGAGCTTTCTACGGACATCAGGGACAAGATTGTTGATCTGCACAAGGCTGGGATGGGCTACAAGAGAATCGGAAAGCAACTTGGAGAGAAAAGATCAACTGTCGGTGCAGTTATCAGGAAATGGAAGAAGCACCACACCACCGCCAACCTCCCTCGGTCTGGGCCTCCACACAAGATCTTGCCTCGTGGGGTGTCCCTGATCATGCGAACGGTGAGGAATCATCCCAAAACCACAAGGGGGAACTGATGAATCAACTGAAGGCAGCTGGGACCACAGTTACAAAAAAACGGTTGGTAACACACTACGCCGTCATGGATTGAAATCCTGCAGCGCACGCAAGGTCCCCCTGCTCAAGAAGAAACATGTACAGGCCCGCATGAAGTTCGCCATTCACCACCTGGACAACTCAGAAGAGGCCTGGAAGAAGGTGATGTGGTCAGATGAGACCAAAATAGAACTTTTTGGCCTCAACCCAACTCGTCGTGTTTGGAGGGCAAAGAACACAGAGTACAACCCAAAGAACACCATCCCCACCGTCAAGCATGGTGGTGGCAACATCATGCTTTGGGGGTGCTTTTCAGCCAAGGGGACGGGACAACTCCATCGTATTGAGGGGAGGATGGACGGGGCCATGTATCGTGGAATTCTGGACCAACATCCCCTTCCCTCAGTGAGAGAGCTGAAGATGGGTCGAGGATGGGTGTTTCAGCACGACAACGACCCTAAGCACACCGCCAAAGCAACAAAAGAGTGGCTGAAGAAGAAGCACATCAAGGTTCTGGAGTGGCCTAGCCAGTCTCCAGACCTGAATCCAATTGAAAATCTTTGGAGGGAGCTTAAAATTCGAGTTGCCAGGCGACAACCTCGGAACCTGAATGATTTGGAGGCTGTCTGCAGGGAGGAGTGGGCCAACATCCCTGCCGAAATGTGCACAAACCTTGTCACCAACTATAAAAACCGTTTGACATCTGTGCTGGCCAATAATGGCTTTTCTACAAAATATTAACATGCTGTTTGTCCAGGGGGTCAAATACTTGTTTTTCCTCATCAGATGGTTATCAATTTTAATAAATTCATATGATGTGATTTTCTGGAATTTTCTTTGGGATTCTGTCTTTCCCTGTTAGAATGTACATATGATTACAATTGTAGATTTTTGCATTCTTTGTAAGTGGGCAAACCTGCAAAATCAGCAAGGGGTCAAAAACTTATTTCCCCCACTGTAGCTAGTTCATCAGTTATTCTGACCTTATTAGCTTTAAATGATAAAGCAACACTGAGTTGGTGGTTACATGTTGCGGCCAAGGACAAATTATCTCGAACGATCACGATCCACATAAGGACTATGTGTTACCCCTTTTCTTTGCCAATCACAATGGAGCTGAATAATCCCATTTTAGCAGGGTCAAATCAGTGATTTATCTGTAGCCCATTACCTTTGCTAGATTGCTGTCTGTTGGTCTTTAATAGAGAGCTCAGAGCCGGCGTCCAACGATAGTTGATAGTGTTTGATATGGGAAAGCGGAGCCCTCAGGCCTGGCTTATGCACTCTAATCCTCATAGAGAGATAAGGGGGAGGAGGCATTTGAATGTGACACACACACATCACAGCACCTGCAGTACACAAGCACACATTGAAGGGCACAAACACACAACACCGACGCATTAACATACTGTGCACACACGCTTCTGATATCGCATTGTCCCAGTATGTGACGTTATCTCTGACACGGGAACAAAGAAACCAACACGTGCGATGTGACAGATTGAAGGAAGTGGCGGCAATATGTGTTTAATCCCACCCCCCCCCAGCCCCCGCCCACACGGGAACAAAGAAGCCAACATTTGTGATGCGGATGGACTCGCGATGCATCGTTTCTAACATCTTTATGAATCTGATTTATTTATGTTGTGATTAGTAGAGAGGATGTGCCTTTATCATGTAAAAGTGACCAATAATGTGTTATTTAGATTAATTCCTCCTCTCTAAACTGTTTGACTGTCTCAGGCGCGCTCTAATCTCCGATGGGAGGGGAGCGAAAGTATTTCTGCCAACTTGTGAAGGTGCCTTGCAGGTAGGAAGAACCAAAGAAGTAAAACTATACCCTTTACCATATCGATTTTCATAGCATCATATTGTTTTGCGTCACGTCGGAACGCATTGTGTTGAATGATGTTGAATCGTACTGCACCGCGGAAGGGGGAGAATCGGAGCATATTGCACCGGTAGCTGCTGCCAGAGGTGGGTAGAGTGGCCAAAAATTGTACTCAAGTAAAAGTACTGTTACTTCAGAATAATATGACTCAAGTAAAAGTAAAAAGTAGTCATCCAAATAATTACAGTAAAAAAGTACTTAGTGAAAAAACTACTCAAGTACTGAGTAACTGTTGTGTAACATCTGATATATTTTTTAACACAAGCATTCAATCAGACAGACAAAAATACAAAATAATCATATTTAGGCAAATTATAGTTCATCCAATCAATTAAATAAATTACAATTAAATAATTAATTACAAAATAGCTTGAATTAAAATAATCCAGGTAAATTCAAGTACTTAAAAATCAAATCAATAAAATAATAATACAAAAAAAAAAAAATATGCACAAGTAACACAAATTTCCAAACCTTTATACTTTTTTTACCAGGCCCCTCAGGCAGAACTAGAACAAGGTAATGGAGCTTCTGTTTGGCACTTTTACTAAAGTAAACATGCTTTCATTATGAGGCCAGAGGCCTGTACTACAAAGCAAGATTTGGGGTTAACGAGGTAACTTCTGGTTCAACCCAGGGTTTTCTGTATTACATATCAGCTATTTCTCGGCTTCAGCGGTTTGAATTATGTTTTTTTTGTATTTTTTATTTGCTCTCACGATCGCTACCTCTGCCAGGGTTGCAACTGAAATAAAAGGCTAAAGCAACGGCAGTTTATGGAAAGCACAAGTGTAATTATGGTCAGATCTTGTGCCAGACTGATGAGGAAATGATATTGATAAGATTTGTGCGCATCTACAGCGTCGGCTATTTTTCTTTTGCCAGCTGTCCTCCTGTTTTAGGAAGCAGCGACTGTACTGCGTTTTGCCTGTAAAACCGTGTCTGTGTTCTTCATATTTATGTAGAATTATAGTTTGCTCTTCTTATGTAAAATATGTGGCGACTGGTCATGTTGTGCAAATATCACCTCTTTTATGTGAACACGCGCTGCTGGATTGGGAAACCCTGGGTTGATTGAACTAGTTAACCACCGTCGTGACACAGCTTGCGGGACCGCGGTGGTTAGGTTAGGTGAAGCCGGGGAACTGAAAGAAATCCAGGGCATGTTGATCTGGCCTCTGGGATGTTCCTCCAGATCTATGTCTGCATTGCCGACGGTTGATTCTGACATTGTCATTTTTGTTTTGCTGCGACTGTAAGCTAACCCGTCCCGCCGCTGAGTTTGAGTATGGTGACGAGACGCAACGGCACAACTACGTTTGATTGGTGAGAAACAGTCACGTGGTAGAGCCTTTAGCGGAAGTCTCTCTCTCTATCAAAATAAAACACTAAAATAAGGCGTACGCGGGGGGGATAAAAACAATGACGCGTAGAATACCAAAGAGGTCAAAAGAAAAGTATCGAGCTCATTGTAGCCCAATGTAGCGGAGTAAGAGTACAGTTTCTTCTTCACAAATCTACTCAAGTAAAAGTAAAAAGTATAGAGATTTAAAACTACTCCAAGAAGTATAATTTTTTTCAAAAACGTACTCAAGTAAATGTAACAGAGTAAATGTAACTCGTTACTACCCACCTCTGGCCGCTGCCTATGTATCTTTAATGCATCGGAGGGTTGGCAGTGCATCGAGATGCGTATCGCCTCAACCTCAGACTGGAGATGCACATCCCTAGCGCACTCACACACTCGCACATGCACTGCCAAGACACTTAAAGTGTGTGTCAGATCTGAGGCATCTGGGTTATCTGGAAATATGACTTTCATCTCGTGCTTGTCATCACAAAACTGTGTGTGTGTGTGTGTGTGTGTGTGTGTGTGTGTGTGTGTGTGTGTGTGTGTGTGTGTGTTGGCTGTGGCCCAAGGTGGCATGTGTGTCTTTTCATATATTATGCACGTTTCTCCATTTCCTATTCAGACGGATTGAAGGCAGAGTGGCAATCGGTGTTTAATCCTCCCTCCCCCCCCCCCCCCCTTTTCTTTGTCTCTGCCTGCCACTTTTCTGTAAGTCAGAACAGCCGTCTATTAAACATGTACACCGAGCATCAGACATGTAAACAACTCTCGATAAAGCACATCCACACACACACACACACACACACACACACACTAACCTATCAGATCAGCTGCCTCGATCAGTGCCGCAGTAATCAATCTCCATTAGAGTATTATTTCCGTGCTCAAGGAACATCATCAATTGAGTTCTGTGTTTATTAGACCAAATGAATTGTACGATGCACATTGGCGCAGCGAATCCATAGTCACAAAACATAACGTCTGTTCAGTCTTTGAGGCCAAATAAAAGCCACAGAAAGACAAAATAAATCGTACGCATGTTTTCCTGTTCAATATACATTGTCTGCTCTAAGAAGAGGTATTAGCTGTGCAGGAATGCTATTTTTTTTTCACACCCAAAAGGGGCAGAGTATGAGTATATTATTTCATGTTTACAGTGCAGGGAGAGGAACAGAAACAAGGGGAGCGACTGAGACAAAGAAAGATAAATAGAAGAGGCCAGGGTTTAAGAGAGGTGAAAACAATAACGAGAGCAGGGGGAGAAAACTACCAGCTGGGTAGTATTTATGCAAATTTTGATTCAGGCAGTTATGAAAATGAATGAGCAGAATAGGAACAAAAAAAGGTCCCATGACATGCTGCTTTTTGGATGCTTTTATATAGGCCTTAGTGGTCCCCTAATACTGTATCTGAAGTCTCTTTTATATAGGCCTTAGTGGTCCCCTAATACTGTATCTGAAGTCTCTTTTATATAGGCCTTAGTGGTCCCCTAATACTGTATCTGAAGTCACTTTTATATAGACCTTAGTGGTCCCCTAATATTGTATCTGAAGTCACTTTTATATAGACCTTAGTGGTCCCCTAATACTGTATCTGAAGTCACTTTTATATAGACCTTAGTGGTCCCCTAATACTGTATCTGAAGTCACTTTTATATAGACCTTAGTGGTCCCCTAATACTGTATCTGAAGTCACTTTTATATAGACCTTAGTGGTCCCCTAATACTGTATCTGAAGTCTCTTTTATATAGATCTTAGTGGTCCCCTAATACTGTATCTGAAGTCTCTTTTATATAGACCTTAGTGGTCCCCTAATACTGTATCTGAAGTCTCTTTTATATAGACCTTAGTGGTCCCCTAATACTGTATCTGAAGTCTCTTTTATATAGACCTTAGTGGTCCCCTAATACTGTATCTGAAGTCTCTTTTATATAGATCTTAGTGGTCCCCTAATACTGTATCTGAAGTCTCTTTTATATAGACCTTAGTGGTCCCCTAATACTGTATCTGAAGTCTCTTTTATATAGACCTTAGTGGTCCCCTAATACTGTATCTGAAGTCTCTTTATATAGACCTTAGTGGTCCCCTAATACTGTATCTGAAGTCTCTTTATATAGACCTTAGTGGTCCCCTAATACTGTACCGAAATTCAGCCTTGGTGCAGAATTACAGCCTCTAGAGCCAGTCCCACAATTAGCTTTTTTTAGTATGTTCCATTTCTGTGTCTGAAGGTATTGAGGAGGAGAGATGGGGGGGGCAAGGTGGAGGGTGGGGGTGTGGCCTTAACCAACTGCCACTTTGCTCATTTGAAAGCCATGATGTCACTCTCTCTCATGGGTGGGCCAAATTCTCTGGGCGGGCAAAGCAGAGAAAGGGGAGGTAACCTTGCTCCTTTTGACCTCATAAGAAGAAGATTCCAGATCGGCCCATCTGAGCTTTCATTTTCTCAAAGGCAGAGCAGGATACCCAGGGCTCACTTTACACCTATCACCATTTCTAGCCACTGGGGGACCATAGGCAGGCTGGGGGAACTCACATTAATGTTAAAAAAATCTCATAAAGTGAAATGTTCATGCCATGGGACCTTTAATTGGAATACAACAGTGTTTGGATGAGAAAGATGTGACAAGGCAACAAAGGCATCACCGAATGGATACTACAGTGCATATACAGGACATTTGTGTGTGTGAGGTGTCCCAACAGAGCCCAAAGACATTTCATGAATGCCGTCACTTCTGCTTACGGACTAGTTTTGGTAGTACGACCCTTCTGGCCTTGAGACAAAAATAAAATATGGCCCAAAAACCTCTCTTTCTAGAGATGAAACTAAATATGTTTATTCATATCAACCACGCTGATGAACATGCATCTAATGAGCATTTCAGTACTGCAATCGTTCCAAAGTTTTCACTAGAATTTGGTTAAAGACACAGGTGCAGCGAGGAACAGAGACCGAGGCAGACAGGGAGAGAAGTGAGAAGGCTGGGGGAAGAAAGGGAGGAGGCTCATTAGGAGAAATTCGAGCAGAAGCAGTTCTGCACTTTCCGTCTGCTCTGTAATTAAGGAACCGATTAATGAGTAAGAGACACACACGTCTGCCAATGCCAGCGCATTAAACGAGCGGAGGAAAAGCGTTGTTGTTCCATAGCTGCTCGAGAGCGGGTAGACGCAGTGTACCCACTAAGAAATCTCCAGGGTTTTCCATATACCCACTTAAAAATGTGCAATGACTCGCAACGACGCAGTTTCGTGACAGAACTTTCACTTCAGATATTTGAGTCACAAATACGGGGTCGAGTAACGTGACTGCAAACTAAACTTAACGCTGCAGGACACGCGGGGAGTCCTTTCTCATCTTTCGTCGACCCGCTCCTCTCTGAGCACAGTGTGTAGTGTGTGTGCGTAGCGACCGGGCCAAAATGCTCCGCCCACACTAACGCCAGCATCCTCCCTTCTATTTAAGACAAATATAAGTAGCCTATTTTATTTTTGTCCTCGTTGCTTTGGGGTCAACTTTTGTGACCCAGGCTCAGGTCCCTGATGTGAAAGCCCCCTTACCGCTTTATATACTCCATTATATTTTTGATATATTTGCAATGTCATCTGTGTTTTCCTTCTCATAGGATAAATAGAGGTATTCCCACCATAAATTGGTGCATAAAAGTGTATCAGAATGCAGGAAAGGAAGTCTTTGACACTCAAAATAACCCTGGGGGGAGGACACCCAGATCCCACACTTTGATATGCCCCCATATATACAGTATCTCACAAAAGTGAGTACACCCCTCACATTTTAGTAAATATTTCATTATATCTTTTAATGGGACAACACTGAAGAAATTACACTTTGCTACAAAGTAAAGTATTAAGTGTACAGCTTGTATAACAGTGTAAATGTGCTGTCCCCTCAAAATAACTCAACACACAGCCGTTAATGTCTAAACCACAAAAGTGAGTACACCTCTATGTTAAATTCCCATAGAGGCAGGCAGATTTTTATTTTTTATTTCATGGATCCAGGATACTATGCATCCTGATAAAGTTCCCTTGGCCTTTGGAATTCAAATAGCGCCCCCATCATCACATACCTTTCACCATACCTAGAGATTGGCATGGGGTACTTTCCATAAAATCATCTCTCAATGCAAATCAAACCAGCTATTAGGCTAACCGACATAAAACCATGCCAGTATATGTGGTACAGTATGCCTACTACAATACATTAGACTACACCACTGCTGGAGAGGGAGCCGCGTGCGGTCATGATGTTACGCTCGTTGACTTCTTGTCTCTTTGCATCCTTCTCTGTTCCCTTGTTCCTGTGCTCTTGGCTCTGTTTATAGCCCCAGCTCTCAAAAAACCTTTGTTCCAGTCTTTGCCGTAGCTTTCCCATTAGCCTTCACCTTCTCTTAAATATGTAGGCTACTCGCAAGTGGGGCAAGTATGTGCATGGGGTGTGTACGCATGTGTGTGTGTGTGTGTGTGGCGTTGGGTTCTTGTTCTTTAATTCCAACCCAAGATTTCTCACAAGGGTAGAAAGATAATGCAAATACCATGTATTCTCAAATAGTGAAAGGCCTTTACTGTACGTCAACTGCAGAAAGAACCAGGCCTTTATTTGAGGCTGACATAAAAAAAAAATGTACAATGCCTCCATGTTTCTCATTGTTTTCTCATGTTCACCTGTCGGGTAAAAAATAAATTCTGTATTCTGTATATGCCACCTGTTGTTGTGCATGTTTATTGGTGTTTAAAAATCCAGACCCCTAATATGGGACAACCTCCCTTTTTCAGATATATTCATAGGGGAAAAAAAGTGTTACATTCGGGTCAATGGGGTATGTTATTAATGTTAATAACATGCTCCCAATAGCCTGCCATTTTCCTGTAATTTCCTGTCCAGAATTAGGTTTCAGTTGTTTTTTTTTTACGAAATAAAAACAGTCAACAGAAGGTGCTCATGCGTACAGCAACACTAGCAGGCTGTTTGTGTGTGTGTTCCTGTCTTAATACATCAGTGTGTGCATGTGAGCAGGCAGCAGGTGGTGTGTGTCGGGGGGTGGCTGTTTCAGCGGGGGGCATGGTGGGGTTGGGGGGGGAGGCAGGTGTCAGGTGCGCGAGGCTCAAGAGGAGGTTGAGGTATTGTGATGTCTCTGTGCAAGATAGGCGATGATGCGTGCTGGCAAAGTAGTCGGTTTAAATCTGTTCCCACTTTTTTCTGTCTTTATCTTGTCAGCACACACACACACACACCGAACACACCAAACACACACACACACACATTTATGCACACTGTAGATAGCTAGCTGTCCAGGAATGCATGTTCCTCTTAGATGAGGATTAAACCTGAGCTCATAAAAAAAACATGTGCAGACTGTGTTTCTTGATCAACTTGATCAATTGTTACCTCAGGCTATAGTAAATTCCGTTTCTGCGGTTTTCACTTCCTTCCCTTGGGATCTGCATTGTGTCTGTTACTGTCTTTGGCGTCATCTTCAAACCGATCGCTTCATCTCCTTAAGCCCTGTCACTTGTCATAGAGACTCAATCGGCTCAACGGAGTGTACTATAGCGTGGTGCTTTGTAGCGGACATTGATCTCATCTGAATGAGTGTGTTGTATGTGTTTGTGTCCTATTTCCCCGCCCCCCAAACCTGTTACAGACTTTACACAACACATGCTGTAGTGTACTCGGCTGCCGCCGCATTATCGCCCAAGCATGACCAGAGATGTGCAGAGAGGCTGTTGTATTGTGCAAAATTAGCTATTCGTGGATCTCAAATTCATTCTTCGGGCTGTCAGTAGAGAGCATGCACAATGCCTGTGCTCTGAGCCAGAACGCGACACACAGCAGTAGTAGTGTTTGCATTACGTTTGGATTTCCACGCTGTGGAATGCACATGTATTACACGATCTCTGTCAAAATGCAGTGGCGTGAAGAAGATGGAGCGCAGAGCACGAACCCAAGCCAAGGGTTTTTCTATTTGTCTTTTCTCCCTCTGTTAAAGCTATAGTGCATAGTTTCTGTCTCGCCTATTGCCACCCCCACCCCTCCTCCACACAGTGGCTCAAGGGCTGCCTTGAAAATGCCCTACCTTTCCATTTAGTGCGCATGGAGAAGTCAACGTGAACGTGAGGTTTAGTTGTGAATGCTCATTTCAGAGTTTAAATCACTGCTATCTGTGGACTTTCTTCTGTTAAGTGGACCAAATTAGAGTTTTTGAAAAGCAGTCCTTTTTTTTTTATTTCATTGTCCTCCTGCGTTTAGCATCCCCTCCTTGCCTAATTTTCCCATTTGACCCTCCCTCTCTTCAGCCCGTCTCTGCTCCACTCCTTCCCTCCCTCCCTCCATCCATCCATCCATCCATCAATCGTCGCTCCGCCGCTTCTGGAGACATTTATTTGGGGGAAGTAATGAGGTGTGTAGTCTGAGGAAGGTCTGTCTGCTTGATCGGCTGATAAGATGTCTGGTTAAGGTTTTTCCAAAGGGAAAGGAGGCTCTCGTATGCGCCCCCACGCTCCTCCGAGCTGTAATGAGAGTGATACGCGTTGGGGTGCCTGCGATTGATATTTGATGTGGGATTTTTCTTTTTTTAATCCTCAGCCTTTGAGCTAGCACGGTGGCATGGCGTTTCTATTCTACGCCTGAGAGATGTGTGTGGTGAAGTAGGCGACACGCGCAAGGAGTGAGAGTAAATAGAGGCTTGTGTTAAATCATCTTGGATTTATGGGGAGAGGGGGGTTTGTTGCTGCAAGGTGGGTGGGAGCAACGCAAACATGTGTACACACACACACACACACACACACACACACACACACACACACACACACACACACACACTGCCACGATACAGTGGTTCTGCCCCAGCAGTGCTAAACAAGGCCAACAGTCCACAGTTATGGACAGTAAATAGAGCAGAGCATGACCTGTAAATAACACACAACACAGCCTCATAAATCCTGTGTGTGTGTGTGTTTGTGTGTGTGTGCGTGTGTGCCTGCCTTCGCCGCACTGATTAATTTTAATCAGCGCCTGACCCTTGTTTGAGTGTGCACAGTTCACTCAGTGCCCATATGTGTGTGTACATTTATCATCATGTGCTTTAATCCATTGTTATCTGTGTGTGTGTGTGTGTGTGTGTGTGTGTGTGTGTGTGCGCACACACACACTCCCACCACTGTGCACACAGCAGGGCCAGGTCTGAGTAGATACCAGAGGCCAGAGGGGTGTAACCACTCTCTGACCTTCCTGCTTTTCCCCCTCCCCATCCCCACACACACACACACACACACGCACACACACACACACACACACACACACACATATGTGCGCACAGCTAACGCTGGCATCCGTCCAGTCACCTGACCAAGGTGGGCACAAAAAAGGCAAGCCAGCCACAAGCAGAGCCCACAAGCCCCCGCAGAATCTCATTGCCACAGGATATTTGCCGCTGTGTGGGGGAAATTGTTCTCTGCAGAGTTTCCTGTGTTTGAGCTCAGAAACATTTACAGTTCACCAGGGCGCGGAAGGAGGAAGATGCCCCTACACCTTTCTACTGCCCTGTGATGTGGTTTAGAGGGTGAAAGACGGCCGACAAGATGTCTTAAACATCATTAACAATTCAGTTTTTTTATTGAATTTTTCACAGGCTTGGTACATGGCACACATTTTTTGTTTCAGGATACACAAATGTCACAGAAGCAGACTTCAGCCTTTTAGTCCTATGAACATAAACGGATAGATAAAATAAAAATGTTACAGAAGTATTACAGGATCCCACGAGAGTAAAAAATACATATACTGTATAAAATAAAAGTTGTTTTTCTGTCAAATGATGGCAAAAAAAAAAACATTTTGCCTATTTAAGGTCTCACATCACCGTGGAAATGGTTAACATGGGCTTTGTTATTTAACCTATTTTGATGAAAATATGTTGTTGAGAATAGACAGTGAGTCCTGCAGCATGATCACACTTTTCTTAAAGAAAAGTCAGATAAGACAATGGTACATACACACAAATGTAAACATATATACACATACATTCATACACTTAACAACACTAGTTGTTTAGAAGTGGTGAGAGAATATTTTGAAAGTGCAGATGAATCCATGCTTGCATGGAAAACTGACTGATTTACTGACTGAGCTTGGTCTTTGTAGTGTAAAAAGTAGCTGGGCTAAGGAAAGACTGTAACTGCTACTGGATATGAGAGAGGAGAGTAGTACATGCATTTGTATGGATGGTTTGTATTCCTGTGTGTATACCTGGGTGTGTACATGCTTTATCTGTAATGGAGTGTGTGTTTGCATTGTATTTGGGGAGTGCGTGGGTGTGTACGCGCCAATAGACTGACACGTTGCCGCTGGTTGACAGCACAATCACAATGATGTTTACACTGACTTATTCCCTGTTCTCCATTTCTAGTGTAGCCATTCATTCTTCTAGAGACAATGTTGAGGCGCACAGCCAGAGTGTGTGTGCATGTGTGTGTTGGGAACACTTCAGTTATGACCAGACATACAGTGCATGTGTGTACTAGTTGACAGGGTTGGGTGGGGGGAAAACGGAGTGGAGAAACAAATTGAAAGCCAGGCCGTAAGTGCTGGATATCACTGGCCTATGATTTTCTTGGCACATGATTCATCACGGTTGACGAGTATTGCCTGGCGGCGCTCTGAACTGGCACGATTGGGTTGCTATGGTGACAGCAAGAGAGGGAAGAGCACCTGCGGCTTGCAAGACGGCAGCGTTTATCACCTGCTGGGGTGCCGGGTCACACCTGGCGAGCTGACCACCCACACGTGTAGGAACACATGTTCATAGAGATGGAAATATCTTAGAACATAAGCAAGAGTTCGAGTTTAAGAAAGTCAGTGCAGCAAGATCATCGATACAAGTTGAAGGTGACAACATTTTAACATTTTGTTTCAAATAGAACACCTTGGAAAAACATTTGGGGCATTTTGTGATTTATGTTTTCAGGTAAGTGGAAAGAGTGTGTCTTTTTTTAAAAGAATACGGTTGTCATCAAATCCTATGAAAATCCAAATGAAGAAATAAATGTGCTACCCGGAACCAAACCGGACTCGTCTATTGTTTGGTAGCTGTGACCCTGACCCTTGTAGAACCGAGAAATGTCGGACTCGGAATCCAGCGGGACCCTAGGAGACACAGACCCGATCGGCAGCGATTTGACAGCTGATCGCTACTAGCAAGTTAACGTTAATTTACGAGTTGTGAGACCAAAACTTTGTGTCTTACCTATATGTTAGTAGCCTTCTCCCCTGTGCCTGCCCATGACACACACATAATCCATAATCCATGCTCAGAAAGTTGGTTGATTGAAACAGAATGGGTAATCCACTTGTTATTTCAGCCTAAAAGTCCACTTGCTTGTTTCTTGAGGCTCGACCTGGGACCCAAGTCAGTTCGAATGTAGTCTCGCGTTGCCAGACCTTCCTCCACAGTGCTGCGGAGGAAGGTCTGGCTAGTGCATGCAGCATTCTGGGATGGGAGTAAAACATGCTCTGGTTTATTGGCATTTCTTTAAACCAATCACAATCGTCTTGGGCGGTGCTAAGTGCCGCACGGAGCACCGGTTGACTCTGCAAAATAGCCTCGGGAAGGAACTTGTTTTGGTGGAACACGTGTACGTTCAAAAGCAGTTTTAGTTGTGCGAGAGAAAACTCTAGCTAGCTAGCTGTCTGGATTTACCCTGCAGAGATCTGAGGAGCAGTTAACCATAGTCCTCAGAAATCCACCGGAGTTTAGAACGCCAACACAAAGAAAGAGGAAGGTGATGGACATCCGGCCGAAATGAAAGACATCCGGCAGAATTTCTAGCAGCAGCTGAACAATCCCGGAAGTGGAACATCGTGGGTATAGACTACACATAATATTAAACAAACCCGGGACCCGCGGTAAAAGAATGTGAGTCAATCGGAACCCGTACGGCTCTCAGGTTCTAGGATTTGGGTAAACCTGCAAAGACTTGTCAGTGGTAGCTTGTGTGTGTGCGGTTCGTGCCCTGTCACATTGCCACTTTATGTCTTCTGTCGTCTCGGTTAGAAAGAAGACGTGCACTTTGACATCCCCCGCTCTAAGTCTCAGGGAGAGATGGAGCCAGAAGCCTTTATTTTGTCTCTTTTCTTTTCATTCGGTTCAAACTGAGGTCTTTGAAGACTGTGATGCCGCCATGTAAACAACACACTGCCGTCACCCCTGGAGACAGCTTCAATGATTCACGAGCAACTTTGTAACCGCCACTTTTAAAGAAATATCTGTTGGGTTTTTTAAGCACTCGCATGCAGTCAAAAACAACATCAACCCTGCTGTATTTACCTCTGCCTTTATAATACCACCTTTATGAATTCATTCATCGCAGCAGTGCACCACCTTCCTGCAAAAACAAAGTGGAATGTGATGAGAGCCGCGTTGGGGTTCAATATTAACGCGTGTGCTTCTACTCGGAGTGACTGGAATAATACGGTGTTCATTTTTCGTCCACATTGTGTATGATTGTGAAAGCCCTCGCCCCCAGCGAGACACGGGCTAAAAGGTTCGAGGGAAATAATTTCAACATTTAATTATTCATTATCTGTTGAAATTTTCTACGTTACACATTGTGGCAGTTGTGCGCACTGCTCAGCTCTGGGCCTGTATGAGATAATTAGCTATGGTCCGGGTTGCATGGTTCTAAAGGGTTCATAGGGGGGTTTTGGGGCATAACATGCAATCATCATGTGTCATCTCCCATTCCCTTTAAAAGCCAGGCGCGTTTGGACCATTGCTGTTATGATGGATTTGCTGAGCAAGAAGGAGAGATTTTCAGGAGAAGAAACTGATCCGCTCGTGCGTGTATGATATGATAGTCTGGCCAAGAGTCCATTCAAGCCCATTTCCAATTTTTCCAAATCGAGGCACCAATCACAAGCGTTGCTTTACACGATGACAAAACTGGAAATGATCCAAACAGTTCTGTGATATCATATCATGATACTTTTTCACATTGTAATATTTTTCGTTTTAGCGTTCTGCATGCGTGTGTGCTGCTGCGCGTCCCTGTGTGTGTAACAAGCATAGTGTGCACGTGCTGTGCACGAGCCTAGGCGCATTTTACTAATGCTCTGTTAAAATAACAATGAACTTTAGACCAGGTTTTTGTTGGTCAGTGGCGCGATCACTTCCCGCTGCCTCAAGATAGCAATACGCCCAGAATGCACCTGAACACACCTCCCTGTAAGAGCAGCACGCCCATGGGCGCACAGATGGGCGCAGGTGCATTTGCTATTTAAACGACGCGGGCGCTGGACGGGAAACTGGCAACTTTTGTGATTGTTGCGGGCAAAAATCCTTGATTATGCGGCACAGTTTCTTAAAAAATATATAAATATGAATATAAAATATTTATGCAATTTTATGTGAGTGATTCTCCCAACACCCTGCTTTTCGATGATGTTCACGTCGCGTAATTACGTCACTTCATAAAGTTCCCATGGCAACAGGGGAAAATGGCTGCTGTTGTGTGAAGTAAACGCAACATTTTTCAACTTTCTGCTAAGATATATGTGACTTTTTTGCAATGAAAATGCGGGGATTATGAAATCATTCAAGCCCTGCATATTTTGTGCAGAAAACTGCAATTTATGGGGCGAAAGTGCGGCGTATTTGGAAAATATACGGCCTCCGCATCAATATGCGTATTTTGGCTGATTATGCAATGGTTCATGAGAGTTACTCTGATCATCGACTCCGGCAGTCCAACTCTATCCCAGTGTTCCAATAGCTCATTGAATTTTACATATGCCTTCGTGGATTTTAACGAGTAATTTATTTTGATCCAGGCGCTAGAATTTAAATAGAGCGATTAATAATAATCCTTTCAGTTTGCGTGCAGAGTAATGTTTAGTAAAACAGCATCTCTTTAATGTCATCGTGTAACTACCTCTTCACTTTGAGGAATATATTTGAGAAATCACAGTAATTGACTTTAGAAAGCAGCTCACTTTTTTTCATAGTTTATTTCCATACTTATCTGCAAACCAAATTTCCCACATCCAACAGGAAACATCTACTTTCTCTGCTTATATTTAACCCCATCTCTTTATTGATCTGAGCAGCAGGATTTGAGTATTATGTTGACTATGCAGTGGGAATTACACACACAAAACCCAAAACATGTATTAAAAATGTATAAATGATTACTAACTAGTCATTCATGCTTGTAGTGAGTTATATCTACCATAGAAAAGCAGTCAAGTGAAATAAATCCACTTGTTTTAAAGTACTGTCACTTGTTCTAAATCCCACACACCCCAAGACTGAAAGGGATGGTTTGGATTTTTGGAAAAAGGGTTGTATGAGGTACTTATCCATAGTCGGTGTATTACGGTAGTGTCTAATGATAACCTAAGATTTGCATAACTCTTACAAGATAGTTAAGGTAAGGCATTGAACTTGAATGGTTAGGGTTGGGCTTAGTTGCAATGAGAGTTTTCTAGCCTGACGAACTTCCAGCTAATTTGAAATTTGCTCTGCAAGCCAGTCTGGCCAAGAGTCCATTCAAGCCCATTTCCAATTTTTCCAAATCGAGGCACCAATCACAACCGCTGCTTTACACGATGACAAAACTGGAAATGATCCAAACAGTTCTGTGTTCTAATAATTTCCGCTGGACTTGTAGGCCATTATATTTTTGACTTGTTTAATTTATAATAAAACATCAGATTTTATAAACTGCAAATCTTAATGTGTAAAGTAACTAGTAACTAAAGCTGTAACAGATGAATGTAGTGGAGTAAAAAGTACAATATTTCTCTCTGAAATGTAGCGGAGAAGTAGAAGTAGAAAGTGGCATGAAAAGAAAAGACTTGAGTAAAGTACAAGGAGCTCAACATTTGTACTTAAGTACAGTACTTAAATGTACTTAGTTACATTCCACCACTGCTGACTATGGATAAGTTCCTCGTACGTTCCCACTTCAAAAACTCGGAACTATTCCCTTGTAGGTGGGAATCTCAAAGTCTTTACCTAAATGTTCAGACGATGGGTTTTAGAACCGTTTGGCAGTGTTGCGGTGTCATGCTTCTAAATGTCCGAATGTAGGACAGCGCTTTCACCTGGATGTCGCCTCTCGTGTGAGATTGGCAGTCATTTGGATCATTCGGACTGAGAGAAGGTGACTTCTGTGAACTGTTGAACTATGCAAGCGCGATCACAGACCAGACTTGTACAATTTTACCAAAAAAAAACCTCAAAGGAAAGAAAAGAGAGAAAGAAAATGGATGTTTGTGTGCAGCGCATGGTATTTTCAAGCAAATCAATTGCACAAATAGGATTCACACAGAGTGAAAGGTGTGTTTTGAATCGATTTGGGGTGTCGAACTCATGTTGGGTTGAAGGAGGGTTGAAGCTGCTTTGTAGCCTATTTTTGGTTCTGGTTGTTGGGGCTCTTCTGGCTCCAAAAATGTTACAGTTACTTTGATTACTGATTAGTAGCAGGGATCTTGTTCATTATGGCATGAAACGAGGGCGAGTCAACCGTGTTTAAGAGCAGCATTTCCTCTACAACATACAGCCCGACCAACTTCTTCAACTATAGTCCAGTCCAGCTTGTGTTGTTTGGGTGGTGGGGGACCTAGTGTTTTTGTAGCAAGATAGCACTTTGTCGCCACTGGCACAGAGTGTACAGTGAACCTTAATATTGCCATCTTTAGCTGACACAAACTCAAAATAGTGACTGTATTTCCAGTTAAAAAACGTGCATCGCTCTCCTCCCTCTATAGTAAAAGTAAAAGTTTCCAGAAATAGACTGTAAATAATGAGGTAAAGTACAGATACGTGAACATGCACTCTACATAGTAGAGTAACAAAGTATTTGTACTTACTGTATTTACAACACTGCACACACACACACCAAATGAATCAATGATGATGACACAGTAGTTAAATGTATTTCTGCTTCCCGCCTAGGATCTACACTGCTTATGTACATCTGCTTTATTTTCTGGTCTCTCTGGTTTTAAACATTGAGGCAGCATGTCATGAATGACAAAGAGTCCAGGTTCGAAAAAATCGATTTCCCTCAGCCTTGATCATATCTGTTTTTTTTTCATCTCAGCAAAGCATGAAAAACTTTTTGCAAAAAATGTATTTTTCTTTGCAAATTGAAACTGTTTGTGCACACAAGAAAAGTGTTGATATTGGACCATTCTGCAAACTTTGAATTCCGTTGAAAGACAAGTTTTTTTTGTTTGTTTATGTCCAATGCTAACCGTCGGTGTTGTAGTCAAGACCACCTAAACCGAGACCAAGTCATGCCACGATAACGTGTGGAGAATGCTAACCATAGGCCCTCCTCAAATTGATCTGAAAGATTAACGTTTCCATAAAAAAACTAATTTAGAGTCTTCTTCATTCACCTCTTTTATTGCTGTAAGTGTAGCATGAGAAATGCCTTGATAAAAGAATCAAAAGGCAGTTGTGGTCTTAACTGGTCTTCAATCCAGAGTCCTCTTTATCTGAGACTGAGACCAGACCAAGTAAAAATGTGGTCGATTCCGAGACCGAGATCTTCAAGAAGTGGTCTATGGAGTGGTCTATGGAGTGGTCTATGGAGTGGTCTATTGAGTACTACAACACTGCTGGCCGTTTTTGTTTTTCTCTTCCTATAATATTTGCTCACGGAAACTATGGTTTGATTACGGATAAAGATCATGGCTATGGCAAATAAAGTGTGGTTATGGTTATGCCACTTAAAGGTCCTGTGACATGCTGCTTTTTGGATGCTTTTATATAGGCCTTAGTGGTCCCCTAATACTGTATCTGAAGTCTCTTTTATATAGACTTTAGTGGTCCCCTAATACTGTATCTGAAGTCTCTTTTATATAGGCTTTAGTGGTCCCCTAATACTGTATCTGAAGTCTCTTTTATATAGGCCTTAGTGGTCCCCTAATACTGTATCTGAAGTCTCATTTATATAGGCTTTAGTGGTCCCCTAATACTGTATCTGAAGTCTCTTTTATATAGGCCTTAGTGGTCCCCTAATACTGTATCTGAAGTCTCTTTTCCGAAATTCAGCCTTGGTGCAGAATTACAGCCACTAGAGCCAGTCCCACAATGAGCTTTCCTTAGGATGTGCCATTTCTGTGTCTGTAGCTTTAAATGCTATTGAGGAGGGGGGGGCAAGGTGGAGGGTGGGGGTGTGGCCTTGACCAGCTTGCGACCACGGTTGTAGCTCTATTTCCTTATGGGCGGGCCAAATTCTCTGGGCAGCTGCGGGCTTTGGGCAAAGCAGAGAAAGGGGAGGTAACCTTTCCCCTTATGACGTCATAAAGGGAAGGTTCCAGATTGGTCCATCTGAGCTTTCATTTTCTCAAAGGCTCGGTTTACACCTATCACCATTTCTAGCCACTGGGGGACCATAGGCAGGCTAGAGGAACTCATATTAATGTTAAAAAACCTCATCAAGTGAAATTTTCATGCCATGGCACCTTTAAAATAATTGGTTAAGATTAGGAGGAAGGTCCCGATTAATACCAAAGCAAACTTGAATTAGCGCTCTCCAGTCTCCTTTATCCAGTCAGACATGCTTACACGCCCATACACACAGTCTTACTTTCTGTCTCGCTACGTAAAGAACACAATTCTTCCTGAATGGCAGAAACGATGTGATTCGTGAGGTGAACAGTAGTCCAATATGAACATGATCCCAAAAATCCTGCTGGAAACGTACCTAGAAGTGAACATTATAAGCTTTACGAATGTATGCTTTAGTACCAGCCTGTTTGATTGGATTGCACAGGTGTCGATAATAACATGCAAACACTGATGTAGAAAGACACGCACCAGAAACAGATTATGGTATCGGATTTATCCCTCGGCCAGTGATTTGCTTGGAAGCACCATGTGCCCAGTGGTTAACCAGCAGTCAGCTCTACGGCAGCGCAGGGTAGACAGGAAGGGAATGAAAGGACAACAAGGCGGATGGCCAGGGACAGAGAAAGGGATTGTGTTCGCTTTATCCGTGTTTGCTCAGTTTAGCGCAGGGCAAATATTAGCCAGTGTGCTCGGCAGCCGTTCTTCTCTACTGGGCTTCAACCTCACACCCTGCCCGCAGAGACTAAACGGCAAAAAAAAAGAGAACAGGGAGAGGGAGAAAGGAAGACCAAATGATAGAGGGGGATAAAGAGAGTAAGAGAAACTAGGAGTTAGAAAGAGGGCACGCTGGGCGATCATCCGACAGTCTGTGTTCCAGATCAGACGTGACACTGTGTTTACTGCCCTAGCGTACTTAGGTGTCGCTCTTTCATACTGCTGAATGCTATTGTACGTGTCTCTGTCAGATCTTTTGATGGAAGCACAGCGGGCCCTTATTTTCTTACTGTCAGACGGCTTTTTCTCTAGCATGCCAGCAAAAGTGCACCGGTTAAGTCTATCAGAAGCACATACTGTACTGTACCATTGCTGTTTTCAGTCGACCGAGGTTTGGAACTGCAGAGGAGGACAGAGAGGTAGAGAAATAAATGTAAAAAAAAGCAAACCGATTCATGCTCTCATTTTGTCTTTGCGGCTCTGTTCTGCAGTTCTGAAGAGAGAGAGAGCGATGGAGCGGTGGGGCAGGAAAATGAGGTTGCAAGGACGGAGAGTGGAGAGGAGCCGAGAAAAACAATAGAGACAGAAAACACTTTGCTCTTGATTTTGTCCGAAGGTCACAGTCATTCCTTTTCATTTCGGCCAGCTGCCTGCCTCACTTCTCCTCAACAGAGAGGGACAGGCCGCTCCAGAACACACGCACTAAAACAAACGGTAATACATGTCTTGCCCATAGCTACACACAAAGTGTAGTAAAACTCATGTTTCTGCTTTTTCTGTGTGTATACATGAAAAATTGTATGTGCAAACTGCAGATGAAAAAGTCATTTCAGTCAGGTTAGAATGCCAACACAAAGAAAGTGGAAGGTGACGGACATCCGGTCGAAATGAAAGACATCCAGCGGAATTTCTAACAGCAGCTGAACAATCCCGAGAAGTGGAACATTGTGGATATGGACTAGGTTGAATGCAAATGATACGGAGTCTAATCACGTTGACTAAGGTCCTCCTTTATTGCAACGGGTCTCAGGTCTGTGCGTTAATGTGTCACTTGGGTGGACCGGCACTGATCAGGCGGTTGTGGGAAATGAACATTTTTAGATTGTAGATTATTAAGTGCTTAATGTATTCATTCTGGTGAAGTCTGAGGTTTGTCAGATGTGTGTTAACAGTCAACCGAGAGACAAAAGAGATCAAAGTTTCATATGATTAAAGGGTCATGTTTTCCCAAGAGATGGTTAAGGGCTAACACCGGGGGGGGGTGGGGACAGTAACGACACATCAAAGGTTATTGTGAAGTACATTAACATGACTTGTGATCTCAGGATGGACTCCGAAAGTCCAAGTTGTAAAATGCCAGACCGAATCAAACATTGGGTCATGCAGTCAGCATTCGTTCCTTTGTCTCACTTGATGACATTTAAGACGAGACGTTCTGAAAGTCAGGAGAGAACATCAGAGATCTTCTCTCCATGCGGCATGAAGTAAAGACTTGATTCATCACACCGGCGACTAGGTTATCTCTTTTGAAGAAATTCTTCCACACGGTGCGGCGTAATCATCGCAGAAGAAAAATGTGGGGGTTTTTGCTTTTCCTTTTCAACATGCCAGTTAATTAGTCCTCTCTCTGTTTTTGGTCGGTCTGGGTCATTGTGGATCAGATCTAATTATCCTCTGGTCTATTTCAGTCCCGCTCTGACTGTTCCTGGGTCACTTTCGGAGCAGGTCTCTTGTTTTTTTTTTTTATTTCATTCATTTCTGCACATTGGTTTCGGGTAGGTTTTTTCATGGCTCTACAGTGGTTTGCCTACAGGGCGTGTATGGACCTTTGTTTTGGTCACAAATCTAATAACATTAACATGCAATATATAATGTTGGAATAAAATATTATTTTGAAGTCAGCATTCAATGATTAAGAAAGTACTTGAAGACCATCTTAAGAATTTAGTGGCACGTTAGTGTTTCATTCCATCTGTGACTCCAAAATATGAACCCTTTTTTAAAAAACATTTTTTATCAAGGTGTCAATTTAGAAAAACCTCACGGTGATGACAATTTATTCATGCATTCATAAATAATTTTTTTTGCTGACAAAAATGTAGTCTGGCTATCACCAGACCAAGCTCAATCTTTTAAGATTGAACATTGGTCTGGAGAGTCTGCTCTGTATTTTTCTACTGCACAAGAGGTGTGATAAACGGGTATACTTCAAATGACTCTGTACGCAATTGGATAGTCTTTCAACCAATCAGAGCAACGATCTGGGTGACGTAGCAGCGACAGCGGCATCAACGGTTTGCTGCGCTTCGGTGGCCGACTTGTTGAATGTAAACAAAAAGCTGCTTGGTCGCTTCTCTATCGTCGTCGTGTTAAACCCGCCAATAGCAAAATTTGTAACGGAAGCAGGTTAGATAAAGTTTTCCAGCCTGAGCTGCGGGGCGAAATCAAATCGCCGGCAGATTGAGCGGGGTTTACCCAGTCTAACAAAGATGAACACTGTGCCACAGAATTAACCCATACAATGTCAGAAAGGATTATTATTGTACAAAGCTACTAAACAAAAGACAGATTAAGCACAGTAGCCAAGGACTCAGCTATCTCATTTCACAGTTTGCTGACTAGATTTATCCTGCCAGGCAGGAATGATCTACAAACCTCTTTTGTTTTTGAGTTGATTTACCTTTCTCCGTCAGCCTCAGTTCTCGACTCGTTCTCTCAGATCACTCCCGAGAGCACGTGGATCAATTGGAGTCTGCCAAACCCATGTTAGCAACTCCAGTCAACACAGTAATGAACCTCTGGGGAGTGAAAGAGCTGTTGATGAGGGCAGGCAGATTAGAAAATGGAGAAAAAGGAAAGGTAAAAGCCAAAATGGGAGAAGAAAAAGAATGGAGGACAGTAGCCATTCCCTGCTGAAGAAAGTCAAAAATTGATTTTGAGGCTTGTATTGTTGTAATAGGCAGCAAAGACTGAATTGCCAGGATGGTTCCACTTTATTAGTATGTATTGCTAAGACAGTAGGTCTAGCAAAACTAGAAGGGCAGCCAGAGAGCGCAGACCTCGGCCAAAGCCAAATGCCCTATCTCACATTGCTAACCAATGTAAATTGATTGGAAAATGATCTGGATCTGCTCCAACATTGAGTGGGTTCTATCTCGATCTGTGCTACTCCTTTCCACCAAGTTTCATAAACATTAGGCCAGTAGTTTTTCCTTTATCCTGCTAACAGACAGACAGACAAACAATCCGAACCCTTGGCGAAGGTAACATAAGGAAACACTATATCTGATAGTTTCATATACTTTTATGACACTGATAATCATGACTGATCATTCAGTCATCGGTTATTGCTCCACTTTGTCACTAGAAATGTAGTCTGTATAATTAGGTTTGTTGGCAGATGCAGGGATTATTGCTTATCTTATTGTTTAGTGAATTGATTGATTATGTGGAGCTGGTGAAAGCAAAGGATGATTCATAACCAAAAAAAAAAAAAAAGAGCTGAAAAGGATACAGTGACGTGGATGGGAACTTTAGTGGTCTTATAAGCCTCTTTGTCCCATATTAAGTCACCCAAACTGACAAATATCTAACAGTGTCTGGGCCTACTAGGGCTTTTGGTAAAGGGGAAGAAGAGTGGGTGGATGCTTTATCCGGCCTCGTACCTCCCTACCCTTTTTTTTTTACCACCCATTCTGCTTTTGTTTACCTCCACTTACTGTTTCTTACGTCATATCATTGGATTGCTACTTCTCTGTTATTCCTCATGCTTGCATGCTTTGTCTATTCTGCCTATTCTTCCTCTCTCTTTCATCTCCTCCAACCTTCATCCATCTCTGGTTCGTGATTGGAAGAGGCCTTTGACATGACACATCCTTGCTCTTGGAAATGTTCCGGTTTCTCTTGTGCATCTTGACAAATTGAATCTGTCTGAACACATCTCTGGGCAGGAGGAAAGTCAGAGATGTAAATGATCGTTCTATTTCAGTGCCTCAATATCACCACTCTCTTTTATGCATTTTTCCTATGATAAGGCAGGGAAAACACTTTCTTAAAGGTCCCATATGTAGAAAAATTAGATTTACATGTTTGTCTGTTTTTATTATAAAGCAGGTCGAGGTGCTATATAAATTCTGTGAAAGTATCAAAACACTCAATCTACAGAGAAATGCACACAGCCTTTATTCAGAAACTGTGCCTTTAAACGAGCCGTCAGGACTTTTGGCCTGTTGTGATGTCACAACTATACTTCATGTAGGTAGAAAGAGCCGCTACGGTGCTGTTAGTCTTTCCCCGGCTGCAATGACCATGCAGAGACGCTGAGCGCAGATGCGGGAGACCCAGAACAGCAGACTGCAGTTTTTCAGGAGGGAGGCTTAAAGAGACAGGTGCTAAAACGGAGCATTTCAGACAGAGGGTGACTAGCATGTAAACATGTTCTAGTAGAAAACCAACAAAACAATTATTAATCTGAACATGAGCAGCAAAATATGGAACCCTTTAAAGCAGCTCTCCGTTTTCATATGAACAATGGATCTAATGACTATGTAATGTGAAAGATGTTGCCTATACTGATGAACCCACAAGAAAATATTCACCTAACTCTGCAGTTAAGTTCTATGGAGCCTTTTAGCATCGTTTAGCTCATTGTTTTGGCAGGCAGTTCTGATAAACAACTTGTACACTGTTTGGTCACTTCCAAACAGCTGATAGACAAAGTTGGCAACTAGCTAGTGAAGCATTTAGTAGCCATAAAACAGAAATTTCCTTCAGGAATTAGTGGGAACCAAAACAGAGCAAAAACAAGGGTGACTATTGGAATAAAGTTGTCAGGTGACCAAGAACACAATCCTTGTCTGCTGGATGTGCAAATAGGCAACTGTTTCCTAACATGTAGGCGTTCTCAACCTCAGATGGTAATACATTATGTAAATGTTGTGTTGAAAGCTTCCTGCACCCAAGTGGCCAAACATGCAATTAATGCAGGTTTAAGCAAATTTTCGTACCGAAATCAATTAATTTTAATGGAACGGCTGCACTCGGGGGATATTCGCTCACAGCTAATCTGTGTGATGCTTTCATGTAGCGTTCATCTCGATGAACATATGAACATTCAAACATTTAATTTGTACACACAAATGCCAACAGTAGACGTGGTATCAATTGTTCATCAGACACAAAGCAGCAACACCCCACTTCAAGCTTTGCGCCATCTGTTGGATCCCAGCCACTATACACAAATCCCCTGTGTGTGTGTGTGTGTGTGTGTGTGTGTGTGTGAGAGAGAGAGAGAATGTGTGTGTGTGTGTTTAAGTGCATGTATGTATCCAACAGCTCTCTGCAGCTTTGTAAACAAGGCCATGGTTGCTCAGCGTAACCTCATTCAAGGACGCTTGTGTGTGTGTGTGTGTGTGTGTGTGTGTGTGTGTGTGTGTGTGTGTGTGTGTATGTGTGTGTCAGGCGGGACTCAAACCTACAGGTCTGATGGTCATTGTGCTGAAGGACCCCATCCATCAGCAGTCTCAGTGGTGCAGATCATAATGGAATCAGGCTCTTATGTATGGATGTGTATATTCGTGTTTTTGTCATGAGATTGGACGCTGACATTGAGTAAATGAGAAGTTTTGGTGCTAGGTGACAACATAATCAGGATTATAGAGGATGATGTTTTGGCTGATTTATATTTCCCCATGCTCTCCATCTTTAGCTGCTTCCCTCTGCAGTATTTTGGCTCGCTGCCAAGCGTGTACTCCGAGACAAATGGGCGAACCCAGTGTGAGTCATGCTCTCATGGGAGATTCAGAAGCACACGCACATATACATACACACACACACACACACACACGCACACACACACACAGCACAACATCTGTGTAACCCATCAATTTTTCAGCGAGATTCGATTCCACGTCAGAGCGGCCGTTCTCAGAGCAGGAAAGAAGAACTGTGACTACCGTCGCAAAGAAAGGAGAGAGTTGAGGGGAAGGAAAGGGAGATAAAGTGCTATAAAGATGAGAAGATGGTGTGTGGGGGGGGGTAACTTTCTCAAGGTGAATGCTGAAGATCGTGGCAAACACATACAAATGAGTTGGCTGGGCAGAAACCGAGAGAAGGTGTGGGAAAATGAAGCCAAGTGTATTCTCTCTGCACGCTGTTTTGTCGCCGCCTTCCTCTTTTTCTCCCTCTCACCCAAAATCGAAACAACACACATGCAGTAACGTATGAGCCCTGTGTCATTTGAGGTGAACGTTGAGAGAGGAAGGCATGAAATCTGAGCACCAGATAACAGTGTTCCAGATCCAAAATGACTTGTGGCCATTAGTCTTTTGTCCTCTTTCTGTCTCACACGCTCTGAAGACGGGAGGTGAACGGACAGTGGGGGTAATTTAGCCAGTGAGGAGTCTGCGCGTTACGCAACAGCCTATTTCTCCTTACATAACGCTGCAGTTTCAGAGTGGAAGATTAGCCCTGCTATACTGTTCCCGTTGTAGCAGATGCCACAGCCAATCTCTCCTCGCGGGCATCACGCATACATGTCGACAAGCTGATTAGCCGTATAGAGCCCGAATTACCCTCCGAACGGAGATGCAGAGATACCATATTATGATGGTATATCGGGCTCAGTTGCAGAAGCCTGTGGGGTAGAAACATCTTCACCAATATTAATCTGCAAATCGCACATAAAGAGTAGCATTAGAGCAGGCATATAAAATTCATGCTGTAACACTATGAAATATTTAGCTGGCTTACACCACGTGGAAGTGTCAGATGTGTGTGTGTGGGGAGGGAGGGGGGGATTGATTGCTTTTCGTTGGGCATCCAGTAAAATTCTATTTATCAGTCATTTCTCTGTCCATGCCGCTCCACTGGCTGATTCATAAGCTAATAAATACTGCAGCTGGGCATTCTTACACTAGTATGTCAAGTTAGGCTCAAGCAGATACAGGCTGTGATAGATCATGATTGGGGAAATGAGAAGGAGGCTGATGAATAGTTTGCATTTCCACCACCCGAGGGGCTATTAATTTGAAATCTGTCAAACCGAATCATAGGCGTCAGCAAATTCCCCGAACCGGTCAACCACATTTCTGGGCCGCTTGTTGAGGTGCGTCGATGCAGCGAAAATGCAAAGTACCTTGACTGATTTATACAGCTGTATCTGTCAGTGTTGCTGATTCCCCCCCTCCAGTCAATCCAGCGGTTGATTCTTTGTTGTTCCTCTGTTGTTTTCTCTTTCTAATCCGCCTGTTTGGCGCTCGTGTATCAGATCTGAGAGGGAAATGCAGACAGAAATTGAGGAAATGCAAATAGATCAAGAAGAATAAGACGTGGAGCTGGAGGGGTGCTAGAGAAGAATTACTATTGAGCTGTCTGTGAAGAAATGAAACCAAGAATTAAAATCCTTAAAAAAAAGAAAAATGCATTTTCCCGGTTGACTATTTCCCCCCCCCCTCTTAATTGACTAGCAGTGTGCACAGCGAAGAGAGAGCGAGATCTTGACATCTTCAAAAGGAGCTTTGATCTCAAAGCACCGTGAGGCCCCGGAGGATCATCAAGGTTTCCCTCTGTCCTTTTATCACATCGGCCCCTTTGCTTCTCCTCATCCTCCTCCTCCTGCGCTCCCCTCTTCCTCTCCTGCTCGGTGCGATCAGCAAGAGCTCTCTGAGACTGCCTGATAACACCGATACAGACAACTGCAGCCTCATTTTGGCGCCGCCTCATTCCAATTCGGCTCTCGACCAACGGCGCTTAGCTCGACGCGCTCTCGCATGCTTGCAAGGTCATGTTGAAATATTTTCTGAACGCTTTACGGATTCCCTGCGCTGCTCCTTCTCGTGCGCCGCCCGCTGCACGGAATTCCAAAGCCAATTTGTCTTTGTCTTTGAGAAACAGGAAAGGAGAGACTAATGAGAGGATTACACAAACTTTTTTTTTTTTTTTTTTCCTGGCAGCTTAGCTGTGAGAAGCTGATGATGCATTGTTGTTGTACCAAAATCTGAGATATTTGACAAGGACAGCAAGTTTATGCTCAGGATATTAGAATCTTATTTAGGAGGCTAAGAGAGTTTTTCTCATAGTGCTCATATTATGCTCATTTTCAGGTTCATAATTGTTGAGCCAGAATAGGTTTACATGGTTTAATTTTTCAAAAAACACCATATTTTTGTTGTACCGCACATTGCTGCAGCTCCTCTTTTCACCCTGTGTGTTGAGCTCTCTGTTTTAGCTACAGAGTGAGACATCTCACTTCTGTTCCATCTTTGTTGGGAGTCACACATGCGCAGTACCTAAGTAAGGACTACTAGCCAGTCAGAAGCAGAGTATGAGGGCGTGCCCTGACAGTACCTAGGTAAGGACTACTAGCCAGTCAGAAGCAGAGTATGAGGGCGTGTCACGCTAGCAGCTAGGTGAGCATTATAACGTGTTATACGCACGTTCGTCACGGAAGTAAAGGTTGGACTACAATAGAACTGTTTAAAGGAAATGGAAAAAGCCAAAAAGCATAATATGAGCAATTTAACGTTAGAACCGCCGTATACCACGCCATTTAATGTTGTCTTAAAAGTTTACTTTTCTGCACACGCCTATACTGTCATAATGATGGAATAACGTTTAGAAGACCAAATAAACGGGTCAATAAACAGAGGTACGAATTAGCACAACTTTTATGCATTTCTTTCACATCTACTGCAGCCATATTCACTGTTTTCACTCGGAAGGAATCAGCTCACATGAGTAGGCACTTGCAATGACATCTCGAACATGTTAAGAGGCTAAAAGCACGTTTAAAACCTGGCCCGTTTCAGCCGCCTGAGTGCGAAAGCTAGCAGTAGCATAACTCGGTGTAGGCAACACCGATTGTTTTCGTCGCTACTGACAGCACTACGTGACAACAAACAACATAGCTACGTGTTGAAATCGACCGGAATTATCCTTAAAGTGTTTGTTAGCTTGTTAACGTGACCAGTTAGCTAACGTTAGCATGTTTAATGTAACGTTAGCATTAACAGCTAACGTTAGCGTTAACAGCTAACGTTAACGAGTCAGAAGCCGACGTTTGCATTTAGCTACAGTGAGCGAGCTGACGATAGAATTATGTTCGTACAGGTCACTGATGACCACTTAACGTTTAAATTGAGGACAGCTACGCTCGTTATTGTAAGTACAATGATAAGTTAAAGTCCAATAAGTACTTTATCACACCGTATGAATGTGTGTCCCAGCCCAGGAGTGAGTGTGTGTGTGTGTGTGTGTGTCCGTGTGTCCCAGGCCAGGAGGAAATTAACTAACAATGTCAAGCTCAACAAACCACTGACAGTAACGGATATGTTCATATTTGATTAATTAAATAAATTATTATTTTTTGTCTTAAATCCACCAGCCATTTTCATATTATACCAACATTTGCAGCATCCTGAGCCTTTTTGGTAAGGTTCCCAGCAAGTCTCAGCCAGAGTAATTCATTGATAGTAATAATTATTATTCGCCCCAAAACAAGTTTCCTTTTTATTTTTAAAGAACTATACAACATTTTTTTTAACTTTTTGCAACTTTCACTGTCTATGTGAATCCCTATGCAGAATTATCAGTAGTAGGCTACCATGAATAGGACAGGATGGGATCATAGAGACACAGCAAGTCCTGTTTTTCACCTTTATGAGGCAAAACAAACTGGCTGGTGGTCAAAAAAGTTAACTTCAGGCCCTGGACAGGTGCATCTTGTCTAGCAGCTCCTCCAACTTTTAGAAACACCCAAAAAGGGCCAACTTCTTCCTAAGAAGGACAGCACTGTTGTTGCCAACTTGGCCTTTGTTTGTGGTGTGACTCATTCACACTAGTCTTTAAATAAAAAGGTTGATGATTGATCATGTAATCATTTTCAAAACATTCAAAACTGCCACTGTGTTATTTCTGTTTCAAAAGGCTGCAATAAATAACACATTCAAATCTAGAGTGTTCATGTAATTTCATACATTAGCAGTGAAATTATGGCTAATAATCGTGATAATCGTGAAACCGTGATTATTTTTGAGACTATAATCGTACCAACAAAATCTGTAATCGTTGCATCCCTACCCCTAACATGGAGGATCTTCGGTTGTTTAATTGAGCTTAGGAACTAAAAGAGATGCTGTCTTCCTCAGGCACTTGAGGTGTAATCGTATTTAATTGAAATGTTTCATATCACGTATCATAAGGCAGAGCTCGTTCCCTCCAGCCCACAGTGGACCCCCTACCTACGCCACTGATTGACCCACAGAAAGAAAAGTATGATGAGCAAACCTCGGGATAAAAGAGCAAAATGTAACATTCTTTCTCCTGACATTAGCCGACAGCTGAAGCAGATTAAGGGCTGCTAAGCAGTAGCTTAGGAGATGTGGTGTTTAAAGAGCAGCCAGAGCTTATTGTCAGTTACCTACCAGTCCCTTAATTTCAATGTTGCAGGCTTGACTGCTCCTAGTCATTCAAAGAGTTTTTTTTTTTTTTGGTTCCTTCTGTTTCCAGAGATATGTTCGCTTAAGGGAAATGGCCATTAAAATGTCATTACCGCTACACTAAAATCATTTTTTGAAAAGCACTGGTTCCCAGCGGCTTCCCGCCGTAATGGGCTCGATTCATTCCCTCAGCACGGGGAAGAACCCTAATGTTGCGGAACACAAATGCTAATCTCTCTGTAAATATCACTCAAATTCACTCTTCCCCCCACCACACCTTGCTTTTCAGTCATATTAGCATGGATTCATTCTGCTTTGCTCTGGCAAATTGAATTAATTCTCCAGGCAAAGGTGTTATGATTATTCTAAGCATCCTAGTGCGTGGGCCGTAATGGAGATGATCCTGGCATTTGTCTTCCTTCTCCACTCTTTCTTCTTTGCTGCAGTATCTCAAAGGTATCAATGGTTCAATTTTCATTCACGTGCGCCTCACTAATAACTCTGGCAATATTCATACTCGTGTCTTAGAATCAATATTGGATTTGGGCATGCATGGGGAAGAGAAGGCCAAAAGACTCCAAGGGTCAGTCCGTAACATGAATGAATTGATTAAGTGCCTAATAAGCTGGAAGCACTTTGCCATTTGAGACGTTCTTTGAGAAATGAGATCGTCTGCCAAGCAGTCCATCAAGCTCCACTCGGAGCAACTCATCCTGGTCTAGCTTAGTTCACGTAGGACAGTCCGTTTCCTGCTTCCGCATTGATTCTTCTCGTTTATTCTGACTGTTCAACTGTGTTTTATATTCAACTGATCTCTCTACGCCATTAATCATGGCCACCAGCGCTTGCACTCGCGCCGCCATTTGAGCATGCTCAATTAATACCCTAATGGAGGTTGTCATCAGTGCATGGCCAGACTGTACTGTGGCCTTGCCTGCATACTGTAACCACTTTTACACAGCACCAAAGAGTGGTTCGGATGCTCATAAATTTGGCTGCGATTATACCGCTCATTAACTTACTGTACAACCTCTGCACTTATTTACTCAATTAACTTGCCATTTTCAAGTTCTGTTAACATTGGGATGTTTTATTTTCCTTTTTTAAATACTTAATCAGCCATGAATAATGGAGGACCGCTGGGAGCCAAAGCCGCGCGTTCACCTCTGAATAATCTCGGGGCGTACGGGAGGTGGCGAAATAAATGCACATAGCTAATGAGATAATGGAATCAATGAAGGTGCCGCTGGGGTTGGCCGATAGGATAGAAGGTGTGCAAACGTGACCCCCCCCGCCCAGTCACTGCTCTGGATCGCGGCAGTGCAGAGCAAAACTGCGACAGCAGATTTACTGCCAGACAGAGAATTAGTCTGTAATGGTTGCTGTCTGCTATGTACTCTGTCTGTTTCTCTCCCCCTCTCTCTCTCTCTCTCTCTCTCTCAGCGTTGTTCTGTGCCTCTCTGGCAGACTGTAACTCTGTAAATGACTTTGACCTTTCCTGGGACCGAGGACAGGAACCACAGAGAGGAGAGGAGAGAGATGGCAGGAGATGAGGGTAGAGTAGGCGGTTGACTGTAATAAACTCAAAGCAGTGGGCGGCTGTCAACACTAATAGATGGGAGACGGGAGGGGGGTCACCAGGTTGATGAATACTAAAGGTGCCTGAGTCCTCAACAAGTACTCTTTTTTTTTTTTTTGTTTTGTTTTTTTAACCAGTGAGATCTGATGCTCACAGCATCATCACACCACAGGCAGTGAGGGTCTTTTTGGTGACTCAAGGAAAATATATTTAGATTTCCGCGACAGGACAGCAAAGGAGCAACCTCCTCGTGTGTATTAGCACGGCTTGATGACTGCAGTGTAATTGCATCGCAGTGTAGTACTAGTTTACAATGTGATTGCTTCTGTGTAATACATTCACATTCACGGACATAATGATTTGCTAGTAGGATCCCCTTTATGGGATGCCATCTGGAACCTGGCTACTCTAAACGGGGTATCTTGATGGTTTAAGACATAAAATAGAACATCAGCAACAAAAAGTGTTCCATATAGCCTACCTCCCTGCTATTTGGTTTTGGGTTTGTGTCAAATGTTTTTGCTGTAGTAGAGCGGAACACCTTTCTACAAGACCAGAAAGGTTCAACTTTTCAGTTACACCCACATTCACACAGTTTCTCAGTAAATTCAAGTGTTCAAAGGACATCAAGTGTCCACAGTGCGCGTGTTCAGTATGTTGGTGCCTCCCTCTCATAACGTTCTCTGTCGTCCTCTGCCTATAGGAGCGGGGAAAGATCGGCGTGATCTTCAACGTGGGAACGGACGACATAATCATCGAGGAGAGCGCGGTGATGGTGAGCGACGGCAAGTACCACGTGGTGCGATTCACACGGAGCGGCGGCAACGCCACGCTACAGGTGGACAACCAGCCGGTCATCGAACGTTTCCCCTCAGGTAGGATGAGGGGCGAGGGAGGGAGGGAGGGAGATATCACTGTCAGATTTGAACCTTTGCAGTATTGAATTCTTAGATAAACTGGGCAACACATTGGAGAGAGAAAGACGGGGCTTCAGAAAACAAATGGTATTCATTAATTTTGACTCCCATGTGCCACTACAAGTGATTTGTTTTTTATAGAGCATTCTGTTAGTGCTCTGGTTTATTTATCACAACATTCATATTTAGAGCATGCCTGCGTTATTCGGGTACTTAAGACAGGATCTACAGGAAGAGCCAAGCAGCCTTTCCCCAAGGCAGTCTCCCATCGAAGAGAGTCCAGCTCTCCGCAGTCAGTCTACCGTTGTAGCCCCTGGTTCGGCAAAAAGCCAGTATTGAATCGAGGCCAGCAGAATGCGAACATGCCAGGCAGGCAGTGGCGGCTCTAGACCATTTTAAAATGGAGGGGCCACATGCAATTTTAGAGGTACCATATACACTATATTAAGCACAAGTGTGTTACATGCCACCAACCCTCCATAGGTTTGGTTCTACAAAAGACTTAACGATTTACATATAACAATAGACACAAGAATGCTCATTCAGGGATTTATTTTATGTATCACTGCACATGAATAATATCCTCGCTTTTGGGATAAAGGTGGGGTTAAAAAAAGTATAACAAATATTTGTCACAATTAGGGGGGCCAGAAGGGGGTCGAGGCTTGATATTACGGAGGGCACTGGCCACCCTTGGCCCCGCCCTAGAACCGCCACTGCAGTTAGGCATGGGTCGGTAAAAGCATGGTTTTTGGGGCTGGATACAGAAGAAAAAAATAGACTCGACGCTGGGAAAGTGCATGTATGTTTAGAAGTCATGCCTCGGCTCCAGATGCACCATCATTTACACACATACAGACTTAAAACGATGCCCAATGAGTCACTGCTGGGAGTGTATTTATTCCCTCACTTGTTGTTTAACCGTATTCATAGTATTCTATCATGGCCTGAATTAGGAGGCTATTTTTGGTTGCTTAGAAGCTCTCAGTCAGCGTCTCTCTCCATTGTGTTTCCCCTTTTTGTTCATGGTTGTTCAAAGGAAGACATTTTGTGTTCCCATCCTGAGTTTGCATTTGGTAAACACCAGGCTGAGCCGGGCTCCGCTGCCAGCCACTGTTGGCTGGTAATTATTCATTAATTATTCACATGTCCAAAGAAAAGAAGTTCTGGTACATTCATAAATGTGCAAACCTTTTTATTTTTTTTATTTATTTTTTTATTCCACATTGATGCTTTCCGACTTGTAATCTCCACCCACGCCTGAAGTCAGTCGCCATTGTTTCAAACAGCAGGAAGAGGGGCTGCTAATGTGGCCGTGATATTTACTCCAGTTGGCATATACAGCAATGGGACTGTGACATTCTCTGTCACAGCGGTGATCCCATATTTCGAGGCTTTGTTTTGGCATTGAGAGAAGTGTATTCTCTCGTTCATCCGTCAGCATGGCGAGGCCAGACCGAGGGGCATGCATCATAGTCAGGAGAGGAAGCGCCCTGTGACAGTTCACTCTCTCCACTTGGTATTATGATGGAAATGCAGCCCTTTTCGCAACAGCACACGCTCCAAAGAGGAGCCTTCTTCCACTAACGATAGCACCAACCACTCGGAAAATAAGCAGCCTGTTAACACCGGCAAGTAGGCCTGTAACAATTATTACATAATGGTCTACATTACATAATGTTTTTGTTTTTTTTAAGATTATATTTTGGGCTTTTCCGCCTTAATTGACAGGACAATTAAGTGAGAAAGAGGAGAGAGAGGGGGGAACACATGCAGGAAATCGGCACAGGTCGGACTCGAACCCTTAACCTCTGCGTCGAGGCATAAACCTCCATGTATATGTGCGCCTGCTCTACCCACTGAACCAACCCGGCCACTAATCGCAATTTTTTTAGCGTAATTGCTGTTTCTTTATTTAACTGCAAATTAATTACTAACATTAGCTAAGGTGATTGTCGATTTTATGTTCATTCAAGACAAAGAAAGAAAACAAAGATGCGTGGTTTACTTTATAGGCTGTGTACTTACTGTGTTACTTTCAAATTTGAGAGTAATTAGTTACATTTACAATTTTAAGTCTCTGACTTTTAATGCTTTACTCTACTTTTGCGTTCCTTTTGATATACTTTCACCAAAATAACTTTGGAAGTTTGACTTGGCAGGTAGCTTGTGAACTTCACCACAGGATCAATAAAGTCTCATCTTTATCCACTTTAATACATCATAGATTAGTCATAATATTTTGTATTATCAATCTGAATCTGCAAAGTAACTAAAGCTATAAAATAAATAGTGAAGTCAAATGTACAATAGGCCTACTTTGACTCGGAATTGTGGCGGAGTAGATTTATGTAAGTAGGAGAAAATAAAAATACTCAATTAAAAGCACCTTACTCCCAACACTGGTCATTACATTATCTGGGTCACATAACAGTAATCTAACCAAAAGATGTATCCCTGGATTCATTTCAAGTTTTATTAAAGACTTTGTTTGAAAAAATAATACATACATGTGGTAACATTTTACTTGACTGTATCTACATAAGAGTGACATGACACTGTCATGAACACATGAACCCTAATCCTAACCCTAACTTGTCGTGACAAAAACCGACCGAATAGTTATGTCATAAACGTTTATGTCTTGTTTATAATGTTTATGACACGTTCATGTCATGTCACACTTATGTAGATACCTTCAAGTAAAGTGTAACCGAAAGAAACAATTCTGTTGTTAATCGCCGTTATTTCTACGACAATAAATTGCACAGCCAGATTTGGAATTGTTAACAGCTCTACCGGCAACTGAATGTTATCCTCCACATCTATGTTGTGTTTCATTAGGAAACCATAATGTAATGCACGGCCCCATATCGTATTCCTTTCATCCCTCTTCCCTTCCGCCCTCCTTTGCCGCGGTTGTTGTCTTTGTCAAACATTGCTTTCCTTTTTGTTGTCGTTTGCGGAGTTTCGTGTCTGTCTGCCGGGAGCCCGTCTGAAGTTTTGTGCGAGGTTATGGGGGCCGTGGAGAGAAACTGGATGAAGGAGAGAGGGGGGAAGGGTGGAGGGATGGGGTGGGTTACTCGGTTGATGTGTAGAATAGTCTAGCTTTGATTCATTTATGTGCGCTAGATGGCACTCAAAATAATTTTTTTGGGGCGCCCGCTTTGAAGGCTCCGGCGCACGCTTTGAAGGTTCCAGTCGTCACAGTCTGGTGGGGGGGGGCGGCGTCCCGGGGAAACAGAGATGTCACACATTAGGAAAGCAAAACCTCGGATGGAGGCTGAGGCACAAAAGGGCGGAGGAATATGTAGGGGAATGAGTGAGTGAGGGATTGAAGGGGGGGGTAGCAACTTCCCTAACTTAGCAGCAGGTGTGTAAGGTAATATTTTGTAGAGGAGAAAGTCGAAAAGGGGGAGCTCCCTTGTTGAATCAAGTTCCTGTGACCCAGATTGGAGATTTAAACCTCTTCTAAATCTCTAAACAGGACAAAATACTCCATACTCACGACACATTCAGAACCTACTCCAATTTCTAGATGCTTAAATTATGCAACATCATCGCCATGCTGTCCCAGTGGAGTACTGGATCTTAAAATGTCGCTGTAGCTAGATTTAGAATAAAATAGAACAAGTTGTGATGAAAGATACCTCCAACTTCTGTGAATTGTTACAGGTGCCAACATTGGCTGGTTCCTGGAACAGAACAAGGAAGTGCAGTTCCCTGTGAAATCTCCCTCCCCAAAGGGACTGATGTGACCCACATCAGGCAGTCTCCTAGGGATGCTAATGCAGTTCTGAGCCCTGTCTGATGCCGCGAGCATACAGAGTCTATAGTCTAATATCCCAGAACTTCCACTTCCGGCATTGCTCCGTAGCCGACGGAAATTCCCCCGGATTTCACTAATTTAGGCCGGATATCCTTTACCTTGGGCTTCCTTTTGTGTTGGCGTTCTAACCTCCGGAGGATATCTGAGGACTATGGTTAACTGCTCCTTCAAATCAAGTTCCTTCCTGAGGCTATTTTGCAGAGGCGCCGTTGCTCCGTCCGACGCTTAGCACTGCCCAAGGCGGATGTGATTGGTTTAAAGAAATGCCAATAAACCAGAGCACGTTTTTCTCCCATCCCGGAATGCTGTGTGGACTAGCCAGACCCTCCTCCGCAGCGCTGTGGAGGAAGGTCTGGCATAGGCGAGACTACACGCGGGATTTTTTTCTCACGTAGACCATGGCCTAAGAACTGTTAAAGTCTCCAGCAGGATACAAGAGCTAATGTAAATCTGTCACCTCGCACAAAAAAAGAAAGTGACAGGTTATCTTTCTCTTTTTTTTTTTTTTTTTTTTTTTTTTTTTGGCACACAGATATTTGTAAACACTATAATTAGGGCATAGATTAGGAAGGGCTTGCGGTCTGGGCCCGCCAGCAGCGGGTTTATAAACAGGAAGTCATTGTAAGGTGATGATTCGGAGAGACAGGATGTTGACAGCAAACGTGGTCGCCACGGGTCAGGCACATTCATCGGAAAAGCAACACGTCTCCTGATGTCCCACAAAGTGATGTTTGTAGTCCTCAGGTGTGTGTGTGTGTGTGTGTGTGTGTGTGTGTGTGTGTGTGTGTGTGTGTGTGCGCATTTGATGGATAGAGAGCAGACAAAAAGTGTCAGAGGAGCGGCCAGCCAGCTAATCCAGTGTGTCAGGTGTCCCCGGTGGGTCCCGCAGCAACAGTTATTGGCCCAGCCCACCTCCCACATTCCCAAAATGGCAGACCGGCCCAATAACAACATCCGTGTCCCGCTGAGCACCTCAACCTGGCATAAAATGGCAGATGTTAGCAGCAGCGCCATACGGACTATAATTGTTTCCCATCAGATGGCCTTTATTTACTGGTTATCTGCTGTGAGGAAAATATCCCATATGATGCCACTAATTGTTCAGTCTGCAATGGTTTATTTGTAATTGTATACCATGCCCTGAAGAATTTCTGATTTCCCATTTATTCCAAGGACGATAGCATCTACAGAATGTTCATACTTAAAGAATATGGCAAGTGACTACTCCAGTTATCATAACTTAACGCTTAACCCAGAAGAAACCACCCTCATCTTTGCATCAGAGTAGACTCCACATACATTATTTCTCAATAACCTCACGGAACATTATTTAAAGCAACAACTAAAAAACAGCGGTCACATGTGATATAATTTCTAGAAACATATCTGCATATGGATGCAGAATCTGTCCTAGGCGTTCTGGTTTTCCATTTGCAGTCCCAGTAGTATTGACCAATGGCGTTCAGTGTTTCCTTTAGGATTTTTTTTTTAGCAGTGGGGGCAGGTCTGTCCGAACAATGGTCGACTCGGAAGAAAGCGAACGTTTTGACAGTAAACTACATCAACCCAACAGTATGTGGAGTTAAACTGGAGGGGCCCAATAACCTCTGAATAGTTCTACTTGTTGTTAAATTGCAATGTGAGCGGCAGCAGCCACATGCATTATGTGCATTATGTCGGCAGGATAATTTAAAAGGCAACCGCCACTACGTTGTGCGCCTGCCTTATTTCTGATACCGTGGCGGCAGAAATTTTGCCATGGCGGGCCACCACTACAAAATCTACATAGAGGAAACACTGGCGTTTGAGCGGGCTTTGGTTGCATGCATGTAAACGGTCCATGTGGACAGCAAAAAGAGGCGAAACACATTGGCCAAAAATGCAATCTCTGAACCTCTGAATCAGCTATCGTCTGATGATGATTCAGCTTTTATTAGCATTTATTAGCTTATTTTTTAAATGAGATTTGCCAAACTGTTGTCTAGACCTGGATCCGGTTGGTAATCGTTCTGTAAACAATGACCGGCGCACGGAGGACGAAGGATTAGCCCGGATATCCGCAGGCTACACCGGAAGCCCCGGAATATTGGCCGTTTCAAGATTGCAAGTGATAATGTGATAACTGTAGTAAGAAGTAGAGAAAGTTAGCGAGCTGACTGCATAATGTCTGGTATACAGAAGACTGTAGATTTAATCCCCCTTACAACAGCTCTGCTAAATCAGAGCAAGGGAAGACGAAGCTTTGAGAAAATGTTCTGTAGTGGTGAAGCAAGGTGTGTGTGTGTGTGTGTGTGTGTGTGTGTGTGTGTGTGTGTGTGTGTATATGGCCCTGGGTAGTCCCATTTCCACCTCCAGTCCGACACCCCTGCTCGAACTTGGCGGCATTTTGTCCCCGCTGGGGATACAAATAATTCAGCAGAGGCAGGGATATGTGGACCAGGAAGGGGGAAATCCCACGCATCTTCCCTGGAAAATCACCCTGCATACATATACATATACAGGCCCTTTACGGGCTTATATAGTGAACATGTCCCTTTGTTTGAAAGATGCGCACCTGTGAGTGTACATGAGGAGGTTGATTTATCAATGCCTACCTTTGTCTCACCCCCCCATCTCATCATTATCTTCTCCCTTCGCAAATCGCCTCACATCAACTCTTTTTTTGTGATCATAGTCATTCGCAGCAGATTATGACATATTATGGTAAGAAGGGAGCTTCTAGAAAATAATCCATCCATTTCCTGTGGGTTTATGCCACACTTGACATTTGGATGTCATTGCGGTGCCCCCTGCGCTTTAGATAATCATTATGCATTTTATAACCACAGTTATATTGTCACCGCCGCAGCGCATTGGCTGGGATTACCATATATTTGCCGCTTTATAACTGTGTCATTATGACTGAATGAGAGCGCGCGGTGCACCGTCTTTCCGCCACACTCGGTGGCTCTTTCTCAGTTGGCAGTATTTACAGGCAGTAGATCGTGCATGAATCTGTCACTTTGCTGTCGTTTCTGACTGGGCTGCGGTGGAATTAGAAAAAGGAAGTGGGGGGGTGTGTGTGGAGGGTGGGGAGAGGGGGGATGCATGAATGGAGGGGTCAACGGCAGGAGAGATAGAGGAGAGGAAAAGCAACAGTACTCTACAGCAAAGTGCTTGGGATGACAGTGCTGAAAATATGATGGACTAAGGGGGAAGATGGATAAAGAGATGGAGAGATAAGAGAAGGAGAGGCTGGGTAGGAAAAAAAAGAGAGGGAGCGATAGAGAAGAAAAGGCTAAGTAGAAGTAAAAAAAAGAATAATAATAAAAGAGCAGGGTGTGCTGGAAGCTAGCTGCTGTCACTGCTGTGATGGATGAGGCTTTTCATGTTACTGAATAATAAGCACTTCACAAATTGGATGGCATCACAGCAGGGAAGATTAGATTTAGCCAGTACAGTATGGTATGGTACAGCATGCTACACACTGTAGCATTGCACAGTGATCATTGCATAACTACTGTACCACTACAGCTAGCAAGATGACTTGCTTCTGAAATGCACTGAGACACAACGCTGTTCATTCTGTGCGGACCGGAAAGACTGCTCATAACTCGAGGGCGGCGAAAGAAAGAGGGGAAGATTAACAAAGTAGAGATGGCTATTGTAATTCCCTGTTTTCATTGTGTAAGATATTTAGGGGATCTGTTCAGCACGTAGGCTAACCATTAGAGAGAGGGAGAAAAGGGGGAAGAAGAGAATATTCACAGAGGAGGAGAGACAATTTGTGAAAGCAAGGTCTGGGAGGGGGTTGAGGCGGTGCAGAACAGCTTCCTTCTTCCTTTTTGGCAAAAGCAATATGAGAGCACTCAGCAGTGCCGGTTAGAGTCCTAAAGTGTAGGGGAGATCCTGGGATTAGGACAGCAGTGGGGTGCACTCTACACAAGACAACACAGTGAGACAAATGGCTGGAGGCATATGGACTTTAGCTGAGCATGGACTAGATTTCACTTCACTAGCTCGGGCCTCCGAGCAAGCAGTATGGAGCCGGCTCTGTGTGGCTGTGATGGTCCATCGAGCAGAAGATGGCAGATGAGTGTGCCTGGAGGTGCACGGAGCACAGTGTGGCCCCGTAAACCAGCTGGACTGGCTTATTGTTTAGGAGGAGCACCTCTATATACTGTCAGCAAGGCTCAGATATCTGTATCTTCATTGCTGTCATTAATGGTGCTTAGGCTAATCACACTATGCCAGCGGTGGAAGAAGTATTCAGATCGTTTACTTAAGTAAAAGTACTAATACCACACTGTAAAAATACTCCGTTACAAGTAAAAGTCCGGCATTGAAAATGTTACTTAAGTAAAAGTATGTAAGTACCATCAGGAAAATGAACTAAAACTAGGCTTCTGAATGCAGAAAAGTCCTCACATTTACGATCCAAACAGTTGTGTCAATCAACCAAGTATTTAATCAGCTAATCGCTCTAGCTCTACTTGTAGGCCGTTATATTGTTGAGTAGTTTAATTTATAATAACATGTCGTATTTTATAAACTACATCGGTTTAGTGTGCAAAAATCTTAATGTGTAAAGTAACTAATAACTAAAGCTGTCAGATGAATGTAGTGGAGTAAAAAGTATAATATTTCTCTCTGAAATGTAGCGGAGTAGAAGTAGAAAGTGGCATGAAAAGAAAAGACTCAAGTGAAGTACAAGTATCTCAAATTTGTACTTAAGTACAGTACCTGAGTAAATGTACTTAGTTATATTCCACCACTGCATCATGCAGTGTTGCAGCAGGACCGGTCCGTACAGTCTAAGTACAGATCAAAGTTGTTAAAATGAGCTCCACTTCAACCAGCTACCACATATTACATAAAATAATAATCCAATCATATTATACTCAGTTGCCAGTATATTAGGTACACCTACTGCGTGATATAAGAATCCCCTCTCAACAAGCAGTCCATAAATCTGCCAATTTTTGTCTCCATTAATCAATTGATCATGTTTTGCGCCAAAATGAAAATAAAGTCCCAGTAAAATTTCTCAGGGCCATAGATATCCAGTTAACCCTTTACATAATTATGAATCCAAAAATCAACTTGCGTATGTTCCCTTTGCGTCGCGACCTTTAGACCCATTGATTATTGTTCTGTGTGTGAACTAATTGTTGAAGGGGGTATTTGCTAAAGCTTTATGCTGAACATTAGAGCCTTCATGAAGGAAAGTATTACAGGTCTGATGTGTAAGACAGCAACTGAGTTTAAACTCTGAAAGTGGCCATTCTGCATGATTAGCTACAGCTCCTTACTTATCATTAGGGCTGGGCATCGTTTTGATTTCAACAGTTCCAATTCTTCCTTTCGATTCTGGTTCTTATTGATTCTCGATTCTTTGAGGGGTGGAGCAGAAACGGGTCACATGCTTATTTCACACATTTTACATATGTTTTCAGTGGTGATTGACAGTTTACCGGGCTTTTTCAATGTAAAATAAAGCCACAAGTTAGAGTGCCACTCAATGTGCTCCATGGCTGGAACACAACAAGCACCCGGAAGTACGGCGGCCGCCATGGAAACCCAAATTTGCCCATGTTAAATTTGGAACCGATGATCAGATTCAAAGCGATTCCAAACGATTCCAATAAATAAACGATTCTATTGGAATAGTAACTTTTGAAACAATCCTAAATTGGAACCTGTGAATTACTGTTCAGCTCAGTGATTCTTTTTCCTTAATCTGTTATGTTCATTATTTCTACGAGTTACTGATGGAGTGTCTAAAGTCACATTGCAGTCTAATAATGGCCCCAAGGGGAAAAATAAACTGCTAGTCCTCAGGCCATTGATGGGATACAATGCACAACTGACATTTGTCATAGTTTTGTATTTTACTCATCGTTATATTCAGGAAAGTACAGCAAAAAAAAAAGTCTGCCGAGAGTTAATTGAGGTCGGCCAGCTGAGTCACTTGTCATCGACGACAGTTCCCCCTCTTTCTGCAGGGTTCTTATTGGGCCTCTGGAGCTCCGCGGCTCCTTCTGATTGGATCTCGCGCAGTTGGATGGTATCGCCAATTATTGGCCTGTGGCTATGGGATGATGGAGAGGGAGCGAGAACAGAGAACTAGTGAAGGAAGTAATGATGAGGAGAGAGAGAGAGAGAGAGAGCGAGAGGGAGAAGGAGACACAGCTAAGTAGCGCAAAGCAGGAGAGGGAAAAGATTGCTTTAGGTAATTAGAGAAGTGACAACTTTGATTTCCACATGAGTGTGTGTATTCCTGTCGAAAAAGCGAGAAGAGAGCGGGGAAAAGTATAAAAACGAGCGTGATGGATTGATACCTGATGCAAAAAATGACGAAAAGACGAAAGATGAGCAAGCAGTTAAAAACAGTGAGATGTCATTTGTTTCAAAAGCATGCCGACACAATTGGCGGGTGATGTATTTACACTGAACAAAAGGCGCGGGGTGGGTAGGTAGATCGCTTTCTTACCCCGCGCGTCTCGCATGAAGAAAACTTGACTGCAATCTTTAGCTCAAAAAGAAAAAGATGAACTGCGTAAAAATGTCCTCTTTTCATGTCACTTTTATCCAATTTTGAACCCTTAAAGTCTTTTAAAACAGATCTGGCTGTGCACCAATATTCTAAAACGTATTATTTTGCTTGATTTTGTCGCAGCAATCTTTCTTATTCTGGCACCTTACTGACACCCTAGAAGAAAGGATAAGAGAAGCCTTTATTGTCTTTATATTACAGTAAATACAACAAAATTGCAAATGCCCCTACCCGCGGTGCTTAATAAAAAACTATGATGTGATAAATGATAATAAATATATTGCACAGATAAGTAAAATAAATGTACGAACAATGAAAGTAGAAACAAAAAAATGATTGAACCCGGTTGTCCATCCATCCATCAGATTTCTTCACTTGTTTTAAGAAAATAAGATTGTTAGAAGACATAAATTGGTTGATGAGATGGATATTTCTGCAGGGAATGCATTTCGTAGCACAGGGTTACAGTGCATAGGGCAGTGGCTTTTTCTCCCCTTCTGCTCCAAAACATCCAGTATATATGAGAGCAATCCATCTAAAGTTACCAAATGAAAATCAGAATGGGGCTAGCTAGAGAGAGAGAGAGAGAGAGAGAGAGAGAGAGAGAGAGAGAGAGATATGTTACTGTGAGAGGGAGGGAGAGCTGGATGGCCGGTGGCCAATCGTCTCCAATGTAATCTCCATTCTTGTGGATGGATTTTCGATGTGGGTGTCCTGTACAAGGGCATCTGGCTGCCTGCAGAGCTACACGATATACAGTTGGCTCCTCGGAGAGTCTCCACACACACAAACACACACACACACACACACACACTGGCGTGTACTAACACAGACGCACACACATGTACCGAATGCTAAAATGTAGCGCTCCCAGACTGACAGAAACAGACTGTACGCGGCGGGCGGGACTTGCGGCCGTCCTCCACCTCTCCGCTTCGTGTCTCCCCGAGGTGCCAGTCAGTCTGTGTGCCCTTGCCCCGCCCCTAGCACCCCAGCTGTGAAACCTACCCAGGAAGGGTCCCATCACGGCTGTTAATCCAGCCGATGCTCCAGGCGCCAAACACGGGGCGCAGGAGGAGGACACATGGGTTTCTGGCTCCAAGAGTGGAGAAACCACAAGTGTTTCGGGGGCGTTCTGAGCCTCAGGAGGTCCAGATGGTGGAGTCTGGACCATGATGTTTTGGCTTACATTTCATTTTAGATCAACTATTTATATGCACCTTGTAATTAGAATACACAAGCGTTTGGCCCATATGTCCACAGTATGCCTGGTGAATAGAAGAAATACAGCTACGTTACAAAATACTGATAGTGTCTCCTTCTGTCATCTAAAAACAAGCAAGACTGAGAAAGTCTGAAATGTGAAGTAATCTATTAAAGGCTTTGGGGCCATGTTTTCTTACCATGCACGGCAGCTTGAGTCTCAGGTTATCACGTGAGACTCCATCTTGTAGAGTATGACGCGATGCATTATGTCTCCACGACGGCTTCTCAGATGAGGTGCTGTGTACAAACCAACCATCTGGCGCGTCAGGTGACATGGTTCCTCCAAAAACCTGAAACAGAAAGAACTTATTATCCCATATTTTGTGCATCACAATCCCGGACAGAGTTAGTACCTTCTTTAAAGTTTGCATTACAAGCACCAAAATCAATTGTGGAATCCTACATTTCCCATGATGCAACCAATAGCTGGCTACCACAGAAAACATCGTACAGCTGTTAAGAATTTCTCCCCTTGACTAGTAATTTAACTTTGACATGTAAAATGAATGGAAAGCCGCATCTGAGGTAATGTTACTCGGCATGAAAACGTACTGTAGCCACTGATCTCTATCAGTCAAGGTTGTGTATTTAAGAAGGAATCAATAAGGAAGAATATATAGCTCAACAGTTTGGAGCCACTGTTTTAATTTATTTCTCTCTTGTATATCAGATTTCCTTGAGCACCAGGTCCTTCAAGCGTTGTTTTGCCGTCTTTTCACATCGAGATAGTCTTGGGAGTGGAGCGAGCGCCATGATGGCGGTGAGGGAGAAGACAAGGGCCCGGCTGTTTAATCTATCCCCCCCATTCTCATGCAGAGCAGGCTTCAGCTGGGGGGGGGGGAGAGCGCAAGGGGAAAAGTTTCACTGGTTCACTCAGAATGACTTATTTCTCCAAGGAGCGGAGAGCGCAAACAGATGCAAACAAACATGCACGGCACGGAGGAATTAAGATTCTCTGACAGTGCCGCGTGGATGACACAAAAACCTGTCCAACGGAACTTTGTGGGATTCTTTTCCTGTGGCTCCACTAACTTTTCATTCGTCGCAGCACATTCTGCTCTCCATTGTTTTCTATCACTTCCCCGGTTTTCTTCCCCCATGTCCATCTCTTTGTTTGTTGATTTCTGCGCTTTATTTGGATGATGAGAACGTTGTCTCTCTCTCGTGTTTGCCAGGCAAAGAATACACACACATTTACATACTGTACACACTTCACTCTTATTACTTTCCCCACTATGCACTTAGTCAGACTCTGTATGTGTGTGTGTGTGTCTGTGTGTAATAATGGATGACAGTGCCTGTGTCACAATATATAAATAAACTCACTGTGTTACCAGGCAGTAAGGAAGGATGGAGGGATAAAATGGAGTGAAGGTGCTTAAACAAAGAAGGGATTTAAGGTGGCAAGTGAGAGAAGGAGGAGGCCGGAAAAACGTAAGGAAGACACTTTGGGTAAAGGGAAGAAATAAGGAACAGGAGGCAAGGAAGGAAGGAAGGAAGAAATGGGAGGCGAGTGGATGTATAAGAAGAGCCAATTGTGTTGTGGAGGAAGGAACGGGGGGAAGTAGGGCGTACGTAGGAGGATGGAAGGAAGGAGCAAAGGCTAAAGAAGAAATAATGGAAGTGGAGGGAATTGGGAGACAAGAAGGAGGTAGTTAAAGGGTAACTTTTTTTTTTCTTTCAACCTGGACCCTATTTTACCATGTTTTTGTGTCTGAGTGACTGATGGGAAACTGGTCCAGTATTAAGCGAGACCGCTGCAGGCGGCAGCTGCAAGTTATTGGGTAATTGCGCACCGTTCAATTTCCACACCAGACAGGGTCAGATTATTGTTCAAAGTGTCTGACAACATTATGGAAAGGATCCCTACAGATGGAGTCTGGTGAGCTGTTTCTGGTTCAACAAAAAGTATTTTTTCTTTTGAACAAATCTTTCCATAACGTTGTCAGACAGAGAATAACATTCTGATCCAGTCCGTGCCAAAAACAGCACTTTCAGTGGACAAAATTGACAAAATTTGCCCTATGTGACTATATTGCAGCCCGGTTTGCTGCTGCCGGTTACAGAGTTCTCGCTCAACACCGGACAAAATTCAAAGACTCTTTTTCACATAAGTCACTTAGACACCAATGCATGGGGAAAATAGGGTCCAGCTTGAAAAACCAAAACGAAATGATGCAAGGTGCAAGAAGAGAATGAGGCATGGAAGAAATTAGGGAGAAAGAAATCAAAATGGACGTAGGGCAATTAAGGAAAGAGTGACGGAAGCAAAAATGGAAGGAAACATTCCAAAGAGGAGGCACAGAGGAAGGGGGGGGGGGGGAAACCATTTGAGTAGTTTGCTGACTGCAGTGTCTAACAGCTGCCACTAGAGGGACAGCTACACAGCTCCAGTTGATACACCACACCAACTATTACTTGGATGATAAAATGGACCCTTCATTGGATTACTGGGAGCCTCAGTGGGATTCCGACAAGAAAGCTGGAAGAGGGAGGAGGTTTAGTCAGATTTGTGGATGAGATAGCAGATGCAGCAGCAGCAGGAGGAGAAGAACATTCACGTAGGATTGATTCATCTCACTAAGGGCCTGCTGCCTCCCACTATTTTCCCTTCGCTCTGTTATTATTTGGATCGCCTTCTCTCAACAACCACAACCCCACCACCACCACCCATTTCACCCCCTCTCCCTCTCTTCTTTCCGTGCTACCGGCAGCATCTGCCTCTCCTTCTCTGCTTCAGTGATTGCTGCAGAGTGCCCATGTCATCTCTGAAATAAGGCTGTGTGTGTGTGTGTGTGTGTGTGTGTGTGGTGCACTGTAATTGCTGCGCTGCCTCTCCAGAAGGCACAGTGGTACCTAGCTAATATTACGTGCAGTGTGAACACATGTATGTAATTGGTCACACTAACATGCTGCAACACAGTTCTCAGAACAGTTTGGCTCCACCTTGTAAATCTTCAGACCCCCCCACCTTACGGTTAATTTAGGTATTATTGCAGGTAATAAAAACATCATTACTATATGCAATTATATATTATAGAAACATGAAAACATCCACAATCTGTCATTTCTTGTTCTCAGCCATATGAACACAGAGAGCTACATGCGCAGCATATGAATGACACTGAGTCATACTGTATAGTACATTGGAACCGCCTACTCTTGTCCTCTATATACTTCTCCATCCACCTGCCAGCTGTCTTTCATTCCACTTTCTCCGCTCAGTTCTTATCTTTTTCAGAGTGTCCCTCTTTACCCATGCACAAACTGCTGTTCATATAGAGTATGCTCACGCACACATGCACTCCTCCTCGGCCAGTGTGAGCCATTATTGCGCAGGCAGGCGTGGGTAGAGAGACCCCTGGGGAGTGGAAGTAGGTACTGCAGAACTGAGTGGTGGTCTATTTTTGATCACTGCAGCAGCAGTGGGGGGTACACTAGTTAGGATGCAGGGTGTACTTCCGAGCTTGCCTGTTTTCTGTTAAGATTTCGGTCCCAAACTTTACTTCAGTCTTTAACTTGGTTCTCTCCAGACAATTTCATCAGCCAACATTTCATACCAGACTCACATCTAGGCCTGAAAATTGCTTATGCTGTGTTGTCGGAGACTTTTGAGGTTCAGTTCAGTGTTGATTCACGGCTGAAATCACAGCAACAGTTCATCACAGAAGTGTCTATTTCACCGCAATTATGTATTTGGTTCCTTTTGGCTTACGGTGGCTAATTATAACAGAGCCAGGAGTAAATAGAAGCTACTTGAGCCATTTTTGTCTGCAGAATCAGTTTCCCTTTCTCACATGTAGTACACAACTAGGGTTGGGTACCGTTCACATTTTTACTGATACCTTAAATTTGGTTCTGGTAACCAACGGTACCTTTTTTCGATACTTTCCCTCAGTAATCAGACTGATTTCATAAAGTGGCGAATGTATGACAAGCCAATTAGTGTTATTGAGACGCATTATCGCTTTTTAGTGTGTTTATTAACGCTATTCGGCCACCATTGACCTACATTACTTGTGAGTTTTTGGTTGGTTGGGGTGGTAGATGGGTAAAGGGTAAAACACAGGACTTTCACCCAGGAGAGCCTGGCAGAAGTTCCCATCTTTGTGTGTATGACTCTTCTTCTTCACCCTTGGATGTTTGTTGTCTTCCGGTTTTGCGCGAGCCGCATGATAGAGACATTATCAATACGCCCACTTTCTCGCATGATAGAGACATTATCAATACGCCCACTTTCTCGCATGATAGAGACATTATCAATACGCCCACTTTCTCGCTGTGAATTCGGCAGACAATGACCTGCTCTATTCACACATGGGCTCAAACGGACATATCACAGACTTGGTACTAGGGAGCTGGCAGGGTAAAGTCTGTAAAATGCCTGGTCGAACTGATTAGGACATTTGCGTTCTCACGTACAGCTCCTCTGGGTAAAGTCTAGATAATTTCAGGGTTGCAGATCGTGTGTGAAAGGGGCTTTGGACTCATAAGTAGCTTGATTCTCTGCTGGTGGAGTTCTGTGGTGCTTGGGGTAGTGGGGGATAATTAAGTACATTGTAGGCTACTTAGAGCCCTTAAAGTTAAATTGTATCTTGTATGTAGCAAGTTACACGTTTTTTTATCTAGTTTCTCACTCATAAGTTGGATAATTTCCAGTAAATTATAGTAATAATAATAGCATGTTCCTTATTTTCTGGGAACTCCCCAGAACAGGACGCCTGGGGATTCCCTGGCCCCATTTTTTAAGAATCACTGTGCTAGCATAGCCTATAATCTGCGAAAGATTGCCGTTTGACATAGACAATGAATCCTAATTAAGCCTCTGACATTGCCACCACTTTAGACTTCACCAAGCCCCCAGCCTGGCCACCATCGGCCCTCATCTCCCCTAATTCCAGCTCCGTCTTATTGACAGTGCCGGAGGCGTGCGCAGCGTGACCCAGAGGTTGATTGAAGTGAAGTGAGGGATAATAAGTTTGCACAGCGACGATGGAACTTCTTTGACACGCTGATGAAGTGATGCTAATTGCCAAGTGCCACTGAGAAGTGCTCAATTAATGCAGATGGGGGGATGGGGGGGGCTGAAGAAAAACACTGCCAACGGTTTCACTAAATCCTTCCCGCTTTAGTTGAAGTAGAGGATTCAAAGTGAAGTGACGCTCCCCGAGCAGAATGCCATCCTGTTGTCAGATTTGGGAGGTGATGATTTTTCTAATCGCAAACTCTCTGTGTGCAATGGGAACTAAAACATGTCTTCGTTGAAACAACCATGAAATGTGTTTTAGCGCTGTGTGATTATCTAATGCTCATGTGAAATAACAATGCTTTATTGGTGACCTTCTTTCCTGCTTTATTCATTCACAGTGTTGTAATGCTGTTGTTCAATGATCGCTGGTTCTGTGTGTGATTCTAGCTTAACTTTCCTCACTACTGCTAATGCATTTCTAAAGTGTATTCACTTTGCGGACAGCTATCATGAGTTTATACAACTGTAATCATACTATATCTAAATAATTCATAAATCTGTTTAACTTGTCAGTACAAAAAAAAAAAAAAAAAAAGCACTTAAACTCAAGGTAACTAGAATGCTGTTAACTTGTCTAACCTAACAACCCAGCCCAAAAAAAAACATCCTCAAGTTCTTCCTGTCCGAACTAAAGCTGATTTAAAGTACATAACTTTGCTAAACGTTTGCCATGTTGCCCTTCTAACCTTCTAACCTTTCAACTTCCAGATTTCTTTGTAACCTCTCCTAATTTGTCTTCTCCAAATTTCTTAAAGGGAACTTTGATAATGAGCGCCTGGCTATTGCTAGACAAAGAATCCCATACCGACTTGGTCGGGTAGTTGACGAGTGGCTACTCGACAAAGGTAATAAAATCCCTTTAACTCCACTAATGATCTAACCGCCTAACCTACCGTTAACCACCACTCTGGAGGAGGTGCAGTGCCAACAGGGGTGAATGTGATTTGGCTCTTTCGCAGAACTGTAGGTCCCCTATAACCCACCGCCGATTTAACATGCCATAATAATAATTGGCTGGTATTTCGTAACTCATTTCATTCAGTGTTCCTTATCTCGATTGGTATCTGAAAACTAACCCAACATTATTGGAAGATACATTGTCGTTTTATCGTATACTATTTGCCATCATTTTACAACCCCGCTTGCCCAGTTGTGGCAGTTCACTGTGTAACAATTGGCAATGAAAATGGCGGTGTATAGTTTTCAATAATAATAATGCCATTCTCTAGCATTGGGGACCAATATCCAAAGCACCTTAAGCTGGGGCTGCATCTCTTCAGAGAATTAACCCCCAAATAACCCGACATAACCCCCTAATAACCTTACTACATGTAAATAGCCTATTGATTCCGTTTGCTTCTTTCCTGTGTCTTTTTTTGGCTGAATGTGAATTTTCTCATGAAAACCAACAACTCTTACTGGATTTCCAAAAAAAAAAAAAAAAATGAATCCCCCCCCCTCCATGAAAGTCACTAAAAGTTAAAGGGACTGTTGAAGTGTTTGGTCAGTAATCAGTCTACATTCATTTGCAGCATGTGGGCGCACATTTTGCACCCGACGTTGCGCATAACTAGTGACGTGAGTGTCGAATGTGGTCCCGTCAAAGTGGCGATCCTTTAACCCTTTGAGTGCCAAATGTCCCAACCTCTTTGTCTTTGTCTTGTGCCGTGTGTTTGTGCTGCTGAAGGTGGTTGATTCTAAAAATATATATATAAATCAGAAAGACAGCCAAATAGAGCCGAGTCTTAAAATAGTTTCTGTGGTGCAGTGAAAGCATTGCAGACATATAGTCTGGTAGTTTCCAACGAGAGCACACACAGTAGCATTTAGCAGAATAAACCCCACAGTATAGGATGAGAATCCATCTCAACGGAAGTTGTTTTGGTGTAGATGATCAAAACGTCCAAAGCTCTCAGTCTTGCCGATACGGTTTGCGTTATCTTTTCTCTTTTCCATAAGAGATGTATTGAGATTATCAGGCATTTAGAGCTTCAAGCTTTAGCCAATCGTTTGGAAACGGCATTGTGAACCACAACACATGCGGTGACGGATTCAGAAGATAAAGTCTGTCTCTGAGAGCAAAATGAAGTATTCATGCGTCAGACAAACAAGCTAAATGAAGCGCCTGCATATTTATTTCATGGAAACAAAACAATCCTTGCATTCATCGCCGCTCTCCTCCGGTACGTCGGAGGGGATTGCACTTCTTGCTGAGGGTAGTTAAGACACAAATAGGAATCAGAAAAGGCTTGGGAGATGAAAGTTGAGTTGAATAACTGGCTCAATAAAAAATGACTTATCCACTTAAAATATAATTTGTGCATGTCATGAAAGTCTAAAGAGACCGAGCTTGAAAAGGAATGCATTATTCTCTTTCTTGTATCGTTTGAGAAGAGTCTGCGTCCAATCATTTAGATGAGAGCATTAAGAAAGCAGGAAGATGAAATAGACAAATAATCCCCCCCACCCCCCATCAAACCTCGAGCGAGGACTTTGATCTGGGTTTTTTTTTTTTTTTTTGAAGTTAATTTTCAATCGGATTCGTTAAGGAAATGTCAAACACACGTCATGGACTGAAGAGGCACAGCGGTTTTGGAAATTTGTACGATACCGTTTGCACACAAGACACGTTAGTCTAGATTTCGAGGGGGATTGGCGGACATTTCCGAGCTCAAAGGGTTAAAGCTGTTTGTTGCTTTGATAAGGAAGCGGCTAGAACTTAAAGCTAAGAAACCTCTAAACAGAATCTAACCACCTAACAGCAAATCAAACGCTACCCACACTAACCACTGAGGGTTTCTCTCACGACTTCCCCCACCTTCCACTGCAAAATTGAAACCATTCTGGACACCTTTCCAGCTTCGCCCTGCTGGAAACAAATTCAGAGAGCCCTCAGTTATAACCTTGTTATAAATTATGTTTAACATTTGAACACAATTGGACCTGGATGTCAGTATTTGGAAGAACTTGGACAGGTCGCGGCGATCGCTTGGGGCAAAAAAAAGAAAAACGAACTAAAAAAGCTAACTAAGTTCTAACTCTTTACTAAAAGAAACAAATCTCCAGCTGGCATCCCCCCGTCTCCACGCCATTGCAAAACTCAGAGGGTTAAAACCAAAGCAAACAACTGAACACCAAATTCAAAAGTGACGCATCTGCTGTGGATCATTTCAACGAAACGTGTTTGAAATTGAGGTCCCTTTAACATTTATTGTTTTCACCACTAAGGAACGTGTTTTGAATGTACTGTTGTGTATGTCATTTGCTACGCAGGGTGAAGGGGTGTACAGTGTGTGGACATTTGAATGAGTCGTGGGGTAAACGGCCTGGGCCATTCATCCTGTAATAGATGTCCAGGCTGCGTTACCAATGTGGGGGTTTTTGGTCTTCAATATGTGTTGATTTTATTACACGAACGGCTCAAAGGGTCTCCAACAGAGTGCACAAAACAAATCAGCCCCGCGGATCCCCTCTGCCTCCATGTTTCATCAGTTCGGTCGGATCCAATGAGCATGGAAAAACTCCGCATCTCTCGGGCAGATGTCATTGGTACTCAAGATAATATTCATGTGCGGACGGGAACGGAATAGGAGCAGTAATCGCCTCTGACAAATCTGTGTTTTAGTCACACTGGGATATAATGGAAGTCATCGGAGCCGAGCTGTGCCGTGGCGCCGCGCCACTGCGCCTCATTCTGAGAGCCCCTCAACCCATCGCGGCTACCCTACCGCCGTGTGAGGCAGATCAGAGCGAGCATCTCCGGGCCTGACTCTGACTAAATCCAAAACGGCAGCCATTACAGGGACCCAATGGAGGGGAAAAATCAGTGTGCCAAAAGTTTTCAACAGCTCCATCCGAGCCAAAACTTGGGTCCCCTTTTTTTTTTCCTTGCGTCTTTCTCTCGCCTTGATGGATCTGTCATTGCAGGTTTTCTGCTCTGCTCCTGCCCTTACTTCCACTCTCTCCTTTATCCCCTTTTTTTTTCTTTATTTTCCCTTGACCGTCAATGCCCTCACTAAAAACTTGGCAAGCATTTCTCTACGTCTTCAGAAACAGCATTAATGTGTTGCTGCTTCCTGATCTCATCAGGGAGATCCACTAAAAAAAAAAATAAAGATTACAAATAAGTAGCAAGAATGATTTCCCCCTCAGTTGTTCCCTTTAGCAGATGAGCAAGGAAGCCAATAAAGCTCCCCGAAGAATCTGAGCTTTATATCTTCTTCCGGCGAGGAGTCTAGCCCTCTGGAGCTCTCCAGAGGCATGGCGATCCATACTACAACACGGGGTCTCTGTGCCCTAAAAGCTGTAGCGGAGCCAGAGAAGCAGGTTTAATGTTCGATGTTTAATGGTCTGCTGTGAGCTTCCCTCTTCCCTAATCAAAGGCAATCAAGTCCTCCACTTGGTGTGAGGCCAGAGCCCAAATCAGCATCTCCAGGCCAGGCATTGGTCCAGATCTGCTATTCCTGATCCCAGCTTGATTTCAGAGATGCTCTTTCTCGCATCGGGGCCGCAGTCGACTGAGAGTAAATCCGTCTGAGTCTGTCTTTCAGCAGACCCCCACGGGGAGCTTTGTATCCTGCTGAGTTACTATCTTGTTCTCATTTGATCTCGATGCACTATTATGGCCACATTTGAGGGAAGTAAAGGGGGGCAAATTGTATGATTTTGAACGTGCTTGCTCATGAGTAGAAAAGTGGCTGCAAAAAAAAAAGGCGCTTCTGAAAAAAGGAGAGACACTTTGCTGTTATTTCACGGTCCCCTACCATGAAATGGCCTAAAAACAGCACAGTCACAGCTGGAGTGGAGAGACAATTGTTCCCAGCTAACCAGCGTGCCATCTCTCTCTGTGTCTCTGCCTCGACACTGTCGCCTTCTTAAGATCTACGTACAGATATAGGATCAGAGATAGAGCCACATCTGATTAAATCCAGTCTACTGTTTGTAGAGTCCTGTAGAGCGGATCCACCGTCTCGGCGGCACCCTCGGCTGCCTTTAAGGACCTCAGGGTGCCATGCTGCCTCGCAAGGCTTTCAGTCTGGCTTCATGCTCCATCTCCATTGTCAAACACAATTAATTCATGTGTTCTACCCAAAGCAGCCCAACTTCTGAGGACAAAAAAAAAGCAAAATGCTCTTAATTACCAAAGAGAGCCTTGCGCCGAGGAGATAACTTGGGAACAATTCATAATCGACTTTGTCAGCATCCCACCCCCCACCCCCATTCTGCTCCAGTCTCCTTTGACTTTCTCCCACCTTATTCTTTTTTGTCTTTTTTTTCTGTAGAGAAGAAAATGGAAAATAGGGGGGGGAGTCCTTGTTTGTTGATACGGATACTCGAAATTCTACAGGCGCATGGAGGATTTGTGAACACAAACCCATAAAGACTGCGCGCGCAAACAGTCCCAACTCTCAGTTCCGCACATCACAAAGCAGTGGATTGACTGAGGTGAATTCTGGGCCGTCCCTCCCACCCTGCAGCTCAGCTAAGAGAAAACGTTTGAGAGAGAAGCTCCTTTTGCAACCATATGGCATCCCTCCTCTCTGCGAGATAACAGGAGTAGAAGGAGGATGAGAGAGGCGCGATGACGGCGGTGGAGCGAGAGAGACACTGCTCTCTCTCCAGCTGCAGTCCTTTTCATATATCCCTCCACTGGGGATGGGTACACTTAGATCATCTTCCCCATCTCTCCTTCCGACAGTCGCCTCCTTCAGGTCGGCTGCTCAGAGCCAGTAGCAAGCCCCAGTCCCCCCTCCCATCCTTTCCACCTCCATTCTGGGGGTTGTAGCAGACACACAGCCATTATCCCACAGCCTCTGACCAGCAATCTGTGCATTAGCCTGTCGAGTGTGGCCCAAGCCCAGCCCACTCCCCCAGCTAGTAATTACCAGCCATACCGGCCATCTCGTCTCTATGTTTTAAAAAAAAAATGCTATACCTGCTCACTAGGGCAGTTTACTTTTGGCGGAAGAAGTGTTAGTAACTGACATCAAGACAAGATGTGATGCAACCTGCACCCAACAGATACAACCTCTGTGGTCTTTCGTTAGAAAAATCCTCAGGCCCACTTTTGCATTACCTACAGAAACTCAGTGTCTGGTTTATAGCAACTTTCATCTTCTTCGCCTTTCTGTCTGCCATGATAACATTGCACTCACCAAAGGGAATTGCTCGGATCTGGGAACATTGGTACCATTGGGTCGAAGTCCGACTGAGCAAGAAAGCCCCTAGTCTAAATTATCTAACTTTATTCGCAGATAAAACCTTAAGCGAGCACACCTTAATTGCGGGTAATGATCCGGCATTACCCGCTGGAAGTTGTCCGTTTTTGACAAATCACTACAGAGCTTTTTAGGTAATTTTCCCCCCTCATTTGTACAAAGTAATAAAAACCAACTTTGGACCCTTCTCTTTTTTTTTCTCAGTCTTTTCTTTTTTGTCAGCTGCTATCCCACAATGCTTTGCAAAGCGATTCAGTTTCATCCTAAAGAAAATGATCAAAGCTTAACTTTGCATTTCTTTAAATGGGATTTCTTTCTTTTTTTTCAGTAACGCAATTACTATAATTTAGATTCTGTGCTTTACAGCAAGTCCAGCTGCGCATGGTAGCATTTCAGTGTTCTTTCCGCTTCTCTGTGTAAATGCATACCCTCTATACTTTCCTCTATATGAGCATCTTTTCTGGTCACTGAAAAAGGGACGCAGCGATACAGGAAGCTATGGCCTCAGGTACATACATGACTTAGCCATGTGATTAGCTGACTGCACCTGAAAAAGAGTGCAGGGAAGCTGGAGGTGACTCAGCGTCCTCTACATGGGGCACACGTTCCTCTACCTCATTTCTTTTGCCATTGCCGTCCCTTCTCTTTTTTTCTTACCATCTCACTCCCGTGTGTTACGGTACGTCTTTCTCTTCCTCAGCCACCGTCTTTAACTGCACGATTCCTCTTGTTCTTTTTATCAGGCCTGTCATCCGCTCCCTCCGTCCCTCCCTCCGTGCCCTCGCTCCGTCTCTTTGACATTCTATCCTCATGCAGGCTCGCTCTTTCTCTGCCCTACTCGTCTGTCATCCTCCCTTGCCCCTGTCATCTCTCATGTCCCCATTCTCTCAGTCCCTGTCCAACCTCTACTTTCCTCTCTCTCATGCATTCGATAACTCAGGAGCTGCCCAACGGCCAGTTCCAAATGAAGTAAATGCCATGTTACAGATCGGTTTCTCTAATGAGTGATGATTTACTGTTTATCTGAACGCTTCTCAGTGGCCTCATCGGCAGCTGCTAGGCTATCAGCCACTAAGAACCCCCCCCCCCGGGTGTTCCAACCAAAGGCGGGTGCTACTGCGGTTGATAATGCCTTTAGAAATCCTCTTCTTTTACCCAGACGCCCTTTCTAAGCAGTAGTGAGTGGACGGCTCCTAGCCGGGGTACTGTGTTTTCCCAGGAGCAAAGCACCGTTTCTAGTCCTACAGGGAGGATCCACGAGCCTAGAAGAAACAACATATGTTAGACTGCTCAGTCCTCCTTAGGCCGCCCCTCCACTTCTTCTTCTTCTTTTGCTTTGCATGTTTCTATGCATATCCCTTCATCATCCAGAGTTATTTTTACTCCGCTTTTGGTGTTGTGACAAATTTGAGGGCCACTGTGTGCTACTTTGTGCATTCCATATTCCCCCCATGGATTTTATATAGGATACTATATGGCTTTAAATAAAATAAGAGTTAAGAGGAGGATGTACAGAACAAAAAGAGAAGAAGTAACCTCTCTAACCTCTCACAGATTTATCTCTGAGGATGGGTGGATAGAAAGATGGATGGATGGATGGATAGATACATAGTACACATTTGAACAGCTAATTGTCAGCCTGTTAGCATTGTCATTGATGACGTTAGCATTTAGCTCGAAGCACCACTATGCCTAAGTGCAGCCTCTCAGAGAAGCTAGCATGGCTGTTAGTTTAAATGTGACGAACAATGACAGCCTTGCAATTAATAGTTTTTTTTTTCTATTATTATTATGCTTTGTCATCCATTTCATACACAGAGTACCTGAATATGTTTGAATCGTCCCATCCAAAGCCTGTGCCCATTAAAAGCCCATCAATTTGCCAACCCTGTGCGCTGTCGAAACCCACATACAGACACACACCAGGGAATGGCGTATGTAAATAAATGTTGCACTACTTGAAAAGGCCAAATATCACACACATAAAGGTCATTTCACAGACATATTTCATAAGTTATTATATACACGCACGCACACCCCCTCTCCTCCGCAGTGCCGCCACATCCAGCTCTGTCATATTAGGTGCTGGGATTGCTTGTCATTCAGAGGCTTCTGGTTCTACAATACCCAGCACTCCATCCCCCCCCCTCCCCCCCTCCCTTCCCATTGCCCAAATTGGCTCTAAAACCACAAGTCACTTTTGATTTGACCCGGCAGGCCCTGAAACAATAACTTCATCAAGCCCTGTTAGAGTCTCATCCTGGCCAGACAGCTCCAAAGAAACAAACACTGATTTCCCTTCATCTAGTCTAGAGGGCACCTTTCTTCTTTCTTTCTTTTTTTTTTTGCTCCGTCTCAGACGGGGTGAACGCACAAATGGCCGTCACAGCGCTCTCCCCCCGTGCTCCAGGCTCGCCTTCCTGCAATTTTTGTCAACGGAGGAGGACTTTGTGGCACGCTGCAGTTGCAATGCAGTATGAAATAGGTCACCCAACGGATTCTTGGACACCGACTTTCGAACTAACCCCCCCACTCTGCATCATAATCATAAGCCGCTTGTCAATATGGCTTACTTATGCCTGTGTCACCGGCTCGCAGTGTAACTGTGACACCAATTACTCCCCAGGAGTAAACTGCCCCATCTGAACAGATCATCTTCGGACGTGGAGTTGGTGCATTTTTTAAAGGAACTGGAGCAGTTTGGTAAAGCAAGAGGATGGGTAACATTGGGGAATACAGATGACAACGTGTGACCTCAGCGCCTCAGCATTCAAACAAGCCTTTACTGGAGAGTGGGGGCCGACTGGGGCTGATTGAAATGGGAGACCCTCTGGGCAGACGTGTGGCTGTGTGTGCATGTGTCCTCTTGACAAGGACACTGGAAGAGTGAAATGGGGGGGGGCGGGGGGTTGAGACTGTTCATGTGATATTTTTTGATGTTTCAAGGTTCCCTGTATGTACACACGCATGGTATTCCTCCTGTATTTTCCTCGCTGATGTCCACAATTTGACAGTCTGTCCCTCACCATGCTTTCCCATTTCCTCCTCTCCCCCCCATTGTCACTCCCACACCAAACATGCTTAGTAATGAGATAATAGAGTGCGACTCAGCCATTATGTCAACAGTGCATATGCCAGACATTAAGTCTCATCGTTATGAAGTTAGGGGACGGAAGCCGGGTCCCTTGTGGATCCCTAGCGGGCCTAATGATCTGATAATGGGATGACACATGTAATGGCCCATCTCGGTGGAATAGAGGTATCTCTCTAGCACTTAAAACTTACAGATTCCCATACACTGAACATGTGGTTTTACACCCACCCACACACACACACACACGCATGTGCATTAATCGACATTATTTGTCCGATAGCCCCACCCACCTGGGTGTTACACACACGTACGAACGAGCGCACCCATATAGACGGACAGTCAATCATAATTACAGTGATGAAGTACCCTTTCGTCTCTTTTAATTGAAAACAAATGGGACCCAGGCCCGTCCCTGGTGTCTCCACGCTGATGAGTAGAAGGCTGTCTTTACCGGCTTGCAATCCCACAGGGAAAACAATAGCAACATTCGAAAGATATCTTGAGGATTCATTCGTCATCATTAGACACTAACTAAAGGCAAAGAAGCCAGTTTCAGGAAAAAGACATATGATAGGATACAACTTTATTGTCAGTTTACACTGAAATTTGATATTCTCGGATCCAGATCTTAATCTCATTTGGGTTTAGCAACAGCATAGACGCAATGCTAAGATAAGATGTTCTTAAGCCTGTTAGAAGGCAAAAGTTGGCATTCATAATTTCAAACACGCATGGAGTTCGAAGAGATGCTGTCGGCAAGTCTGCACGAGGTTTAAATGTACGTACGTAGCCGTAGTCCAAACTGCATACACAACTCCCATCAGGCCAGAGGGGTCTCTCGTTTCTGAGGTCCGTACCACGGCGTCTCTAGAGTCTACATTTTGCTCTCAGATGCACACATTACCGTAGTATCCCTTTCACAAACAAACACGCTCCCTCTTTCCTTACACCGATTGATTTAGCCATAAAATCTCCTTGCCTTCTCCCATCTTTCTCCTCTGAGTAATTACCTCATCGGGTCTGTTTTTAACCCACTTCCATCCAACGGTATCCCGCAATAATACTCCCCTCCCCTCTCCATCTTCTCTCTTATGACTCATAACACGGGTCAAAGACAGTCCATGGTGGGATGTCCCCAAGAAGCGCCGGGGGATGCAAATGTGGGACAGAAAAATGAAAAAAATATAACCATCAGCTTACGAAAATACAGGCAGAAAAACGACACCCGTGTTAGACCGCCCCCACTCCAAGCCCTTCACCGCAAGTCCTGGTAGCACATTAGTATTGGACCCTGGTTAAATGGTCGACCTTCTCCTCCCTCTAATCAATCCATCCATCCAGATGAATGGTAATGACCACAGAGAGGGAGAGCCCCTGCTGAATTAAACATTTCCTTCCAATGAGGATCTTATTTTCCTGCTTTGGATAGCAGAGCGGGGGCGACATTTTTTTCCCCGCTGGCAGAGGCACTTTATCATCGTGAAGCTCAGGTGCATCGCAGGTCAATGACACAGACCCAGCATTGTTCTAATATATTCCATCTCGGGGCAAATTAGATGCATTTCGCAGTGAACCTTCAGTCTCAGGGTCAAGCCGCAACTGCCCCCGCAATTTATACGACTGCCACATTCAGACGGCCTTTTCTGAGAAAGCGGCGCGTGCCCAGCTCCGTAATGGCTGCGGCGGCAGCAAAACCAGGGTCCAATCTCCCTAAAGTGTTGCCCAGGAAATCCCATGTGATTGAACCGGTCCCTCTATGTCCCAGTTTTGTGCCCATGTGTTACTTTGTGATTCACGTGCAAGCTAACCCCGAGATCTTGACTGATTAGTATTCTTTGCCCTTTCTCTCTCTTTTCTTTCCCTCTGTCCATGGTTTCTCTCCTCCTTTACACTTCCTCCCTCTCTCTATCTCTCCGTCATTTCTTCATCCTCCTTATCGCTCACGTCATCAGGTCGCCAGTTGACCATCTTCAACAGCCAGGCGTTCATTAAAATTGGTGGCGGTGGAGATAAGGGGCGCCACTTCCAGGGCCAGATCTCGGGCCTGTACTACAACGGCCTGCAGGTGCTCAAACTGGCGGCCGAGGGCGACCCCAACGTCCAGACCCAGGGCAACCTGCGGCTGGTGGGCGACGTGCCCTCGGTGCTCACTACCGACACCACCTCCACCACCCCGCTGGCCGACATGTCCACCACCATCATGGAGACGACCACCACCATGGCCACGACCACCACCCGCAAACAGCGCTCGCCCACCATGAGGGACAGTGTCACGCAGGTGAGCAGTGACGAGTTTGGGATCCGAGCGGGTTTGCGCGACTCGTAGAGGCGGAAATGAAGCGCAGCTGAAAGAAGGCTGAGCCCCGAATCTTTTAGGTTTTAAAAGAACTTTGTGTCCTTTTCCCTCAGTCTCTGAATGAATCCGGCAAATCAGTGGAGCAAAAGTTCTATTACTGCGGGAATATCGCACATTCGTTCTCTGAAAATAGGTTTTTAAGATTAGTAATGCTGTCTACGCCAAATTCCTACCTTACTTGTGTTATGTAACTTGAAAATAGTAACATCTGACAACATGACATCATGATTTTGCGTAAACATACACGCCCACTTTCTTAAGCCAAGTGGCGTTTTATCTGTACGCATTTTGAGCTGCCCAAAGATGTCTACAGCGGACATATGCGCCACTTGGCGTGTTATCACCACTTGGTGTGTTATCGCGAGAAGAAAGCGACGGTTTGGTTTAGGAAATGTGACACGCAGGACACGATCCCCGGTCTCCTGGGTGAAAGTCCTGTGTTTGACCCATCCTCCACCCCAACCGACCTCCCTACACGGATTTTCGCCCTTTCATACTACTCGCTACGGCGTCAATTCACACGCAATCGCAAGGTAATGTAAGTCAATGGAGGCCAAACGGCGTTGATAAACACGCTAAAAGGCGAGTATGCGTCTTGATAACACGCCAATAATGACATACGAATTGGCGTGTCATACATACGCCACTTCATGAGATCAGTCTGCATCTGACAATTTTTGCCTCTGTTTAGGTGGCAGAAGTGAAAAGTAGTGATCCTCAACATTTGTTGTGTTCTGGTTCAAAAAGATAGTTGGAGAACAACTACATGATGGTTCTTGTTCTTGGCAACTATGATGTTTTCCCAAATAATGTACAGACTTTTAGGCATTCTCTTATGAAAAACAAAAAAAGGCTTGAAAAATAGTGTATATTGCTGCCGTAAATGGAGCATGCTGGACCCTCCCTAGTGTTTGGGCTGAGCCACAAATGTTTGCAACATCTGGCTCCGCCCCTGCACCGAGCTTGGGAGACTTTTTAATTGGCTTTCAAAATTTGTGCTGAAAACAATATCTGAATGATTAAACAGCGTGGCCAAGTAGCCCCCAGATGACGCGTTTCAAAAGAAATCCTATGTCAATCCCGCCACAAGGTCAACGGCGCCGTGTCTTGCGCGGGCCTCGTCCCTTGGCCTTTCAGCCGCATTCAGATGTTCAAACGGCCGCCAGCCCGAGAGGGAGTCACGTAGCCGCTTTGTCTAGCTCGTCCTATTAGACCAATCAACGCTGCAATTTTGATTTGCGCTAAGAAGATATGGCTGACTAAACCACGCAGACGTGGGCGGCTGCTGGAAATTGCAGCACATCCATACAGATCAACAAAGGCTGGAAGAGGGAAAGGGACATAATGAAAAGGAAACCCGGCGGCAGCAAAAGCACAACAACTCAGGGTGCCATAAACTTATATTTATACCCTCACATGCATGTGACAGGCTATGATTAACGGTTTGAAATCCCGTGTGCCAAGGCCAGCCGTCGCCATCGTGGTAAGTAAGAATTAGCAAACAGTAGGGAAGATCTGTTGCCCACATACTGGGGGATGGAGGAAGCAGGTCATCCAGACCCACTACTCTCGTAAAGAGACCTAATAACAGGCTCTGTGTGTTCTCGGGGAAGGGGGGGGGATGCTCTAGTTCACGGCCAGTATCATTAGCTACAAGCTGTGTGGTGTGCAAAAAGACCTTGCCGCATGGCATTTTAAAGTACGTGTGAATCAGATAAATGGAAGCTATGAAAGCTTTTTCTTCCATGTCTACGCCAGATGTACATTATGTCAGCTATTTCAATGTCATCGTCTCACTTTGTACTGTAAATACTTAAAAAAAAGTTGCCCATCTCATACTTTAAGATTCAACTGTCCAACAAACTTTTCTGATGTTGCAGGAAACACAGAAGCTGCAGAGGTGCCAATTACCAGCGCATTTCTCTCATTCCGTTGTGTTCATTAGCGCTATTCACATCCACGGAAGCTTATCCGAGATCATACGGCAAGCCTGCTTGCGCTCGTCCCTGACATCCGCGATCAGCAGATTCGGAGTATATTTAGAACCGGCTCGCTCTTTGTCCCTTCATCATCATCTCAAACCTTGGCAGGATCTGTCTCATTTTGAGCGCCAATTAAAGTGAAGTCGAGGTGAGGCTGTTGATTGCACGAGTGCTTAATTCACTCCACTTTGTATTGTAGACACTCAGTGCAAAGAAAAATGGAATGTTGTGTTGTTTTTTTTACATTTGAAAATATTGCTTAATGAATAATAAAATCTACGGAAGAGGATTAGGGCCACGTGTGAAAAATGTATTAGAGTTCGGAGAACTCAAGTCAGAATTCTGACTTTATTCTCAGAATTCTGACCTTACGCACAAAACTCTGACCCTTTTGGCTAAATTGAACGCGTAACGCATGCGGACCTACTCTCATTCGCAGTCATTAAGTTGTTTCCTTTATATTGGTAGTTTAATTTAAAAGAAATAAAGACACTGAATGATCCATTTCTGTGTAAAAGGGCACCGCTCTCTGACCGGTGTCGCCAGTTTCATTGATTATAGTGGAAGCGTAGTGTTGGAACGTCCGCTGCGCATACGTTACGCGTGCAACGTAGCCGGCCCGTGAGATTGCGTCCGAAATCACATACTACGCACTACATACTCAATATGTACATAGACTATCGTTCAAAATACTTTTGGCATTGCCAGATAATGCCTACGTTATTGAAAAAAAAGTTCAGCAACTAGACCAACAGTCACTTGTAGTAATGTCAACTGAAGCGTTTTTGACGTTACAGAGTTGACCCAGTCGCTGTCAGTTTGTCGGTTATGAAAGTTGACATCACTACCGCATTGCATTGTGGGATAATTATGCCAGCGTATTGTCCAGGGTTTGCATACTGTAATGGTATGGAATCCCAGATGCAACCTGACTTTATTCTCAGAATTCTGACTCAACTCTGAACTCAAATACATTTTTCACATTGGCCCTAATCGTCTTCCGTACGTAGCAGTGCTCCTGGCAGCGGCTGACAAAAGCTACGAAGGTGGTCCTGTTCACAAACCAAAGGCACGTTCTTTCAGTCGTGATTGAGTCTGCCGTGTAATTACAAGAGAGTGACATTTTTTGGACTTAAAGGTTGGTCGGAGCTCCTTCGCCGACATCAGCGTCTCCGGCACGCCCAGTTGGCATGACTTTTTTTTTTTTTTTTTTTAGATGAATGGTCCGTGGTTTTGTTTTTCTGCGTCTCCTCTCTAAACATGAGATCAATGGAACCTGACTCTAAGATGTCACATGTAGCCATCCACTCAGTTCAATATCATATCTCTGGACGCCAGACTTCTTGGCGGAAATATCCTTCCGTGTTCAGCGTATAACGGGCTTTTACAACAGCGCTCCTTGATGCGAAATTGGCAGCCGTAGACGGGCCCCGTTTGATAAATTATCTGGAACTCTTTTAGTATAGCAGAGGGCTCCGAGTGTTGTCTGCTTCTCTGTTGTTACAAGCCCTAATGTGGGCTGTATTTGCTGACTGACGTTTAAGTTGGGTCATAAAAAAAAAGAGCACCTTTAGAGTGCTTTTTATGGCTCAGAATCCATTTTTGTGTGCACATATTGTAACAGCTTCTCCTTTATTATTATTATTATTATGTACCTAGCTGAACATAGTGTAGATCGTCGCAATGGTCCAATATAGCATTGAAAGATATGTGCTTGAGAATGAATAGACATTACCGATGAGTCACTCATCCCGATACTTTAATGGTCGAAGATGTTTTGCTGCGCGCACAATATAAAAGCATTAGTGGGGCGTATAGCTGGCTACCACAGTCCTAATCATTCAGCCAGAAGGCCTCATCTGCTCCCCCTCGACGAAAAAAGAGAGAAAATAAAAGGGCAGAGAGTACACACAGTTATAGTCGAGTAAAATTAAGCAACAAAGTCCTGAAAGGTTAGGGATTGCATTGATTTTGAACAGCTGTCAGCATATGAAATCTTTTATATTTGCTCTTCTAAACACTCTGCACCTGGAACGTCTGTCCTGGGAAGAGGCCTGCGGTGCATAGGGAGTGCTGTCGTCTGTTAATGATTATGGCAGCGACAGCAATTTGGCAGAAATAGAAGAAAAGCACATCACATACTGAAACTCAAAACCCAGTCAGAACAGATCTTCACTGTGAATGTCTCAAATTTGGTCAGCGTTTACAGTATGTTGCACTATGAGTAATAAGGTCTGCTTTGTAAATGGTCATTTTTCAATAAAGCTGCAACTAAAATAGTAAGTAACGTAACTCTTTTTTATAATACGGCGTGTAGGTTCAAGAAGCAATTCAATTCTTGCGGAAGAAATGTTCAATTTGTAGGTCTTAACAAATTGAATTAAAGCTCCTACGTGTAGATGATTTTATAAAATGTAAGGGCAGAATTTATCTACGATTCCCAAGGTTCATTTTGGCAAGAAACAACCGATCACTTGCGCTGCAAACAGTGGTTAGAGGCTTAAGAGAAGTGAGAAAAGTGATTTTACAAACGACGCCAACAACCTCGTGCCTGTTAGTAATCTTCCATTTAATGTTTGTCAGAGGTGGCTGTAGTTTCCGTCCTATCGGAAGCTGCAGTGGTTAACATGGATGCAGTTACAGTTTGTCATGTTGTTACAACACCAATCTCCTACATGCTTGTTACCATTTTCCTGGGCATTTTTTTTTCAAACCCCCTTTCCATCTGGAAGGGCTTTGAAACTCAACCTGCCGTTCAAAAGAGCCTTTTCTTTATCCATTTCTGCTCAAGGAGCTTTGTTTCCGCTAGCCATCCACAACGTCGCTGCTGCATAGCTTCCTGATTTCCCAAACTATACGGAGCGGCCCGAGGCCCAAATCACAGAAGGCGTTAATCACATGCCAAAAAAAGGGAATTTGTTACCTCGTGTTATGGCGTTAATCTTGACAGCCCTAATACGTACATCTCAGTAATTTGGGTAGTTAATAATCCATCCTAGGGGGTCTGTGCTGTCATTTTGCGCTAGAGCAAACCTAGTAATAGCATTATAAATACTGCGACGGGCAAAGCCAACAGGAACCACGGAGCTCTAATAAATATATCCCTAACACCCGCCAAGACACAGCGGAGACAAGCCAGGGTGGCGGAAAGCAAGCGAGCGGAAACACAAATTTCAATTTCTCCAAAAGCTCTGAGCTACCCGCCCCGCTGCAGCTTTGATCATAGTGGAATAATGTGCTTTGATGCTTAGAATAATAGATCTACCTTTTGATGTGTGTGTGTGTGTGTGGCCTGATTTTTCTCTTCCCTTCACCCCTTCCATGAAACAGTTGGAGTCATCACTTGTCTCGCTCTGACCCAAATTTGGAGTGAGGGTGTTATAAAACTAAGATCACAAGCAGCAGTCGTGCTGCTACCGTCTTAAGACGAGAGCATCCCCAGGTGTTGGCGTCTGGACGGATGCGAGACGCTTTCAACTTGTCTCCTTTGTGGATTCTTGGAAACTGATGAGAAAAGTTCTGAGCAGGTCAAACATGGAGTTTGAAGCTACTCCTCCAGCATGTATCCAATATAGTGCACTGGGTTAGTGGTCCTCGCGTGACACGTTTACATTTTTTATTTTTATTTTTATCCAATAAATTACTCTGGGAATTGGGGTTCACGAGCGTCACAGACGTTGCACCAAATTACAACCGTCGGAGGCCGAAGCAGCCGTTTGACATTCACTCAGCAAGACGTCGGATTATGGCCGCAAAGGCCCCCCTTACGCCGGCAGTTATTGATGTCCGGGTCGCTCCATTCGAAGCAGTGAGCGCTTTAATTGATTCATTTTGTGCCGTTTCCTGTGGAGTAAGGAGAAGGTGAGGGTGTACCGTCTAGACGTGCAGCTGTGTCAGTCATGCAGTAAGGAGGACGAGCTGGGTCAAGAAAGACAGATTCCTGTTTCAGACAAAACACACCTCTTTAAATCGGTTGGCGTTTGTCCCAAAAGAGCTCGTTTCACTTGGACTTTGCTTACATAAATACTACTACTCATAAAGCACACCCAGCTGCATCTTTTCAGCAAATTTGTAAGTAAAAGGGCCGCACAATCTATCGTTTTTTTGTTATCGTCATCGCGATACCAACTGCCTCAATATATGTATGTATGTATATATAGGTAGGTAAGGTAACTGTCATTCTTTTAAGCCTTTTATGTTCAATTCAGTGTTGAATATGTTCAATAAAAGAATGTTGGAAATTATTTCCGTTCATTTGTTTTAAATTCAGCGAGCAACATTTGTGGTTTTTTAGCAGAATACTGAAAGCAGCAGAACTGAATACATTTCAACATCTGTTTATCGCGATATTCAAAAGGTATGGCATATATATTCCTCACATCGGGCAGCCCTAGTGCATACGTAGGTAGCAGTGGAGTGGACACCTCTGCCACAGACTCTTCGGTCTGTCCTCTGCACCAATAAATGTGTCCTGACTCTCTCTCCTCTGTCTCTGTTCTTCCAGAATGCAGATGACCTCTTGGTAGCATCAGCTGAGTGTCCTAGCGATGACGAAGATTTGGAGGAGTGTGAGCCTGGAAATGGTGAGTCAACTCAGGGGGTTCTGTCTTCGTAATACTCGGTATCCAGCGGCAAAGAGCATCTTACCGTAGAAACACGAGTAGACTCACCTAGACTACTCCTCCAGCTCCCTTTTTACGTGACACTTTGCGACTGCAAAGCCCCTCTGTACGCAGCTCTGATTGGCCACACGTGCGCGCCCCCCCTTCATATCCCCCCTTTTCTTATTGTTTTTTCAAAACGGCAGGCAGTCTGTCCATAATTGCTCGGCCGAGCGGTAGCATCTGGCATTTACCCAGCCGTTGCCCCAATTTTAACACGGCAAGACAGTTCCGACGTGGAAAAGCAGCGCACAGCTGTAGCCTGGCAGGCCCGGTCGCTGAGGCAACAGCGGGTCCAAGTTACGTTTTGACACCGTGACAGGAGGTGGAAGCTAAAGGTCGGGTGTTTGACTCCCTGCCTCTGTGCTTTCTAGCTCTATTAGGCCGACCGTACTCGAAAGCCGCCAAGAACCACGGACATTCCGGCAGTGTGATTCAAATGACAAAATAGAGATAACCTATTCAGATCCACATTTAATGCCATTTTATCCTGAAATATCGTGTCTGGCAAGATTTATGTTGTCGAATGGCATTGCAGATTTAAATGGCTGGTGTGGGTGGCGTGAAAACAACAGTTGCCTCCGTGAAACCTTATTATTATTAAAGCAGTGCCAGTATGCTAACTTATTGGGATTTAAATAGTAGAAAGTGTTTTCTGGAACCCCGTTAATAACTCCCGGGGCAAAAGCAATCTTTATAAATTAAGTCCATAAATGTACACTCGATTTAGCATATTATAGATCGTCCAGTAAAAATGCTCGAGACTTGCACGGAAAATGGTGTATTATTAGGTTCGAGGGAGCTTGCTTTAAAAATATTCAAATAATTAATAATTCTTTGACAAATATTTAGTATGCCACAAGAGATAATGGAACAATTAACACATGGAAACGGGATTAGAACTTGGCAAATGTTTGTTTTTTTATTTCGCTGCGTCTTTAATCACATCACACTCGGCTCTCTCTAGGAAACTGTGCCCAGAAGCGCAGACCCCCTCCTTGGGAGAAACTGCTGTAGACAAAAATAAAAGCAAACGTGAGCAAGTACGGTTTATTATGAGTTAATTTCAGGCTTTTACAAAATAGAAAGAAATGTAAGTAACCAATTTAAAAAATGCATGACTAATCTCAGTAGGGATCTATTGTGAATTTAACAACATAAAGGCCAGATTTGCCCCGAAATCTATGGTACTCTGTCCCGAGGGTAGAGCAAACCTTCATCGAACAATAACGGAACAAACGTGACCAAAACACGATTCAAGCACTTTACTAAAGTTCTTTTTCGGGAATGGGGATTAGTGCTTGGAATAGAATATATGTTGGACTGTAAACGGCAGGAGATTATAGCGTATGGTACGTTTGCGCGAGGAGAACCGGACCAGAACCTGTGCTCCGAGTGTAGCTTTCCCCTGCGGTTTTCTCAGGAGGCGGTGGGGACGGAAATAGAGACTCAATTCACTCCTTATCAAAAGGAGAAATGAGTTTTTCAGCGGATGCTATGCCCAGGCCTAATCTCCCATGGGGAAACGCAACGCTCTCTCGTATGCCCACACAAACACACACATACACGGGGCAGACATGCTCACCTTACCAGACAGACAGACACTTGTCTCTCTCACTTTTTCTCTCCTTGAGAAACAACAAACACGCACGCACGCTCCGTATCACACCTTCCAGATGCCACAAGAGTTCCAGCGAGGCAAAGCCGGCGGGGGTCGGATAAACCTCGGTGAAAACTGTCGACGAGGAGAGAAGAATTAACATTGTCCGCAGAAACTACCCCCCTCCCCCCGCCTCTCCATCACTGCTCCACAAACACAGGCCTCGAGTTGTGGCGCGATAGGAAAGATTCAGTGTTTTTTCAATTCCGTGTGAGGATGCAGCTCCGCCTTATTGAACTGCCTTCAGGAAGGAGAAGAAATGTTAAGCACGGCTGTGGATTTTCTATTAAGCCCGAGCCAGATATGACCGCTGTGAATACACGGGGGATCAATACAACTCCTTCCTACAGCGATGTACAGTACATACTGACCCTCGTTGAGATTTGTATCACGTTCCCTTGCGCTCAAAGCAGGAGAGAGAGAAATATGGAAAGGAGCCAGGGCGGAGAGAACGAGAGCACGCGAGGGAGAGAAGGAAGAGGAAGCCGAAGAGAGGATATGAAATTGGGAGTAAACCGAGTGGAATTCCCATGAACGATTCCCGCCTTTCCCAGCAGGCTAATTAAACTCTGACTATGTTAGGGAGCCTTAATTACATCGCTCAATTAAAGCTCTGGTTTGGGTGCTCCGGTGCTGTTAATGAGCCTCTGTCATACGGGTGACGAGGCCTAGGAAGTGGGGACAAAGATGAAACATGTAGGCTACGGTATTGGAAAAAAAAAACACACCCAAAAACATATCTGCATGAACACTCGCATACTTATATTAAAAAAAAAAAAAAAAAAAAGCAATCCACAGACGCATTGTTTTTACATTAGAGAAGCTATTTCTACAAACGTGTCTCTCCGACAACAGGCCCCGCTCATTAAACGTTTCATTATCATCTGCGTACGTAACTCGACCTCACTTTCCCCCTCTCTCGCATGACTCGGAGCTGCTTCTCAGTCGCTGGATGTTGTACGTGCTAAATCAGAGCTTTCAGGAGCTCCTCAATAATTCATCAGGCGACAGGCTGTAGAGGCAACCTGCAAATGTTCTTTTTTTAGGTTGCGGAGCAAAACTGAGAGATTGGCAAGATTATTTTTCAGCGCGACGATTAATCGATCCCTCCTTTGCTAGCCGTTCTCCACGGGTAAACGGCCCCAGGTTTATCATACGGGTTCCACGGGTTAGGCGTTTGGCAACGTACGGGCTTGAACCGGCGTGCTCTGGACGCACACTGCTAAACGGCACACCAAAAAAGTAGTATTATAGCATGTCGAAAATACCTAGTATAGTACGTCGAAAAAGTGATAAAAAGTCATAGTATAGTATGAGGAATAAAGCGATAAAAAAGCCATAGTGGGTTTGCCTAAAGAGTCAAAGTATAGTATGTCGAAAACAGAGATATAGTCCTTGCATTTTACATACGATAGTATGTCAAAAAAGTGTTAAAAAAAGTCATAGCGTAGTATGTCGAAAAAAAAAATCATATTATAGCATGTTGAAAAAAATTATAAAAAGTCATAGTATAGTATGACCAATAAAGTGATAAAAAAGTCAGCTGAATGAATCAGCATTCACTCAAAAATGAGCCACAATGGAATATAACAACAAAAAATATAACAATGTTTGGATTTAACCCTTATTGATACACGATTAACTAATTCACAGCACATTTACCAATAATTAGCAAAAATAATCAATCACCAATAACTGTTGATGAATATTTAGCCCGTCTTACCGGATGTACTACTCCAGAGCTGCGGAGAGGCAACGCGAGAATGCTGCGAATATCGAACTTTTTATTTATATGCACCGTTTATTCACGATTGCAATCGAAGAGTAGTTTACGTTCACAGTGCACTTTGAGATCCCCTTGGGAAAAACAAGGACCAAACGGTTTTCACGGAGAGAAGTCAGGGGAATCAGTTCTCACATCCGCTGGCTCCAATAGAACGGACAGACAGACTGGCGCTCAGTCTACCGTTAAACGCACGTATAAAAACCCAGAAAGCAATGTAACTGTTTAACTTCAAAACTGATCGCTGGTGCATTTTCTTATTAAAGCTCTGGTAGGCAGTATATTTTTGGCATTGTTGGGCAAAAATTCAATAATAACCTTTCAGCACATTGTAATTCAGTTGGTCTGAGAGAAAACTAAACTTCTGCACCACTGATCGGACCAGATAGATAGATAGATAGATAGATACTGTAGCTGTCATGCAGACAGAGAGGAGAAGGAGAGCTGCAGAGAGATGTCTCACTCTACTTTAAATCCTTGTGTTCTTTTGAATTATACCTCCTGCAGCTTTAAGTATTTCTGCTATCCGTTGCAAAATCGTATTGAAATTACAATTCAAATCCGACTATCACCCAGAGCAGCGGATGGAGAATGGGTTCTTTGTTCACATTTTGAACTGTAAACAAATATCACAGTTTCTTTCGGAAGTTTTGCGGAAGAACGCTGGCAAACGTGCTTTCCGGACCACCTAACCCAGTTATTTCTTAATCATTTTTATTATTATTATCCATTACACGTATTTTCCAAGAGCAGTTGTTTGACCTTTGCATTTGACAAATACACTTAAAGGAAAGCTTACAGTGGAAAAAGAGAGGCAAAAACAGATACAAGCCGGTTTGATCGATATTCCCTCGAGCGCACAAAAAAGCAGACACGATTTATCTAGTTTTGCACGACATGTCACGTGTCGCGTAAGATATCTGTTTTGAACCCTTCGGATATACTTGGTTGCAGCACCACGGTAGCAGGGGGAAAAAAAGTCGGTATCGGCGCATTGGGTCTGAGATTTCTACCGCAGCGAGCCAGGTTCACGGATGGGATCCAGCCGCCGCTGTCGACCGCAGCCAGAAAGCCACAATCGGCATCGTTCCTTTTGTGTCAAAATCAATCGCTTTGCCCCAGAGCGACAGCAGCAAACGCAGCACCTGTAAATAGTTTTTTCCCCCTCTGCTGCACTGATCATATGCCTTATTATTATTATTATTATTATTATTATTATTATTATACCTACTGTGGCACGATTTGAAAGCGAGCAAGAGAGAATATATATTACACTTTGACACGCTGCTGGATTTTCCATCAGGGTGCTCTAATCAAAGCTGAATTATAGGACGCTCAAAGTCCAAACAACCTTTTTGCTCTAAATATTTCAATCGACGCGAGCGAGGCGACGTGATCGGCAGAATAAAGATGTTTGTCAGGAGACCGACGTAGACGCATCAGTATCCATCTGCCCCGTTCTCCTTTTGAGTAAATAAGGGGAGGGAGGGGGGGTGACTCATACCGGCCGCGCCGTGGGTAAAGATAAAGGAAGACATTTCATCACGTGGGATAAACGTGGTTTTACTGCCTCGGCCGTTCAAATGCAATCATTCGGGCTGAACATCTTTGAATCTCTCTCTCTGGTTTCGATGCTTAAATTACACGGATACAATGTTACAAAAAGAGACACCCACACACCGGAATCACTGCGCCGTACGTATTTTTCAGTTCAAACATTGCCGACGTAGAGCTGTAACAATTCCAGATATCGCCGTACAAAACATTGCAATTTACGATATAATTGTCTCTTTCGGGTCAAATAAAAAATATTTATTACTTTTTCAAACAAATAAGTTTTCCCAAGTACGCAGCCTATAAAGTATTATTTTATTGTCATAAAAAATTATATTTTTATCCTAAATGAACATAAATTGACACAGAACGGGTATGCTCATCAATAAAAATTAAAAGCATTAATCATTAACAAAAAATAGTCATCGCTATTTGCTATGAACGCGTATAGGGGCAAGTGCCAACAACTAACAATTTAAATAATAATCATTTTTATAGTTCCAATTTGGCACATCTAAACAAAATCAACAGCCGTACCCCTCGGGACTTTAGTTAATTACAAATACTCGTATTAATTGCGGTCAACTTGTCTTGACTTTGGGTCAAACTGACCAATTTTCAATTTTTGTTTTATATCAGAAAATATGTGACGTAGAAATAAGCGCTGGAAATGTGCAGAAGAAAAATTTTACAATTTAAAATGTTGAAAAAAAAAAAAAAAAAAAAAAAAAAAAAAAAAAAAGGCATCAAAAATGTAGAAAAGGTTGACGGAGGACAACACAAGGGAGAAGCTGTGATTATGTAAAAAAAAAAAACGTACAAATGTTACAAATCCATCAAAATGGTCCATCTGTGGTTCTTGGCAGCTTTCAGGAGAACACAACCGTGAACGTCCGTGTTATTTCTGACGGGTTTTTTGTTTTTCTCTCTCGGCCCGTCCCCGACCCGCCCGGGCGTTAACTGAGCAATCAAGAGCCGCGTACAGAGAAAAAGAGGGCGCAGTCGCGGAGACGTCGATTGGCGTAAACCGCAGAGGCTCGACGTTCACTATTAAATGAAGCCAGTGGCCCCAGTGTCCTAAAAATCCAAATGTCTTCCGATAGAACATATAAATAAAGACTTTTACGTTTTTTCTTCACAAGACGTCGGTCTCCGGGTTACGCGACGAGAGCACGGCAGAGCGACGCAAGCGATTTGTCGGTACAACCCGTTACCGTTAAAGACTTTTATAACATTTGCCTCCAGAACATCTAAACGACGGGCCTGCGGATTCTTCAATTCAAACCGATCTTTGAGCATTTCGATATCGATTGATAAAATCCCCAAACCAACCTTTTAATATACGCCCTTACACCAGGGACAATTAACCCACAACAAACTTTTTGGGGGTCAATTGTTAATGTAAACATCAGCCCGGTGCCCAGTAACAAATATTTGAGGGTCACCTCTCGCTTTACCAATTTAAAGCGTAAGTTCTCCTGGAATCTTTTACATTGCATTGCATTTAGATGAAGGGGGCGGAAATCAAGGAGGTTAGAGAAGATGGGGAAAAAGTTGGTTGGAGAAGGAGTAAAATATTTTGGTTTAATAGAAAGAGAAGAAGAAGAAGAAGAAGAGGCCGATAGGTAAGCAGTTCGTCTTGGCGTTTAGATTTCCGCCGCCCGTACAGCACAGACAACCACGGAGCCGGGGAGCACTCGCGAGCCTGCCGTAAAGTAAGAGGACTGAGAGAGAGAGTCTGTGGGAGCGTTGGAAGGCACGAGTGAGAAGGAGTCAGTCGAAGGGAGAGTGGATAAAGTAGACAAAGCCAGAGAAGAGGGAGAGAGCGAGGGAACGTTGCGACGGACGGGTACAGTATCTCCTGTGATAGGGAGGGAGTAAGAGACGAAGAAACGGTCACCGGGGATTTCCACTGGATGCGTAACGGCTGCAGACCGGCTCCGCTGCGTGTCTGCTGCGTGCTCCGCCGTCCGTCAATACCCACCAGGTCCGGATTTGTTGCGGAACGGCTGCGGCCGTGACTTACACCTGTAGTCACGAGGACCCACAAGTTATCGCGAATTCAAGTAGAATAGAACCACAAAACCAACAACAGTTAGTTTCCATCCAGAGGAGTAGAGGGGAGACTACTCTGTGCTGTGTTTTCAAGGTGTAGTGCAGGGAAATATGATCCGCCGTAAGCACAGTGTATTTTATTTTGAAAATTAACCAGATATTTATTTTGTTTCTGTGCTCGACTTCCTGTCCCGCACTATCTGCCGTGTGCTGAATTGCTGCGGAGCTCCCCGTCGTCCGTCAAAAATAGAAGCTCTGTGTATCTGCTCCGGAGGGCTGCGGACTGACGGAACTGGGACGGAGTAGGGACGCAATATGAGATTGGGTGGTTGGCAGCTTCGCAAGTAGGTGGGGAAGGCGAGATGGCAAAGGAAGAAAAAAGATACAACGGGTCAGTCGACTCGTCTGTCCGGATGTTGCCCGGTAGAACCGGCGGGCGGTAGATGACGACGATTAGAGTTCAAAAGAGTAGGGCTGCGCGATATTTAGTTTTATCGTCTACATCGCGACATGCGAACCGCCAATCACAATCCACATAGATAGATTCATCAGATAGCCAATTAAGAGGAAGCAACGCAGGCATTATTTTATTGCGTTTGGCCTACCACCACCACCCCCCCTCTTCGGGGAACAACTTTATTTTTAATAAAGAAATATATTTTTATATACACAATATGTTACATTCAACACATTTACCGTTGTCCTACTGTAACCATTCACCCTGTTTTAGTGAGATCATGGATCCATATAAGGGCAGGGGGGATTAAAGCACCACGTACGAAGTGTAACACACAACGCATAAAACGCGACAAGGTGACAGACGGAACAACAGAGGGAAGTTATTATTAGCGATCGTGTGGTCACGGTTAGGGTGTTAAAAGGAGTTGGCAAACATGTTACGCATGAGTGTGGATAGTGTGCGCCTATGTGTATGAGTAAAGTAGTAACTGCAGGGGCCAAAAGAAAATGATATAAATAATGTAAAAGAAAAAGGGAGGGCGGGGTATTACAGAATAAAGGAGGGAGGTATGTGTCTGGTAACGTACACGGCTTGTAGTTATGTTTTTGTTGAATTTAGAAACGTTAGAAATGGGGACCAGGTGTCTTCAAAGGCTGACATTTGCTTCCCTCTGCGCGCATTGTGTTTACATACAATTTGCGGTAGGGTTTTCGTTTTCACCGCAGCTATTCTTCCGATGAGCGCGAGCGGGCGTTAAGACCGGCGTTTGTATTTGTCTATTATTTTCCCGAGGAGGGGAGCGTAGTTGAGGCTGGAAAGCTCCGACAGCTTTGGGGAAATCTGAATCCCTAGGTACTCGACGTTGCCCGCGCAAAGGTGGAGTTGGAGGTGGCGTTTACGGACAGAGAGATGGGGGCGCGATCGCCAATTACAATCGGGCGGATCGCGTTATCCGATATCTCTGGTACTGGCGAGTTACAGAAGATAAATGGGTCGAATCTAGACGAACGTCGGCAAACCGTCGACAAACGCGAACGTTCCCTCAAAGACGGGTTTCTCGTTCTCCTGCTACGACGAGATTGTTTGAATTTGAAAATATGGAGAAAAGATTGCGGAAGAAAGACGGGTCGTCATCGTCGGGGCCGTAAAATGCCGTACGGTCGAAAGTCGCATTGACGCCGACGTATCTTCCGTCTGGGTCCGCGAGGGATCGGTTTGGCGAGAACCGAATATCTTTAAGTATTGAGATCGAGACGCCTCTATGTTTGCTATGTTATATATTTAAAAAGCTGTAATTCTGCGTCTGTTAAATTTTGCAGTTTGTTGCAGGAAGCAAATATCAGCCTTTAATTTTATTGGACCGTTACTTATTACTAGTTTTTCGGATTGGTTACGGAGTTAAGCGGACGCGCGCACGTACATCAGAGTTGCGGGCTATGAGACATCCATCCATCCATCCATCTTCGTCCGCTTATCCGGTGTCGGGTCGCGGGGGGAGCAGCTCCAGCAGGGGACCCCAAACTTCCCTTTCCCGAGCAACATTAACCAGCTCCGACTGGGGGATCCCGAGGCGTTCCCAGGCCAGGTTGGAGATATAATCCCTCCACCTAGTCCTGGGTCTTCCCCGAGGCCTCCTCCCAGCTGGACGTGCCTGGAACACCTCCCTAGGGAGGCGCCCCGGGGGCATCCTTACCAGATGCCCGAACCACCTCAACTGGCTCCTTTCGACGCAAAGGAGCAGCGGCTCTACTCCGAGCTCCTCACGGATGACTGAGCTTCTCACCCTATCTCTAAGGGAGACGCCAGCCACCCTCCTGAGGAAACCCATTTCGGCCGCTTGTACCCTGGATCTCGTTCTTTCGGTCATGACCCAGCCTTCATGACCATAGGTGAAGGTAGGAATGAAAACTGACCGGTAGATCGAGACCTTTGCCTTCTGGCTCAGCTCTCTTTTTCGTCTGGCGGTGCGATAGATTGAATGCAATACCGCACCCGCTGCGCCCGATTCTCCGACCAATCTCCCGCTCCATTGTCCCTCACTCGCGAACAAAACCCCAAGGTACTTGAACTCCTTCACTTGGGGGTAAGGACTCATTCCCTACCTGGAGAAGGCATTCCATCGGTTTCCTGCTGAGAACCATGGCCTCAGATTTAGAGGTGCTGATCCTCATCCCAACCGCTTCACACTCGGTTGCGAACCGATCCAGTGAGTGCTGAAGGTCGCAGGCCGATGATGCCATCAGGACCACATCATCTGCAAAGAGCAGCGATGAGATCCCCAGCCCACCAAACTGCAACCCCTCCCCCCCCGACTATGCCTCGATATCCTGTCCATAAATATTACAAACAGGATTGGTGACAAAGCGCAGCCCTGGCGGAGGCCAACCCTCACCTGAAACGAGTCCGACTTACTACCGAGAACCCGGACACAGCTCTCACTTTGGTCATACAGAGATTGGATGGCCCTGAGTAGAGACCCCTCACCCCATACTCCCGCAGCACCTCCCACAGTATCTCCCGGGGACCAGGTCATACGCCTTCTCCAAATCCACAAAACACATGTAGACCGGTTGGGCATACTCCCAGGCTCCCTCCAGGATCCTTGCGAGAGTGAAGAGCTGGTCCGTTGTTCCACGACCAGGACGGAATCCGCATTGTTCCTCCTCAACCCGAGGTTCGACTATCGGCCGAACCCTCCTTTCCAGCACCTTGGAGTAGACTTTACCAGGGAGGCTGAGAAGTGTGATACCCCTGTAATTGGCACACACCCTCTGGTCCCCCTTTTTAAAAAGGGGAACCACCACCCCAGTCTGCCACTCCTTTGGCACCATCCCAGACTTCCACGCAATGTTGAAGAGGCGTGTCAACCAGGACAGCCCATCCACACCCAGAGCCTTGAGCATTTCTGGACGGATCTCATGAATCCCCGGGGCTTTGCCACTGTGGAGTTGTTTGACTACATCAGTGACTTCCGCCTGGGAAATCGACGACAATCCCCCGTTATCCTCCAGCTCTGCCTCTAACATAGAGGGCGTATCAGTCGGATTCAGGAGTTCCTCAAAGTGCTCCTTCCACCGCCCTATTACCTCCTCAGTTGAGGTCAACAGTGTCCCATCCTTACTGTACACAGCTTGGATGGTTCCCCGCTTCCCCCTCCTGAGGTGGTGAACAGTTTTCCAGAAGCACTTTGGTGCCGACCGAAAGTCCTTCTCCATGTCTTCTCCAAACTTCTCCCACACCCGCTGCTTTGCCTCTTTCACGGCAGAGGCTGCAGCCCTTCGGGCCCTTCGGTACCCTGCAACTGCCTCCGGAGACTCCTTCTTCAGTCGGACGGCTTCCTTGACCACCGGTGTCCACCATGGTGTTCGTGGGTTACCGCCCCTTGAGGCACCTAAGACCCTAAGACCACAGCTCCTCGCCACAGCTTCAGCAATGGAAACTTTGAACATTGTCCACTCGGGTTCAATGCCCCCAGCCTCCACAGGGATGCACGAAAAGCTCCGCCGGAGGTGTGAGTTGAAAGTCTGTCGGACAGGGACCACCTCCAGACGTTCCCAATTTACCCGCACTACACGTTTGGGCTTACCAGGTCTGTCCAGAGTCTTCCCCCACCCCCTGACCAACTCACCACGAGATGGTGATCGGTTGACAGCTCTGCCCCTCTCTTCACCCGAGTGTCCAAAACATACGGCCTCAGATCAGATGAAACGATTATGAAATCGATCATTGACCTTCGGCCTAGGGTGCTCTGGTACAAGGTACACTTATGAGCATCCCTATGTTCGAACATGGTGTTCGTTATAGACAATCCATGACTAGCACAGAAGTCCAACAACAAACAACCACTCTGGTTTAGATCAGGGAGGCCGTTCCTCCCAATCACGCCTCTCCAGGTGTCTCCATCATTGCCCACCACCATCATTTGGCTCCATCCATCTTCCCATCGAGTCTGACCAGCTTCCCTCTCCCCGCTGAAGAAAAGCATCCACACGGCACGATGCTATTCGGGGTGAGGTGCGGCGGTTTTGCATTTAGGTCAAAAATTTGAAAACCGCGTATCATTTTCCTTCCACTTTAGATTAGATTAGATTCAACTTTCATGTCACTGTGCAGAGTACAAGTACAAAGACAACGAAATGCAGTTTGCGTCCAACCCAAAGTGCAAACGGAGCAGAAAAGTGCTGGTCTGGCTGACACCAGACCCTTCTCAGTTGTAACCGAGAGCGGGTCTGGCAAAGGTTAATTGACAGTTACGTTTACGTTAATTATTACACAGAAATTAATGTAATTCTTAGTATTGTTTCTTGTTACACGTTACAGTAAGTCAGACGCTTATCAACGGCGTTATTATTTGCTTATATTTCAGAACCGCATCCACGTAACGTCAACTTCACGTCGGAGTCTTAAATAAATCTCGCCGTCTGACATCTCCGGTTCGAGTCGTTACCTACGGCCGGCCGTAGAACATTCTTCGTAAACCCTAGAAACGCTTGCGCGTGAAAATCCGAGAAACCGGGCTCAAAGTCGCCGAGATCATTTCGGGAGCAGAGCCGAAGTAGAACCGGAGTATTATTTTACTCAAGTACATATTTTCGATGAGTTTAATACCGTTAGTCCGATAATTTTTTTACGTGCCGCATCGTTACCGTTGCGAATTCCTCACGCTACGGAGACCGCGCACGTACGTACGACTACGTGTAGTTCCGGTTACGCGTTTCACGAAAATTGATGGCCAATAGCAAATTTTGTTCGACCGTGCGTCAGAGTTTGGCGGCCGGCGCCGCGCGGGTCGCTATGTCGCCGCCCCGCCCATCCTCGTTCACGGACCCCGGCCTGCCGAGAGCTAGATCGAGGTCCGTCGTGGCCCACGGCCTATGGCGCTCGATACCCGCGCAAACTCACCCTTTCTGGGTGACCGGACTACCAAACGCCGCTGCCCTGAACCGAGGTTGTTTCGTCAGCAATCTCTTACCTATCGCAGGTTCCGGTTAAAGTCGCAATGAATACGCACGTTGAGTTATTTAAAGGGGTGATAGAATGCCAAACCGATTTTACCTTGTCATAGTTGAATAATGACAGTTTAGTGGGTAACCAGGTCATACATAGAACCGCCTAGTTGACGTCAACTCAGCGGCTCCTCCTCATTTGGCTCTAGTTGACACGCCCCAACATTTACATGTGCTACAAAACTGATCTGATGTCAGCTTAGTCTTCTGAATAGGTCACGCAGATCTCAAGGAGTTCAGCGGCCGGTTCTGCCTCGCCCACCGGCCCGCCTTCCTTCACGGACCCCGGCAGCCCACGGCGCTCTGTACCCACGCAAAGTCACCGTTTCACGGGTCGGTGGACTACCAAAAGTCGCTGCTCCGACAGAGCTCCAGGGCCTGCAACTCCCCTCTTCCTGCTTAATGCCCGGTGCGTGCGTGCGAGCGAGAGCGCGGTCAGCGAGCTTGTTACGCCAGCAATCTCTTACCACAGGTTCCACTTAATCTTTTAATGTGCGTAATTATAACGTGTTGAGTTACTTAAACAAACGATCGGGGAAATAAACGCCACTTGTCCGCGAGTCTCATCGATAGAGCCTGCGGCTGAATGGAGCTCTGTCAATGAGAGCTAGCTAGCCTCCTCTTGGAATTCCTCTGAAATTCACAAATATTCAATCGGACACCGTCGTTGGCTTTACAAGACCTTTAGGTAGATGTCGTGTAAGCGGGGTGACGAAATTCAAACTGTAAATATAGCTACTCTAGTTATGCTGGCAGCTGGCAGCAAGCCAAGATTAACTGGAACTGCAGTAAGAGATTGCTAAGGAACAGTGTAAAATACCCTAAATAATCACCCTTTTAAACAAACGATTGGGGAAATAAACGCCTCTCGTCAATGCAGCGCGTGGAATAGGAGAGTCTCTAATTTGCGAGCGTACGGGGATTCGCTCAACCAATCGGCGTGCAGCTCGTATCATATTTGGAAGAAAAGCTCTTGTTGCAAATAGGGCCAATAAAATCTCGACTGTGCCGTTTTAAGCCCAACCGATGTTACGTACCCCATCGTGAGACCTTTAGGAACAGTGTGAAGTACCCTATATAATCATTCTATCGCCCCTTTAACCACGCGATGCGAAGCTGCTAGTTTATCTGTATTTTGCTAGCTTGCCGACTTTTCGCTACATGACACATTTTATTTCAGTATTTGTTAATGAGCGATTAATAAATCACTGTTGTATCAGATAATAGTATTTCTAACAGCTGTGACATCAATTTACATTTTTGGTTTTATTTCAGAAATTCTTAATACAGAGTAAAAAGTCCAACAATACGATGTTCAAAATTTGACTGTTTTCTTTAATAACTGCATAACACAACACTTGTACTGTTAGTACTCGAGTCCAAAGAACGTCGAGCACTTTAGTATTTCCACTCAAGCGGGGTGCTCTCGAGTCACTTTTTCGACAGAGCGCTCGTACTTTTACTCAAGTACTCTACCGCACCCCTAAACGCATCAAAGCAGACGCGGCGCCATCGACGAGACATTCGACGGGCGTTCCTAATGATCCTTTAGGCGAAAGAGGGGTGTTTCTTTTTTTTGCCCAGACGCAATAAATACGCCTTCGGGAGTCACCAATCTTTTTGAAACTGAGAGATACTTCGTGGGTATCGAGTCACACGAAGGGCTACCAGTTTGATACGCTCTTCTGAAATAACAAACGTGCTCGGTTCGCCTTTAGTTACATACGGTTATCAAGGAATATCGATACTCATCTATGTGAATACACCAATCACGTCAATGATTTCTCACAATAATTATCAACAATGACTTAACCAGGTGGGAAACGGATGATATCGATATTCATTTTTAGAACTGGCCCGAGGGCTACTCGTGTGGTTGTCAAGGGCTACCTGTTGCCCGTGGGCACCGTGTCGGTGATCCCTGATTGGAGTATAGGCATACGAGAATGTCAAGAGTCTGGAGTGTTTGCAAAAATATATTTTTTTATATATGTATGTATGTATGTGTATATATATATATATATATATATATACACATATATACACACATACATATATATAAAAATAGATATTTTGTCCACTGTTTGATTTCTCCTGAATTTGGGCAGGAGAAATTTTAAACTGTTGAGCTGTATGTCTTTTGAACAAATGCAAATAAAAGTTCAGCAGTTCACAAACATTGTCTTTAGCTTGTTTCAAAATGGGAACTTTTGTAAGAGTCTACCGGGACTCCCATCTCCGGAGGCCACGGGCTCAGGAACGTGTCTGCAAATAGAAAAAAAGACATACATGAGCGCAGCCCGTCACAGGCGAAGCAGACGGCACGCGCGAACGAGCGCTAAAGGAAAGGTCGAAGTCGAACCGACGAGACCCGGTCAACGTTCCCCGCGTTCGATCGGCGAGCATCCACGGAGCCGGCGACAATATTTCCACAATATATTGCGAGGGATTGGAGCAGTTGTGTGTGCTAGCAGTAGCGTGAGGGATCTGAGTATCACATCAGTATCAGGTGTGTGTCGTTGAGATAGCGGGGGTTGGGTAGGGCAGCACAAGCACGCACGTTGAAGTGTTTGAACGGTTTGAGTGCGTGTTTGAATTAGACGTGGCGTTATGAGGAGATAGTAAAGTTAGTCGGCAGGCAAGAAAGCAAACGAGCGAGTGTTGTTGAAGTTGAGAATGCTTGCAAGCAAGCGTGCTCAAGTTCAACAACACATGATGGAGGGCTGACTACTGGAGCGTGGTACTTACTGCGTGCGTGACGGGGTGTGGTGCAGGTAGGGCGTGCATGCATACATGTGTGCGGGCAGACATGTGGGTGTACTTACATGCTGTGCGCCTCCCCAGCGCGGACTCCAGCAGAGACTCCTCCGTCTTTGTCCTTCTGAGTCTTCGTCCGCCGAGGCTGCCGCCACCGGCCTTAAATGCACCTGTTCCAGCAAACGCAACAAGGGAAGCTAGAAACAATCCCTTTCTGTTCACCACCACTACTCTGTGAGTTCACATGAGGTACACAACCTAAACCCTCCATTTGCAATCAATCAAGGACTCTGATAAACATGCAACCTTACATCCAAACGTTACTCACTGTTATGCACCTTCATAAATAAAACTACAAAGTAACTACACATCTGCATTGCACTGTTTTGTCCTGCCTCGGTTGCACCGGATCGTTGTAGTCTGCACAAGCGCAGAGAACTCTCTATTTCTTACCGCCTTTTGGAATATCAAAAGGTAAACTTTCCAAAATCTTCCTCCGTCCGCGCGGCTCTTCTTTGTTCCCCAACTGTCGCTCTGCCATCCTCTCGGCCATCAGGGTGACCCGCGTCCCCTGGACGCAGAAACCGACTTCTTATGACGACGCCGTGTTTTTTCTTCATTTCGAGGGCTGTTTGTCTCTTGTTGTTATGTGACATGTTTATTAGCTTTCTTTACTTAATGCCTAATCCTATTCTTTCAATGAAAATGTATGCTTGTATAACTGACGAGGTTGGGGGAGGGGGGTGAGGAGAGACCTGATTTAAAGCCGCCCGTCCCAAACGCCTCCCGATCCCACCCCTATCCCTCGTCCAATGAACAAAGAGCAGCGGTCGTGATTTCATGCTGGGGATGTTGCCGTTTCTTTGGTCATGTTTTACTGTTGCCTTCCCTTTTTCTCACCTCCTCCCCTCCCCCAAGATGTGCCATAATCTAACCCCCACCATTGCTATGTTTTTCTAACTGTTTCTTTGACTGAAGAGAAAACTGTAGTGTATAAACTGCTGTTCTGACATGTTCTGTTAACGTACTCCCGATATGTTTAACCCTCGACTCCGGACGGGCCCGTTGCGCGGCCGACGAGCTTCGTTCCGTTTGGGTCTTTTACGGTGGGCCGCAGAACCGTTCCGACCGGTCTTTGACTCTTTGTTTGCGTCGCGGGTGTTCCGTAGTAATCGGAATGCCGCTTTTTTTCCGCCGCGCAACATCGTTTCAAGATCAATGCCGATCCGGCTCGACGTCGCCGCTACGTGCCAGTCGACGAGCTCAAAGTTATTTTTAGTACGATCGGGCTAACCCGCGAATAACTTTGCTAGTGACGTTTAGATAGACGATCGATCTCGTGCTACTGCCCCGCTCCTCCGGCGCAAAGAGACTTCGGTCGGGATTGACAACAGCCCCGGGACGCGCGGTTACAGTCGGCGAATAAACGTTGCCAAACGTAACGCGAACAGACGTTTGATATTCCGTCGACGACACCGTAGGGGTCGAAGAAAGTCGACGTTATCGCGGAGCGTCGAGAGACAACGACCGGCCTGCGGCTATCGCCTCTAGAGATTTGGATCCAAAAGCTTCGCGCTTCGAGGGACCGTCTGCGAAAGACTGCTGATGGCGGTGGGGATACGAAACGTATGCCGTTTGTGGACAAAAATATTTACCGATGACTCCTTTTCACGACGATGCTGTGGCTCGGTTTTTGCCCGACGTAGCTCGATACGGATGCAAAACGGGACCGTCGCTTTAAAATGTTAAATAAAAAGCTCTCATTCGCTCAAACTTCTCTTACCAATCGCCGTGGCACTTCCCAAACTCTCGCGTCTACACGCTACGGGTGAAATTCTCCCAAAACGTCGACTTACGTGGAAGCGGGATTCAATTTTCCACACAAAGCATTCGCCGAAAATCTACGAAATTAGTTTTTCTCATTCCAATTGCAGTGGTGCTTCCGAATCTCTCGCAACCGCTCACCGCGGGTCGAGTTATCCTAAAATGTCGACTCGCGCTACGGTAATCGGAATGAGAAAAGACCCTTTCGTTGAATTTTGAGGAATATTTTTCACAGACAATCGACTGGGAGAATTAACTGTACCAATTTTTTTTTCCTTTCTTATGAGTGACAGCTTAACAAAGAAAGCAGAAGACTCATCTGTCACATTGCCTTCAGGAAATGATGTTACTGCCAGATCTATGACTGAATGCTTTCTATCCGCTACGTGTGATTTTTACTTAACGAACTGATGCCGGTGACAAAGTTCCATTTAAAAAATTGTTTTGGACAACACGCGGTACCGATTACGCTACGAGAGCAATAAACCGTGCCAGATCGCGCGGTTCGGCAGGAACGATGACTTCGAATGCAGCGCCGCGGTATTTATATAATAGTTACTTTGGGACGTTATCCCCGCGGTGGCATATTTTTTTGTCATCGACGCGTAAAGGGAAAATAGGCGGACGGCTGGAAATGAAGCATCGCTAGCGCTAAAGTTAGCATTGACTAACGTTAGCTTCACACCAGCTGGTGTTTTTACACAAATTTTGGTGTCCGGCTCAAGTTTTTTTTTACTTTAACGCATAGTTGTCTTTGTTAACTTTCCTTTGTCAGAATGACTACAACTCGACAGTGGCTGCGGCCGTACGGAGCCTTATAAATATAAAAATTAGAGATGACTGACGTTGCCGAGTTAATAGCGTTACATTTTCACGGTTAGTTTAAACAACGTAACTTGTCCTGGTCCGCTTTGTCAATCAATCAAAGCTTTTATTACGGACGCACGCGGTCCAGAAAACGGACGGTGAGACGTACAAATACAAAAAGACAAGTCAGTGTATTCTGATACGTAAGTTAGGCTGTGGTAGAAGCCTTCAAAGTTTGCCCGCTTGGCATATTTTGGAAGGCATAACTGTCGTGCCGTTACGCGTGACGTTATGTGTGTGTAACGTAATTTGTCAGGCCGGAGCGTTAATGTAAAGTCATATTTGTCTACTCTAGGAGCAAATGAAAAGAGACCTTTTTTCGCTTCGGCCGCTGTCGAGTTACGGTCATTCTGACAAACGGAGGTTAACGAAGACCGCTACGCGTTAAAGTCGAAAAACTTGAGCCGGACGCTGAAATTAGTGTAAAAACACCAGCTGGTGTGAAGCAAATGTTAGTTAATGCTAACTTTAGTGCTAGCGATGCTTGATTGCCTTAATGACAAAAAAAAAATACAAAAAAACAATTTTTCATTGGTTCGAGTAAAAATCATACGTGCGTAGTGGATAGAAAGCATTCGGTCGTAGTTCTTGCAGTAACACCGTTTCTCGAAGGCAACGTGACAGAGGATGGGCCGTCGCTCGTAATTCCACGCCCCCGAGCGAAATCTGGGCCAAAAGTCTGAAACAGAAAAAAAGATTTGAAGCCGTAAAACAAACAAGTTTTGGAAATGAAAACAAATATAAAAGTTACAAATGAAAATGTATAATTTATTCAATTTTATTCAAACTGAAAGAAAAATTTGTACGCTTATTTTTAGTTTGAATACATGGTTTTATTGTTTCAAGTTTTAGTTTTTCCAACTATATATATATATATTTAAATTAACAAAACATTTGGCCCCGATTTAGCTCCATAAATGAGAGAATGAGATTTTTATTTCCCATTTTCCAGACGTACTGGGAAGTAACGCGATCGTCGCGAAAACAAATTATTAGTGAATATTTTTTCGAGAAGGGTTTGCGTACAGATTGAGCCGATCGCGGACGAGCCGTGCCCGAAATACGACCAAGCCTGCGCTCCGCACGTTTCGCCCTTTTCCAAAATAAAAGCTAAAGAGGAGATGAGGTAAATGTAAATAAAGGGTGGGGGAGGGGTGGGGGGAGTTGTTTATCTCTATCCGAGAACAATCTTACACAGCTTTCTTTTTGTAATTTTTTTCATGCAAAAATCATGCGGCCAATTTGTTGATGTAAGTGACCTGAACCTCGTGGTTTTTGCTACCTTATTTAACCAAGGAAGGATAGGCTGTCATGTAGCACCGTAGATGTTTAGCTGTTGAGTGTAATTTGTAGTCTACTTACCTTGTGTCAGTCGTGTAGCATGTGGGTCTGTGCAGCGCAGGGAGTGACAGGTGCAGCAGGGTAGAGTACGGCACAGTCCTAGATCTTGTACATATTGCAGTTAGTCAGCATATTTACACTTTTTGTTAAATACGACAGACTGACTAGACTTATGCTACTAACCCTAATGTTAGCTTTTGATACTGGTGTTGTTTTTCTTCTGTTGGTCTGGAGGCGGTCCGTCTCTCTCTCGCGGCCGGTCTCTAACGCTCTTTTTCTCTCCGTTGTCTCTTTCTTGTCCTAGGAGGCGAATTAGTGTTGCCCATAATAACCGTGGACTCCCTAGACCCCCCGTCCATCGCCACCCGCTACCCGGTAATCCCCTCACCCCCCACCTCCTACCGCCCTTTCCTCACCTTGCTCGAAACCACCAAAGAGTCCCTCCCCTTGCCCGACGGCCGGCCCCCCTGCCCCCCGGACCAGGAGGACTGCGAGGAGGCCGTCGAGGTGTCCGCGTACGGCTCGGGGGAGATGACCGAGTCGGACGACGAGGACTATTACAAAAACTCCCCCCTGGTCACCGACAGGACTGTCCTCCCCCCTCCCCCGGCCGCAGAGGGCGGCGTCCAGAACCCCCAAGACCGCCATTTCTCGCGCTCCCCCGACTCCCGCCGCCCTCCCCTCTCCTCCACCCCCACGGCCGACCCCGACCGGCTCGGCCCGCGCGTCGAGCCGGCCGCCGCCGGCGACAGGATCCCCGCCGGGAAAATGAACACCCGGGACCGAGTGCTGCTGCCGCCGGCCCACCCTTCATCGGACCCAGGCCGCCGCAGAGTCCCGGGAATAACCTATCCCCCCAATTTCCCCCATGTTCCCACTCCAGACCCCACGTCTCCCGAGAGAGGACTCCCCGGCGCCGTGGAGGTGCAGCAGTCCAGCAGCACCACGGGCATGGTGGTGGGCATCGTGGCGGCCGCCGCCCTCTGCATCCTCATCCTGCTCTACGCCATGTACAAGTACCGCAACCGTGACGAGGGCTCCTACCAGGTGGACCAGAGCCGCAACTACATCAGCAACTCGGCCACGCAGAGCAACGGCGCCCTGGTGAAGGAGAAACAGCCCGGCGCCGCCAAGACCGTTACCAAGAACAAGAAGAACAAAGACAAAGAGTACTACGTCTGAGGGGACGGCGGACGCGCTCGGAGAAGGAAAGAGACGAGAGAGCGAGAGAAAGAGGGAGAGAGAAAAGCCGGCGCGTGGCAAACGCAAACAGAGGGTCGTTCCTTTAAAAGTCAGTATTGTCGGGCGTCCGTACGCAAAGCGGCGACATAAAAAGTTAAGTTAACCGCGGCGCGGGTTGTTTGACGTCTCCGGGACCGTGGGAAAGCGCCGCGGTCTGCGCTTCGTTCCGAGGCGAGCTTAAGCCTTCGCCTTAGACCGTATCGCCGTATTATTTTCCACCCGTTTCAAATTAGCGACTAGACGTCCCTCTGTAAAAAATCTATATACTGCCAGAAACATTGTGTCAAACCCACCTCTGGAAGTGTTCCGCGTCTCTGATCTCTCTCTCTCTCTCTCTCTCTCTCTTCCTCTCGTGCGCTCTGTTTCTCTCCTCGTCCGGTGCT